>NW_006433378.1:8053955-8056175 GCF_000325575.1 Pteropus alecto | reverse complement strand
TTTCCCTTTGTGCCCCTTGTACCATTTCTAACCCATTATCATGGAATAATCAATACTGTTGTCTGAATTTTTGTGTCCTCCCAAAGCTCATATGTTGAAATCCTAACCCCAGAAGGGGATGGTAGGTAGGGCCTTTGGGAGATGATCAAGTCATAAAAGGAGTCCTCATAATTGGGATTAGTTCTCTTTTAAAAGAGGTCCCACGGAACCCCCTAGTCCTTTCTACCATGTGAGGTTACATAGAGAGGTCAGCAGTCTGTAACCTAGCGGAGAGCCTTTACCCAACCATGCTGGCACCCTGATCTTGGACTACCAGCTTCCAGACCTGTGAGAAATAAATTTCTGTTGTTTATAAGCCATCCAGTCTATGACATTTTGTTATAGCAGCCCAGATGAACCGATACAACCAGTAATCATTAACTCTGGAAACAATTGGGATGGGGGAGGTGATGAACAATGCTACTCATTTGTAGTTTTCTTTTTATTAAAAACACAAATTTAAGGCATTTATAAAACTACTTGTAGGAAAAATTAAATATACCCATATAGTCACCTATTTCTGGAGTTTCAGAAGAAAAACTCTTTATCTTTTTCTTTTGTTCCTAAGTCTCTTTGGCAATTCTTTTAACCTATGACCAGAATGCTGGCAGCCTAATCATTACCAAAGAAAATTCTCATGCTTGTCTTATTTTCAGCCCTACATGCTGCTGCTCTCCTGAATATCCCCTAAGGTGTAAATAAAAGTTGGATAATGGGACACTAGGCCTGAAAGCCTCTTTAGAAATTATTTGGAAAACCATTGTGCTGGCAAATGCATCTGTCTATATCTATTTCTAAAGCACTAAATTCAATTTTGGGGCCTCTAAATGAAAATGCTCTGTTTCTGGTACTGGCTGAGAATGTCTCTGATGAAAGCTCATTCCACAGGGACATCATATTGAATGCTGAATAACAATATCGAGATAGACACAAGATAGCATTATTTTTCCAATCCATCCTAAGTTTCTCTTAAAAATTAGGTTTCACAGGCCATGGACACAAAACTTAGGAATGATTTATGATAATTAGGACAGTGCCTTTAAAGAGTTTTTCATATAAGGATATATTTTTTGGGGAAAAAAAAATCCACTGTTGTTCAACTGAGTTTCATTTATATTGAGGTTGGAAAAGGGAAACATAGGTTAACCTGAAAGGGAGAACTAAATGTGACTAGACAAGTGTCATGTCTGCTGTAGAAGAACTTTAATATGTTTTAGGCTTTTTCAGAATAGATTTCCCCCTGCCCCCCCCCAAAAAAAAGAACTTACTTTAAACTTTACAGGTCAACACAAAAGATAAATAAAATGTAAAAGACAACATGCCCTATTTCCCTGACAAAGATTAAATATTTATTTTATCCACAAAGCATAGTTTTCCACTGAAAGAAGTGCTTTTCTACACATTTCCTAAAGGAGATATCCAAAAGAGCTTATGTCTCTTTTCTAGATATAATTGGGGAATGGATAAATAAAATTACACATCCTGGTTTTTAAGCTGCTCTTCACTCAAAAATATATTTTATTTTTCTTGTAAATAGGCAATGGCTCCTTTATATGCTTTGGTCCAAGAACTAAACCCAAGTACTTTACCCTTAATAAACATTCAAGAAATATATTTTGAATAAATAAATATACAGTTTGGAGTAACTTTTAATGATAGAATATCTTTCCATTATATGTATATGCTACAGTTTGTTAGTTTGATATATGTATATATATCTTATTGTCAGAACTTAACACAGTTGACAGCATAAAGTATCAATGGTGCACATGATGAATGATTAAAGCATATTCTTCTTTACTCTTATGTTTTATCCTGAGAAAGCAGGCCACCTAACATGACTTGGTGGTTTTCTGCCTTACTCTTAGACAGGAAGCCCCATCTGTTAGAACATCAATGTCAAGGTGAGCATGTCAAATGTCTGTGGCATGTATAAGAGGAATCACTACCTATAAGTTATAATACTCTGGGGCTTTTGTCAAAACAAGACTCTGAGCAGCAGGCACAGCTTTCAATTTATTAGCATTTTATTGAGAGAGGAAGAGGCACACCAATAATCTAACTATGCATACATATTGATGAAAATAACATAAGATAGGCAAGCAGCCAATAAATAATTTAAGAATGGGGAGATATCTGAATAACTGAAGGTAGTTAGCAAGTAAATGCAGAAATTCTATT
>NW_006433378.1:8035243-8053925 GCF_000325575.1 Pteropus alecto | reverse complement strand
CATAAAACAGACATGGCCAAACCTGGATTTGAGATAAATATCTTCTTCGTCTTTTTTTCACAATATTCTTTTAAAGTATGAATAAAAACCCTGATAGCTTTCTTTACCCTAGTGTTATGTTGTAACAAGCTTTTATTAGAGAGCTTGTTAACCATTTCCAAAGTAAAGGAAAAAGGGAACACTCATTAGTGGTCGGGGGAAAATATATATATATATATATATATATAAAACCTAAGAGAAAATGTACAGTAAGTTAAGAGTCAAGTGATTAAAGCTTAACTATAATGTACAATATTCTCTTTTGGTTACTTGAATAATTATAGAAGTAATCTGATAATTTATAATTTTGTTTTTTCAAAGTTCATAAATTATGGACAATTTATCTGTTCATCCCTGTTGGTTAAAATTAGAGCAAAAGTAAGTATCCCAAAATAGCAATAGTAGTTGTTACCAGTAAGTCTTGACTGGCTCAGGAGATGAGAAATTTTATAGTACAGACTAAATTAGCAAAGAATTATAGGGCCATGCAAAATAAATACAACAGGAAACTAAAAAAAAAAAAAAGAAGAAGAATAAAGCCATAGGCTGCTATAGTTATGTATAGGATGCACATTTAGCATCTGCAGCCATTTAGTAAATAGCTAGAGATGAAGAAAATCTCTTAAGATGTCTATTGAAGAGACATTAAATTTTAGAAAAATTAAAAGCAAGTCATGGTTGGGGTAGAAAGGAGTAATTCACACAAATCTAGTCAATAAGAATTCTTGAGATTAAAAGAAGGTAAGCTGTTACATCTATTGAGTATCAAATATGAAATATGGAAAGAAAATTTATGAGACCTAGGTTGGAATGCTAACTTGACTACTTACAGGCAGTATGATTTTTGTGGGCAACAAGAGATTTATGCATCCAAATATACTATCCATAAAATGTTTATGCTAATGCTATATTTCATTGATTCCAAGAAGCACATTTATTTACATTTTAACACCTCTGAAACAGAGATGTGTTACAGTTCATGGCAGCTCGCCATTGCAGTGAGCCAGGAAGCTTTGGTGACAAGTGGTTACTGCCTGCTTATGTGAAAACTTATTTTCTGCTTTCACGATTAGACAACTACAGCCCATTAATGATTCAGTCAACACATCGCTTAAGGACCATATGAGGAAAAAACGTGTTCTGGTTGTTGTCTGAAACCTTTTATTGGCATCTTTTTGTAAGATCAAAAAAGCACCAGCATCAAAACTTGCAAAATATGTGTCAGTGGCTAGGAAGAAAATTCTTAAGACAAGAGGGCACTCATGTATGACATGCTGCATCGCCTATGATCGTGGTGGCACAGAGGATGCATTAGGTGGAAAAACAAGTACATCTATGGTGCTGAGTTGAAAAATGATTCAGAAGAGTCAAACCAGTCATGAAGAAAATTGGAAAATTACTTGAGCTGATTTATCTCACTTCTGTTATCCTTTTAAAGTATGCGCAAGAGTGAGATATGTGTTAACAAATTTGTGCCTAAATAATTCTAAAGAAACCCTCTGAATAAAAATTGTAAGTGATAAGTCATTGTTAGTTTAATTGGCAGTTTTTTGTTCCTTAGTGCTACATGGAACAGGAGTATCTTACAATCAGGGGCTATGTTTTCTTCTAGGGGTATTATGGTTTCAGGTCTTATGTTCAAGTTTTTGATCCTTTTTGAATTGATTTTTATGTTTGATATAAGATAGGCATCTAATTTCTTTCTCTTTTTTCTTTCTTTCTTTCTTTTTTTTTTTTTTTGCCCGTTTTCCCAACACCTTTTATTGAAGAGACTGTCCTTTTCGCATTGTATATTCTTGGCTCTTTTGTCATATATTAATTAACCATATATATGTAGGCTTATGTCTGGGCTCTCAATTATGTTTCATTGACCTATGTGTCTGTTTTAATACCAATACCACATCATTATGATCACTACAGGTTCATAATAATAGCTTGAAATTTAAAAGTATAATACCTCCAGCTTTGCATTTCTTGCTCAAGATTGCTTTGGCTATTTGTGGCTCCATACAAACTTTAGGATTGTTTCTTCTATTTCTATAAAAAATGCTTGTGGAATTTTGATAGGGATTGCATTGAGTCCATAGTATATATTTTCTAATTTGGAGAAAATTTATCACCAAGACCTGGACATGTAATACATGTTATTATAGTGTTTGGATTAAATGGTCAAATATTTTTATTACTATATGTCTTATTAGATGGGTTTCTCTCTTGTAGCATTTCCACTGGAATAATTCACACAGGTAGAATAGGAATTTGGGCTTTTACCTATTAAAAAGTGATAATGATTGAGAAATTATGAATGTGATTTATGTCTTCAGTGCCTTGGATATAAATTCGTATCTATACATAAATAATGGGCAGTTGTAGTAGGAATGGAATTTCCCACTCCATATTTCTACTAAGGTCACAATTACATATTGCATAATTTAAATTTTATTTTCCTCTGCTTATGATATTGAAAGCAAACTTTGAAAGTCATTAGTTTAGAACGAGTTAAAATGAGAGAGCTATTGGATAAGAATTTGGATATCTGCTGCCTGTCTCTGAATAAGAAAATAGTGGACAGTTAACCATAATTAGCATTTTAGTGACTTGGGCAGTAGCTTTGTTGTAGTAAGAAACTTTCCTGGGAAGCAGATGAAAGCTCTCAGATGTTCATACAGATTCATAAAATGCTGATGGGATCTGCTCAAATTTCTATAAAAATGCTGTATAAAAAATCAGGAAGTATTTAGTTTTCCATCAAGAGGCTGTTTTTCATCTCTTGAGTCAATAATTCCTTTAAATTTCCTATGAAGCAAGGGAAAAATTTTTCCCTATAAAACTGAATAGGCAATTGTTTTGTTTACCTATGCAGTTACATAAATGTCCCTACCACACATTTTATATTTTAGGTGCCAAAATAAATTAAGTTATTATGGAACCTTTCAAGTTTGTTTTAAAGAGAATAAAATTGCACATTCTCTTAGTAATAAATTGAAAAGGTATATATTACTATTTTTACATTTTCAAACTTATTTAAAAATATGACATTAGGATGATCATATTAATGTTAATTTCCTTTTGATTGTATAATTATATTATCTATTGATTTTTTAATATTTGAATTTAAATAGTTATACAATGGTTTGCCTCATTTGTAAAGATAGCTATTTTACTCATTCATTCATCTGTTCATTTAACAATTACTTATTAAACACTTATGTACCTAAAACAATGTTAGGCACCATGGATTCAATGGAAAGTTCCAATTAGGGAGAAATAGGATAGAACAGAAAAACATGCAAGATTGTAGAATGCATTGGTGGTAAGTACATAGAGTGGTTAAGAACTGGAACTGAAGGGCTTAATAGGGGCCAGATTATGAATGTGGCAACTAAGAATTTGTGCTTCCTCTTAAGGGCAGTGGGGAACTCATAAAGATTTAATCAGAAGATCAATATGATTAGATTAGTATTTTAGAAAGATCACTTTTGGCTGCCATATAGAGAATAGTTTGCAAAGAAACTGGGAGTAGAGCAACTAGGTAGGAAGCTGTTGTAATAATTCAAGCAAAGATGATGGTGTCCACAGTAGGTAGAGACAGCTTATAGACAGATCTACTCATTAGAGAATATGTGTAGGGTTAGATGGGAAGAGAATCTGAAATTCTTAGGAAAATAACATTTAAGAGAAGGGTTGAGGAAAGAGAACCCACAACAAAGACTAGAAAGAAGAGTGGGATTAAATCCTGGAGATTGTTTTGGGGGAGACCAAAACTAAATGTTATACTGTATTACTTATGTGCCTGGAGAAATAAGTGTTTTAATGTTTTTATTAGGTGAAGATAAAGTAGTGGTTCCCTTTATAAAACAAAGCAGAGACATGGCACCCAATAAGTTATCACTGTTATTTGGTCAGTTGTCAGTAGGTTAATAATTATTTTGAGAAAGAGAATTGGAGCAAACTTCCATGCTAAAATACTCTCTAAGAGATTTCTTGGGGTTTATATCAGTAATGAGGCTAATCTATCAGCATCATCATGCTATTTCAGGGATGCAGTAATGATAAATGTGATGACGGGGTAGCTCTAGAGCCTCTCAGCAATTAATCACCACCTTACAATTATCTTCAGACATTTATTAACATTTAGATTTGGTTTTAACAATCTATCATAGTCCTTTTAAGTAGGAGGCTTCTAAATCCCAGCAGTTGTTTTCACTAGCTGCCAAATAAAGAGAAATATGACCATGTGCTCTGTACAAGTCAGAAAAGCTAGAGAAAAACAATAACAATAACGCAACTTAAAAATGACTGCTTTTCATTCAAATCTATATTTCAAATAACATTTTAAATATCATCATTATATTTTTATTAATAACATCTAATTGGTATGGACAGAATATAATTGTTACCATAAATAAGTAATTAAATTCTACAACTGTCCTATGAAGTCAGTACTATCAGCATCTCCAATTGACCAATAAGAGGCCAAAGACCCCAAGTAGTTCAGTTTATACATCTGCAAGTAGAATAACTGGTATTCAAATGTAGACCTTCGAATGCTATGCTCTACTCTTTGATCATTCAACTTTTCCAGTGGTTTTAACATGTGCTTGTTTGTCTTTTGAGTCCAGTTTCCTGTCTATAAAGAAGCCTGATCTGTAACAGCTTCCAGTACCTACCACTTTGCCACAAACCAGTACCTGTGATGACACACAATAGCCTTTTGACGAATGCTAATGGTTAATGGTTTTAAGAGAATGGATCAAACATTAAATGTGGATTCTTTTTAAATGTAGATATTTTTAGATACTTAACATTATGGGTAGAAAAGGCCAAAAAAGACAAAATAAACTCTAAAATGCTATACCTGAATCCTTTTGAGAGTCCTGCCTTTTAACAAGGCAAAGATTAAAAGCAAAGAACATATCAAAACTGATTTTTATTTAAAACAATTTTTTGTGAATAAAGTACCTTAACCAATTGAATAGATTTAATTTTTTTATTTCTTGCTATTTTAAATATTCTTTTGAATGTCCAGAGACAATTTGTGTTGTTTTATACTGAGAGTATTATTTTTATACCATCAGACAGAACACTTCAAAAAGCAATAGAAGACAGACAATTCAATTTCTATGTGGCAACTTTGCTTATAAATATGGTGGGTTTTAGAATGCTGAGACTAGTAAATCACCATAGTAGAGTAGTGAGTTTGGAGTACAGAAACAATGATTTTCATAAAAGTAGTATTTGTTCATTTATTGATTAGATTATGTTTATTGAGAAATAAACGTGTACCACATACTATTATTGTCAATGGGATACAACATTGAATAAAGCAAAGTCCCTGCCCTCAGGAAGCTTACTTTCTAGAGAAGAAGCTTAACGATAAAGTCAACAAATGTATATTATAATGTCCGGTGGTAATGGGTGCCATGATGAAAAATGAAACTAGGTTTGGATAAAGAGTAAAAGGGGAGTTGTTTCAGGATGGATTCAACATAATTCCCAATGGGAAATGTAAGACCATTTAAAAGTCTCTTAAATATTTTATCTACACATGTGGAAGGGATATCATTTGGTCGTTGGCACTGTATATTTGAATCTATGTAAAAATGAGATACCTTATGTGCATTCTAAGATAGCTCCTGATTTTTCGGAGACCTCATAGTTACACTTTTTTACCTAAACATAAAATAAAAAGAGATGATTCATTCTTTGTATCTTGGAAAAGCCTCAAAGAGCCCATCACAGCTGTATAAATTACGTATAGCTATGTCATTTTTATTCCTAGTAGCAGGAAAGACTTTAGCCCTAGGATTAAAATGCTAAATGCACCCTCAGGGCACAGAAGGCCTGAGACAGGAAGGATGAGTGTCCCCACATTGACTACTGAATACAGAGTTCTAAATTTAGTATGTATTTTCAACTTGGCTATATTTTATAGTACTTTATATTTGTAATCATTTAATAGCTATATTAAAGAAATCTTGGAATTAAATAAAAGCTATCAATGTTCCCTTTAAAGAGTAGAATTATTTTCTTCCAGAGTCTAGAGGCAGTGCTATCCAAAAGAAAGGTAATGTGAGACTTGCATGCAATTTTAAATTTTCTAGTAAACTCATTACAGTAAAAAAAATGATAAAATTAATTTTAATAATATATTTTATATCACCCAACATATCCAAAATATTATCATTTCTGTATGAAATCAATATGAAAATAAGTCTTTGAAACCTACTCTGTATTTTACTAACAGCATATTTCAATTTGAATTAGTCACATTTCAAGTGCTCAATTTGGTGGCTAATAGCGACCAAACCAGACAGTATAAGGCTAGAAGTTCTTTATGTTTTGAAGCAACCTTCATTTTATTTTATTTTTTTTCCAAACTTGTTTTGGGCCTAGTGGTCTTTTACATTTTGTTATGCATGTCCTCACAACAGATTATTCTGATCGTGGAGGAAGAACATAGAGACTTATTCTACCTGTGTCATTCCCTCCTCATCTCTTTAGGTTTTGTCTGACAGAAGCTTGTCAGGCTTGTGAATAAAGGAGCAATAACAATAATATTGATCAAAAGAATGTGCTATGCATATCTGTCATGCAGGGGTCTCAAATACATGCCATCCAAAAATTCAGCGGCACTCTAATTGTGAAAGTCAATCTGATGCATTTGTTGCAAAAGCAAGCAACATAGAGGATTCTCACTAGCTTAAATTAGAAAGTGACATCTTTTGAATTAGACTATGTCATGGAACTAAAAAAGAGATAGATAATGAAGAATCCAGAAGTATATTACCCACACCTCAGTTTGAGTGCCCTCAGAACCTATCTAAGCAATTGTCATTTTCAAAGACTCACCTCTAACATTGTTTTGATCCTGGATTCCTTCCTTTATTCTAAATTTTATAGCCCTGAAAAAGAAAAAGAATCTGATTGGCCCATCTCATGTCAGGTTCCACTGCTGGACTGTTCGTCTAAGGTAAGATGTAGGGCGATGTAATAAAGACTGGAAGTCTATCTCTGTATACCAGGGACCATTCTCAGAAAAGGAAGAAACACTGTGGGCTATCAGTGTTCCACCTCAAAGAACAAGAGGGACAGGAAATGCCAACTTAGAAATAGTGTTTATCACTAAATTGATGTTTTAAATTTTCTGTGCTATGCCACTGAACTTTGCCTCTTCATTTGTATTCCCAACAGCACTAAAAAATGGTGGAATGTTTTTTATTAAAGCCTCTTAGCATCGACTTATTATATTTAGTTTCTTCGAAGGTATTGAGCTAGTTACATTTTAGTATAATTCAAGTGGCAACTCCATTAAGAATAGATTCAAGAAGCCAATAACTGATATAAATGTAAAGAATAAATAAAAATTTCAGGATATAACAAGGGAAAAATTTGAGACTATAGAAACAATACAGATTATGAATAATTAATTATAAAAAAGAAACGAGCTATACTGGAGTACATTCTTTCTTCCTCCTTATCCTACTAATTATTTTTAGTAGCAATTATGCAACCTTACCTTATCGTTATATTGTGTATTTGCTTCTTGTCTTCCTAACCCACTGGCATTTAAATTATATGACAATAGAGCCTGCTAGTTATGCCATGTCTTCTAGAACAGTATCTGGTACATAGCAGGCATTAAATAAATGTTTTTTAAATGAATTAATTAGTCAATGAAAACATTAAACTCTCTGACTACTTTTTGTTGCTAGGATAAAATAAAAATGATGTGTGGAAATATAGAGCTGAAAATGACCTTGGGAATTATTTCTGTTTTTCTACTTTCTAACTGAAATAATTTAGGCCCTTGTACATATACCCTTTACCTAGGAGACTACAGGAAAAAAAAACACAAAATGTCACCTACAACCAGATTTTAAGTTTACAAATGTACTATGCTAATGTCAAGAAACCATAAGATGTCTATTCATTGCCAAGAAAATTGTGTAATTCCTACTCCTCTGGCTTCAACATCCTCGAAGCACAACCTTGCTCCTCAAACCCCTAAAATGCTGAATACAAATATAAAATATTTACTAAAAAATTTAAATTTGGACCCGAAATGTGTTCTAAAGAGACTTCAAATATATATTAAATATACACATGACTATTTTATATGCCTAGGTATTGTTTAGTCCAAAATAAAATAGTAGAAAACAACAGAAGAGATGCATTTTTGGAGGGTAAGATTATCACTTTGAGGAGGGACTCTGGCTTTAATTTATTAAATAGTTATAATAAAAAGGCCTCATGTTTTCTGTTGTGGAGGTTTTGTAGCTACCTTTGTTTTACTTCAAAAGATAAAATAAATGAGCAAAAAGAGTAAGCAGTGCCTATGTAATCCCACATCCCTTACCATCTGAAAAATTACCAACATATCGAAAAGAGAATGCTCATGATAGTAGCTCAAAATTATAAAAAGAGTAAATATAGCATGCATTTTAAAAATACTTTCTATTTTTGAAAGACTTCTTTAGAAAACTTCAAAAGTTAAGTAATTGTGATATACCTTCTACCATTAATTAAAGGATATATTAATACACAGTGCTGGGGGGAATTTGGCAATTATTCTGGAAAACTGATCTTAAATTTCTAGAATAGATGACTTTATTCATGGCCAGCTTTGGAGTGTTGGCCTTGATTTATAATATTGTTTAGTAATTAAGTTTTAGAACATGAGCTTTTTGTTAGATGAAAATCATTCTGTGTTTGTACACATTAATATTTTAAAATTGAAATTGAGCGGTTATGAAAAAAATGGGCATTTTATAGTGAAGTTTTATGGATGATAGTAATAAAAACCTCACAGGGAAGCAATGTATCCTACTACTTTATATGTATGTTGTCGATTCACTGCATTCATGTATGTTAGAGCTAGTCTTGTGGATCCTGCTACATGCTGCATCTACTTATTTATTAATAATTTTTAGTTGATGCTTATTCTAGTGGTCCCAGGTTTGAGCTTTATTGCTTTCTTTGATTCTGCTGGAAGTGAGAGGTAGGAAGCAGCCTAGCTTGGAACAAGGATAGCACAAGGAGTCAGTAGGGCTAATCTCTCTCTTTTTATGGTCTTCTATAATCCAAAATGTCGAATCTGGTGCCCAGCCTTTATGCATGCTGCTAGAGCTCTTATTAATGGCTGCTGAATATCAGACACTTTAGATCCCACATTCATACAATAAGTAGCTGATTAGAGATGTAAATGTGCTGGGAGCCATGAAATAAATACACAGGGCGCTGGGTTTGCAGGCATTTCTTGGTTTTGGCTGATGAATATTTCATCCTATTAAGCACTTGGAACAAAATTTAAAAGCTTTGCCAAAAACCCAATTTTAACAATTAAGGCTTCTTGTACATTCTTGTTCTGAAAGTCTTTGTATTTATCATATTGAATGTCTAAGGAGAGAAAATAGGTTTTAAGTCTGTTACTGGAAATTACTTGGGATTTTTTTTGGAGGGTGGTGAACAGTAAGTGTAATTGACCTAATCTCTCTGTGGAAACAAGAGCCTCTTGGATCTGCTACTGGCAACTGGCAGAAAGTACTATAATGTTCTTATTTTATTCCCAAGGCTCTGAGAATGATGACGATGGACTTTGTTATAAACAGACTAAATGACATATCTTTTAATCATAACAATTCTTTTTCTTACAAGAATCTTATAAATCTATTAGTCAAAATTACCAAAATGGTGGACCTATAGTTTTAAAGATGTTTTATAGAGTAGGAGTGAGAGGGGAGTGTTTTCAATTTCTCTCCTCCAAAATGTCCCTGAACATTTACCCAATTCAACCACATAAATGTGTGTGAAGTAATTTCCTCCTTCGTTGTTTTACATTTCATTTCCCTTCACTCTGGCTTTCTACTCAAATAATCATCATTTTCAAATTTCCTGTCTTTTTCAATGATACTTAGAATAATCTTATCCATTTAGCCCTCTATGTAATACTCTTTCTCATTTAAAGAAAAAAGAATATTGAGAATGAAATAAATGCTTTTCAATAATTTTGAGAAATGAAAAAAGATTGAAAGAAAGAAAACAAGGGAATGACAGCTTAACTGGTCTGATACTTATCTGTCATATTAAAATTCAGTCTGCTGTGTTGGGATGCTTATTTCTCTTTTATAAAAATGTCTGAAGATTAGGGAGTAAATGAGAAAGCACAGGGAACTGTGAGGATTCTGAAAGCATTGACTGGACAGAACTGTGGCTATTTTTTGGTCTTATTCTTAATTTGTACACTTGCACTCTACAACTAAATCTTTTTCTCAAAATGCCCAAGGAATGGTAGAAAGTACTAAGGGTTTCAAATGAGAGAGCAGAAGAAAGGCTAAAGCCTCTCTGGTTACAGTCTTCATATATCACTATTATCGTATGCTGCATTAAACATTTCAGTTTCCCATTCAATAGATCTTTCCCCGGAAAAAATTAATTATGGTGGAACAGATGGCCTCAGACTTTGGACAAGATTTGCCAGAAACCAACAGGGACTTCAAGGGAGGATTCACCAGAAACAAGGTTGTTTCTTGAAATCATTTCTCAAGGATAAAAGAAGTACGTTATGCCAAGAAGAAATGATACATTATCTCAGTCTGTTCACCTGAGTGTTGTTCTGTACACTAGGACGAAACAGTAAATAAGTTGTTTTTCTCATTGTTTGAGGCCACAACCTTTCATAGCTTGATGTAAATCAAGACTTGTATAATATTGACATTAAAGCCAGTAAAATCAGAGTGATGTAATAATGCCATTTGTCAGGACTTCCTTTCCAAACCAATCGTTAATTATTATTCATTGAAATAAGACTTGCCACTTGCTGAACCAATTTCTGTGAGAAGAGAACAAGAACAAAGATGACAGCAAGAGAAATGTAAAAGGTGCTTACAACTGTCAGTAAAAGAAAACCTCACTCAAACAACCTGAAATTTAAAAAAAAAAAGGATCATCTCAATGAACACAGAAAAAGCATTTGAAAAACCCCAACACCCTTTTATGATACAAATACTAAAAATGTTAGAATAGAAGGGAACTTCCTCAATACAATAAGTGGCATTTATGAAAAACCCACAGCTAACTTCATATTTAATGGCAAGAGAATGGAAGCTTTCTCCCTTAGATCAGGAGCAAGGCAAGGATTGTGACTGCTATAAACTATCATCATGGAAGTTCTAGCCAGAGCAATTCAGCAAGAAAAAGAAATAAAAGGTATCCAAATAGAAAGAAGTAAAATTATCTCTATTTACAGAGGGCATGCATGGTTCTACATACATCTCAAAGGACATCTCAAAGAATCAACAACAACAACAAAATATTAGAGCTAATAAATTCAGCAAAGTGGCAGGGCACAAGATAAACATACAAAACTCAGTTGTATTTTTATACACTAGCAAGAATCAGTCCAAAAAAAATTTAGAACACAATTCCATGTATAAGAGCATCCAAAAGACTAAAGTACCTAAGAATAAATTTAACCAAGGATGTAAAAGTTTTATACATTGAAAATGATAAAACATTGCTGAAAGACCTTTAAAAAGAATTAGTTAAAGTGAAAGACATCTTATATTCATGGATTGGAAGGCAATATTGTTAAAATGACACCTCTTCCCTTATACCTCCTTAACACTTGGCAACAAGGAATCTGTTCTCTATGATTTTGTTATTTCAAGAATTTCGTATATATTGAATCATATAGTATATAACATTTCGGCATTAGCTTTTTTCTTCTCTACATAATTTTCTTAAGATCTATTCAAGTTGTTGCATGTGCCAATAGTTTGCTTTTTTTTATTGCTCAGTAATATTCCACAGCATGGATGTATTACAGTTTGTTTAACCATTCACCACTGAAGGACACCTGGGTTCTTTCTGGGTTTGGGCTGTTACAAATAAAAGGGCTATGAATAATTGTGTACAGGATTTTGTGTGAAAATAAGTTTTCACTTTTCTGGGATGAATGCCCAGGAGTGGAATGGCTGGGACATATGATATTTGCATGCTTAGTTTTATAAGAAACTGCCAAAATGTTTTCTAGAGAGGCTATACTATTTTCCATTCCCCTTAGCAATGTACGAACGATTATTTTTCCACATCCTTACTGGAATTTAGTACTATCACTTTTTATTTTATCCATTCTGATAGGTATGTAGTAATAATCTCATTGTGGTTTGAACTTACATTTTCCTAATGGCTAATGTTATTTGCCATTTCTATATACTCTCTAATGTTTTTTTTTTTCCATTTTCCAGTTGTTTTGAGAGGTCTTTATATATTCTAGACAGAAGGCCTTTGTCAGATATATGGCTGGCAAATATTTCATCCAGCCTGCAGCTTGTCTTTACATTCTGTTCACATAGCCTTTCATAGAACAAAAGTTTTTCATTTTCATGGCATGCAAATTATGAACTTTTTCTTTTGTATATTGTGTTTTTGGTGTCATGGGACAGTTTTCAATGTTAAATGTATAATTTCATTATAATCTTCCGAAAATGGAAAATTTATGTGAGTCATAAATAGACACCGATAAATAACAAATTAACTAGAACACTGTTCCTTCACTATCTTGAATAAGTAGGGACATACTAAAGCAATACTTTAAATTACAGAAGTTTAGTATTGTATTATGTTCATTCTTAACTATACCTTTCAGGAGTACAAAGCAAGAAATCAGATGTTCTTAAATAATATCTATAACATAACTACGCCAATTCACTGCAAAAAATGGCAAAAGACTGTTTTAGAAAAGTATGATTTTTATCTATTGAAGAATTATAATAAGCTGGTTGAAAATATAGTTAAGGTACTTGATAAAATATTGGACTCTCAGTTAAACTTGAATTTCAGATAAACAGCAAATACTTTTTAAATATGTGTGTGCCAAACATTGCACAAGATGTATTTACACTGAAAAGTTTCTTTGTTGTTTATCTGAAATTCAGATTCAACTGAGTGTTCTGTATTTTTATTTGCTAGATTTGGCAACCTTAAATGTGGTACAAATTCTTTAATAAAAGAGGTACTAATGAACTAGTTAATGAAATTCACAAATTAGATATTTGGAACAAATATCCTTTTCTAAATTTAACTTCTTATTACATTTTGTGTTTACTCAGTTTAAGTGGTATCTAAAAAGCATTTACATGAGAATCAAAGAATAATAAAACTGGAATAAAACATGTTCAAGCCTTTCAATTTACAGACCTTTACTGCCACTGTAATTCTAGGTATAGAAGAGAGAATAGATGTCCCCTTCCTAACTCCCATCAAAGTTTCAAAATTTCCCCACAACCTCAGACTATCTAAAAAGTACAAGCATTTTGCAGTCCATACCACTTAGGGACCTAATAATTTGAAGCCCAAGGAGATTTTCCAAAGAGTTGGCAGAACTAATTGTATCTTTACAGGTATCTACTTTAATAATTAAGTAGAAAAAAAATGAAATTCAAATAGTAGCCTATACAAAGTTAATATTTGCTTTGAGAAGATGATAGATATTTAATTGAAAAGAGTTGACGAAATTAATAGGGGGTTCCAAATGTGAGGGCAGAAAAATAAAGCCTGTCTAGTTAGTTTTCACCTATTTCTATCACTAAATGAGAGCCCAAGTCACATGCAATAAGGATTCAAAGAATATTAAAGACATTTTCTACAGCCATGGGTATTCTGGGTGACACAGCTACATCACGCCTAATTATAGGTTTGTCTCATTTCTGTTTGCTCTCTTGTTTTAATTTATTTTCTTTCAATTTTTTCTGTATTAAATACTTTTTTAATCTTTCTACTCCCATGAAAAACATATTACCAAAAGATTTCAGTAACTTACACAAAATCTCTAAGGAGTACACATTCTTTTAATTTGTACTTTAATTATTAAGTCAGCCAAGGCTCAATTCATTTAATGTTCTTTAAAAATATGCATAGATTCACAGCTATGTAGATTGAAGAAAGGATTAATAATATCCAAGAAGAATTCAGTTTGGTGAAAAGTAGAACTGTAAAATAAAGGCAGCCAGACACTGGAGAGTAAGAAATGATAAAAGAAGCAAAGCTGTAAAGGTCAGATTATGTTGTGAGATGAAGTAATGATGGGTTTTTGAGCCCATGTAACTGCAGAGAAAAAGCTCCTACTGTCTAGCATGCGAGGCAATTTTTTCTGCATCCATCATTCAAAAGAAATGTAAATGTGTACATCACAACAAATACTGAACTCATTTGTATTTATTCCCATGATCCTCCCTGTATATTTCTGCTTTGTATACATATATTCTTTGGGAAGAAAATAATGAACTATGTTCTATGTCATTCAGTGTCTTCTTTTCCCCGTCCCCTACCCCACCTTCCTTCTTTAAAACAAGATTTTAGCTTTTCTAGCACTTCATGGGATATGTATTGTTCTTGCAGAGGGAAATCTAGATACTGAAGGAGCAGGTGTTATTTTTTTCCCCTTTGGCTGATAAAAAGACAGGTGAGACACTGAACAATTACACTTCTGTCTCTGGGGAGCTGCTTCTCATTCCAGTTCATCCACTTCCTCTGTTTTAATTCTTTTAATTGGGGGTTTAGAGAATCGGGGTTGTTAGGTTTCCCAACTATGTAGGCTTTTGGCTGTCTGGTCCTTCATCATCTAGAAATTTAATTCCAAAAGTGAGACCAGAAAAGATCCTAAAAATGTCACCTTTCAAATTTGCATATCACCTCTCTCTCTCACCTATTCCTCAGTTAATGTGAAGCCTTGGGCAAATCCACCTTTTATTGATTTCAGTGGCAAGAAAGAAATCATGGAACTTTACACACTATTTAACTCTGTCACTGATTTTTTTTTTTTTGTAGGCGAGGCAACCCTTGGTTGACCTCACAGATTGCAAGGGCCTTGTCAGTTTGCAATCCCTTATTTTTTTATTTTTTACACCTACAGCACCTGGTGTTCCTAGGTGGTCTCCCATCCAAGTACTAACTAGGCCTGGCCCTGCTTAGCTTCCGAGATCAGACAGGATCAGGCTCGTTCAGGGTAGAAGGGCCGTAGACTTGTCACTGTTTTTTTTTGTTCTGTGGAAGGGCACTGTGTGTTTTTAAATGTGGGTGCTGAACATGATATGAAAACAGGAAAAACCTGTTATTCCTCCTATAACTTTCAACATCATGTTTATGCCCTCACCATTGCTAAATTGAGAGTAAAAATATCAAGAGGAAAGTGGAAAGATTAAGCAAGTAAAAGTTATTTTTATTTAAAATATTTGTATTTGAAAATTAATTTATTGAATCTAAAACTCCTTAAGCATAGTATAAAATGATTTAGCAACAGAAATCATTGGAATACCTGCTTTTCTAGAATATAGTAGATTTTTTAAAAAATCAAAATTATGGCAAAAATAACATATCTGGGAGCAGAACATGATTATATTGAAAACGTAAATTCTAAAACAAATATAAAGAATTCTGAAATGTTTATCTGCATATAACCACTATAACTGAAACACTAATTATAAAACTAGCTGAAGTCACCAATTTTGTAATTAATAGGCAAGTAAATGTATTTTGTGACACAGCTGATGCTCTAAGTGCTTACAATAAAAACCCTGTTTTTAACTCACTATTTCACATTTTCTGTTATTTTCAAATAAATAGATAAGTTAAAAATAAAAGGATTACTAGTATGAAAATGTGAAAGATTTATATCTAGAGAGAAGGAAATTTTATTTTACTAAAATTTGAGTGGGTAAAAAGACAGAAGATTCATCTAACCCAGTCTTTCTCAGTCTTTACTGTGTGTACAAATCACTGGGGATCTTGTTAAAATGAAGATTCTGACTCAGTGGTCTGGGACATAACCTGAGATTCTGCATTTCTGACAGGGTCCCAGCTAATGCCAACACTTCTGTTCCCTGGACTACGGTTTGAGTGTCACGGGTGGAAAAAGAAAGATGTTTATATAATACCACGCATGTAATGAGGAACCACAGTATAAACAGGCTAACACTAACATTTGTTTTACTTTATAATGTGAATGGAAATTGCCAAGATATTGTTATTTATGTCAAGGGAACTAAAATGGAGCCAGGAGGCCATGAGGAAGCTTGCCTTATGCTCCTCCCACCCATGAACTTTTGAACTTTTAAGACAACCATGAAACCACATCCTGAACTTTACTTCCTCTTTACCATGGTAACCAGACAATCTGCATTCTTCGCTTTGAAAGGAGATCATCTGTTTCATGAGCCAGTATCTTTTGTTTACATAATGAACCTAACCAATCCCTGTTAACCTAGCCAGCACCCATCATTTGCAGAGTACCTGAATGGGAACTGCACTTGTAGGTTTTGCCTTTACAAATCTTGCCTTTCTTTGTTTCCTTTGTAGCACAATTTAGGTTGCTACCTGAATCAGAGCTCCAAGTTGTAATCTTTCCTTTGCTCAAATAAATGCTTTTTATTCTTTATTATAGCATAATCCTTTTTTTTTTTTTTTTTTGGAGGAGAGGAGAATTAACAATAACCTCGATAGGGTTGTTTAGAAATTCTTCTGTTATAAAAACCTTAAAAATGATTACCTAGGGAGTTAACTTATTTGGATCAATTTTGTATTGATTGTTCTCTTTTAACAGTTAGGATATTCTGTTCATTTATGAACAGGACGGTAAAGGGCAGGCAGCTTGCCAGTACGTTATATTAGGATCCTGGATATCTAAATCTAATTCCTGTGTGTCTTGATTATTGACTGAATAAATTTGATGGAATTGTCTAAAAAACAAACAAACAAACAAACAATATTTACTTCTACTCTAGACTATAGGATACAATATAGAGCAGTGGTTCTTAACCAGAAGTGATTTTGTTCCCCAGGGGACACTGAGCAATGTCTGAATATATTTTTGGTTGTTACAACTTTTAGGTGTTTGGGCCAAGGAATTTGCTATTGCAGCCTAATAGGTAGGGAGGCCGGGGATTCTGCTAAACATCTTACAGTGACAGGACAGCCCCACAACAAAGAATCATCCAGACAAAATGTCAGCAGTGCTCAGGTTAAGTAACCCTGCTGTAGAGGATAAGAGAGGTCTGAATAGGATGACTTGTATTTAGGGGTGTACCAATATTGAAATAATTAGTGAACAAGTCTTGAGCAGTGCTATCTATAGGGAAGTAGGGACAGGATAGTGGAAAGCATCCATGTGCTGCACTGCTTTCAGTACAATTTGTGGAAGAGGCAGCTCTGGAGGAAAGGTTGGTAGGATTTAATAAAGACTAGTGGAACAAAAGAATTATACCTTTCTAATAATGTAAAGGTGCTTCTCATCTTTAACATTGAAATTGTAAGCCTTCTCGATAGAAAGTTTCGAGAATGCACTTTTATAGAATTTTTTACTTGAAGCCAGTTGAAGCCCCGGCTTATTAGATGTGTAGCTATTGCCTGCAAGTACATTATGAGCACATAATTCTACCCATCTTTCATCTAGCAATACTGCAATTTTCCTAAGTGTATTGTTCTTAGCAGAAACACTAAGCAGAGCAAAATATTTGCTAGAAGTAGAAGCCTGATGTTTTAAAATTATACATCCAATTGATTAGTTTTTTCATTTTATTTCTAAGACTTTCATGGAGATTTTTAAAGATCCCAGGAGGAAAAAGAAAAAAAGAGAAAGAAACGATTATGGCAAGTGGCTAGGACAGTAAAGATGTATTTTCTTCTTATGTAGTAATTTGACTGTTATTCCTGAGAGATATCAGATTATTTATAATATTTATAAATATTTTAAGTATATAACGAATATCACATATGAACATATGTAAATGAAAAATTCATTTAAAATAATAAGAGTCTTATTGAGATATCGGAGCAATGCTTTCAGCACAGTAATACCCTCTTATTCACCAAAGATATGTGCCAAGACCCTCAATGGATGCCTGAAACCAAGTATAGTACCAAACCCTATAAATACTCTGCTTTTTCCTACACAGTAGATCCTTGAATAACATCATTTTATTCAATAACATTTCATTATAACACTGATGAGAAACAATAATAATAAAGTCTCAGGCCGGAGCCACTGTCTGTGTGTGGAGTTTGCATGTTTTCCCATGTCTACATGGGTTTTCTCCAGGTCCTGCAATTTCCTCCCACATCCCAAAGATGTACATGATAGGTTAATTGGCTTGTCTGAATTGTCCCAGTATGACTGAGTGTGGATGTGGGTGTGAGTGCGCCCTGCGTTGGTTGGAAGGGCATTCTGTCCAGAGTTGGTTCCTGCCTCATGCTTTGAGCTGCCGGGGAGAGGGTTGGCCACCCATGACCCTGAACTGGAATAGGTGGATTGGAGAATAATGATCTTACTTATTTTTCTTAATCTTTCTTTAAAAAATTTTTTTTTTAGTTCTCTCTATTATCATTTATTCTCTTAAGGAACCTGAAAAACAAAACAAAACCACATTGATCTAGGCCGCATTAAAAATTCAAAACATTGGCATGAGATTTCAGTAGAGAGAAGGAAACGTGTAAACAAAACAAAACAAAATAAAAAATCTTAAACGAAAATGCCAGTCAGGGTCATAAAAAGGCTCTCAATTTAACTGTCCCTATTTATCCACCCTCACTCATTATCAAAGACTCTCAGAGTTTTCTGAGGTGTAAAAAGGGTCAAAGAAGCAGGAGC
>NW_006433378.1:8034609-8035222 GCF_000325575.1 Pteropus alecto | reverse complement strand
GCCAAGATTTGCTAGAGAAAAACAGTGATTCCTCGTTTGACAGCTCCCAGGGGCTGATATATAGATCAGGTATGTGGCTCAAACAGAAGCTGTTTTGGGGGAGGTAACAGGAAAGAGTAGCATGAGGAACATAAGATGAAGAGTCTAAATTTTTAAAGCTTCAATGGAATTTTTAAAGATTTCAACAGAATGCGGATATATTTGAGCTTTGAGAAAAGATAGTGTTTAAGAAAGGGCAAAATTAGGGCACGTAAGAGACAGAAATTCCCACAACCCCTAAGTGCTTCCTGCTGCAGGAAGTGGCCATTCATGTTTACTGGGGGTCATACCATTCTTCCCTATCACTGGTGCAAAATAATTTATCGCCTCCCCAATGCTTCTTTTCAAACCATGATTTTCTCACTTATTTTGGTCACCACGCAGTCCTATTCTTTAGTGGTCTGTAGACTCACTTCCAGCTACCCACCTGGATTGGCCCCAGTAACTCAGAATTAAATAAGAGGAGAGCTGGCAGCCTCTTGGAAACTAAAACAACATCAGAGACTAAACCTATATTTTCAAGAATTAAAGGCAGAAATCTCACACTCCCCCTTGTACCTGCCCTACTGCTGAA
>NW_006433378.1:8031835-8034595 GCF_000325575.1 Pteropus alecto | reverse complement strand
CATCTCATCACTGTCATTGCCATTTTGTTAAATGGAGACCCCTAGGCACTAATCACACAGGCAACTGCATGTATCACAAAAATGCACCACAACTTTTCTGTCAAAATACATCTCTCTTCTCTCTGGCTACATTAGCAATTCTCCAGTTAGCTCCATACCTTAAAGACTACAGCAACATGCAAAATAATTGCATTTTGTTTTGTTTTTTAAAAAAGAGTTAAGAAAGGTCTCCAGGAGATGGTGAGTTTTATTTTGTCTTGTCTGATTTGCTCTCGAATGTTCCAGGGTAGAGAGAAAGTCAGAGCAAGCAAAGAATGTAGAGGTTTATTCCATATAATCTCCCTCATTTTCATCTTTACCATCATCAGAGAGAGCAGTATAGTTGCTTGCAGAACCGAACTTGGAGGCTGGATTTCCTTCAGATTTCTTGGGCTCAGGTGCAGATTGGGAATCTTGATCCTTTTGCCATCTTTCCTGTCTGACTCCTTCCAGTCTTTGTTCCCTCCATCTCCTGGACCATGGCTGGAGTTCCCACTTTGGCCTTTTAGGATACTCACCCCCTTCACTTTATTTTCCTCTTTCCTTGCTGGTCTTTCCTCTAATGGTTGAGCCGGTACTCCCCTCCGCCATCACTTGTAGGGGATTGCTGCTCTGTGTCTGAGCTCTGACAAGGAGCTGGAGGGTTAGAACTTGGCTTCACCCAAGCATTCTTTTCATGGAGGGGCCGGCATTACCTTTAGAGTCTGTTCAGTTTTGGGAGCTTAGAAATTGGAGAGTGATGGTCTCTTTACTGAGTGTTTCATTTTCCAGAGACTTCTCACTCTCTCTCCTTCATGCTTTTCTGCCAGATGTGGCTGAGGTCTCAGTCTGCAATGACTCAGTTCCTGTCCTTGACCATTACATTCCTGAATTTCTTCACTTTGCCACCTTGGGTGTCTCTCCCGAGGCTGTCGTTCTAGTTTTGGCTCATCCAGCTGAGGCTGCAGTTTCTCCTGTTTTTTCTATAGCTATTTCTCTACTTCCTGTTCTTTAGCGGCCTTTCTAGAGGCTGCTTGACTGGACTGAGAGGTGCTAGCAGAGGAATCATTTTCCTTTGCCTCTTTACAGCCTTCCTTTGGCACGTCCAACTGAGAGGTGCTAGCAGAGGAATCATTTTCCTTTGGGGTACCCCGAGGCTTTAGAGTCATTTTGGGTTTGGGGAGGAACCTCTACCATCATGCCCATAATCATACTGAGAATAATCATCTCTGGAGCTCCATGACCTATCATTGTGTGTGTCATATCTATCTTCTTAGTGGTCTTTGAGTCCTCTGTAGTCATCATCCCTATAGTACCCATTACCAAATACTCTCCGCCAGCTGCCTATCCTGGAACCATATCATAGTCTCTGCTGCCTCTGTCATCATAGCGATCCCAACGTGGGCCATCATGATAACCGTCCTGATACCCATCACAGTCTGAACCATAACAATCTAGATACTTGCCTCTAAAACTATCACACCTTTTCTAGAGGGGTAGTTACCAAAGCCGTCTGTGGCAGGACAGACCGCCATTCTGTATCTGTTTTATCAGAATCCTGATTTCTATCTTGGCCAAAAGATTATCCTGTGCTTGATCAGCAATATCCACTGGAATTCTTCTGTTACCTAGAGACTCCTCATTGAGGCTCAGAGTATTGAACAAGGAGTTGGATCCTCAAATTCAGTGAAACCAAAACCTTTCAACCTCTCTGGATTGCTAGGTTCACATGGTAAACCATGATTTTCCCACATATTTTCCCACTGCACTGATATTTGCTCCTCTAAAGAATTCCTTAATGGAGCCTCCTGTCACATCACAGAGCAAGCTCCCTGGAAAAGCAGTGTAGGGTGGTGATTTGGGAAGGCAGCTCCTGTCAATATTCAGTTCCTGAGCATCCCATGGAGCAGTGGCAGGATGCAACGGTTAAGTGCAGGTGCCCTACGCACATGTCATCGTTTCTGTGACAAGTGGTTGAAACATCTCCTTCTAGGTCGTCTGTCCCATCAGCCCAGCTGACTGGTTTGGGGATATAGATGCTTCCTCTACCAGTCCCTCCATCCTCAGCCAGAAATGTCTATTAGGGAGATAGTCTTCCCCTTCTTATTTTACTGAGGCTACCATGTTGGGAGAAGGAGAGAAAATCCAAAGGCATTAATCTTTCTTAAAAGTATATATAACTCACATTTATTTCAGTGTTTAACATTAAAAGTGTTTGGGGTCTTTATTTAGAAGCTTGGTGATATTATTATAACCAGAAACATAGCATAGATACTTATTTCTTGTTTATAGTAATTAACCTATGGTAAAATTGGTTTTGTTTTATGTTGTTTTACTTAACTTGCTGTTTCCAAGAACGATGATGTATGTCTTACTATACATATATACCTATGATAAAGTTTAATTTATAGATTGGGCACAGTAAGAGATTAACAATGATAGCTAACAGTAAAATAGAACAATCGTTACAATGTACTACAATAAAAGTTATGGGAATGTAGTGCCTCTCTCTCTCTCACAATTTCTTATTATACTGTACTCACCTTTTCACTTAAAGGGAGCTCTTTACAGCTTCCCTTTGGCATGTCCGAGTTGCCAGCATCACTACTCTTGCACTTTGGAGCCATCGTTAAGTAAAGTAAAGGTTTGTTGAACACAAGCACTGTGATGCTGTGACAGCGGGTCTGATAACCTAGACTGCTACACAGTGACTGACTAATGGGTGGGTAGTGTGGACAGTAT
>NW_006433378.1:8020940-8031035 GCF_000325575.1 Pteropus alecto | reverse complement strand
TACACAAATAAATATATAATACATTTTTGTATTTCTAACATAAGCAAGTAATTTTAGATTGGTGAATAGAATAATTACCACACCTATACTAAAGATTCCCAAATCCATGTCTTCAGCTAAGTGACCTCTACTAGAACTAAATGTTAAGCTGTCTAATGGATGTTGTCATTTGGAAATATCCTGGGAATCTCAAGCTTCACGTCACTTTCCTAACCCCTGTATTCTTCCCTCTTGCCACAACAAACTTCTTTCAGTGCCTTGACTGAAACATGGTTCCTCTTGACTACAGACCTTTGTACACACATTTTCCTTTGCCTGGAATACAATCCAGAAATCCCTCGATGCACATATTTTACTTTCTTATCCTGTAGGTCTCAGCTTAAACGTGGCCTGACTTCCCTAGATTGAGTTAGGTGGTTAGGTGATCTGGTGCATTTCCATTAGCATCCTATAGCACGCATTGCATTTCACTGGCACTATTTGTTGATCTGGCAAAGCAGGCAAAGACCTTCCAGTTCAAAGCATGTTTATTGGAAGCTGAGAGCCTGCTTTGTGCGTCAAGAAGTTACATAAGCATGTTGCACATATATGTAAATTATAGTGGAAGTAAGATACTTTGCCAAGTTTCCTCTATATAGAATTCACCTTTTTCTCAAAATTTTGAAATTCAGACTTCAGCCTTTGCACTCGGGAGGGTTTTGCTCCAGCATGAGCTCTTGTACTCTAGATCTAATTCATACAGAGTCAAGAAGTAGACTGGTTTGGGGATATAGATGCTTCCTCTACCAGTCCCTCCATCCTCAGCCAGAAATGTCTATTAGGGAGATAGTCTTCCCCTTCTTATTTTACTGAGGCTACCATGTTGGGAGAAGGAGAGAAAATCCAAAGGCATTAATCTTTCTTAAAAGTATATATAACTCACATTTATTTCAGTGTTTAACATTAAAAGTGTTTGGGGTCTTTATTTAGAAGCTTGGTGATATTATTATAACCAGAAACATAGCATAGATACTTATTTCTTGTTTATAGTAATTAACCTATGGTAAAATTGGTTTTGTTTTATGTTGTTTTACTTAACTTGCTGTTTCCAAGAACGATGATGTATGTCTTACTATACATATATACCTATGATAAAGTTTAATTTATAGATTGGGCACAGTAAGAGATTAACAATGATAGCTAACAGTAAAATAGAACAATCGTTACAATGTACTACAATAAAAGTTATGGGAATGTAGTGCCTCTCTCTCTCTCACAATTTCTTATTATACTGTACTCACCTTTTCACTTAAAGGGAGCTCTTTACAGCTTCCCTTTGGCATGTCCGAGTTGCCAGCATCACTACTCTTGCACTTTGGAGCCATCGTTAAGTAAAGTAAAGGTTTGTTGAACACAAGCACTGTGATGCTGTGACAGCGGGTCTGATAACCTAGACTGCTACACAGTGACTGACTAATGGGTGGGTAGTGTGGACAGTATGGATACAATGGACAAAGGGATGATTTATGTCCAGGGTGGGACAGAGCAAGACACCTTGAGATTTCATCGCGCTACTGAAAATGGCAAAATAACAAAAATTAACTGTATTACTATTATCTATACTAATCATTTTAACAAATTGAGTATTTTTATTTCATGTGTTTCTTTTTCTAGAGCGAATGGCAAGCTTCATCACCTCCGTCATTGACCAGATCATCTTTTGACTAGATTATTGTAGTAGCTTCCTAACCAGTCTTCTTGTTTCCACCCTTGTTCACTCTGCCTATTCTTCACACAGGAGATTGTAAATCAAATGTGTTACTCCTTGGGTCAAAGTCTTACTATGGTGTCCTACGTCACTCAGAGTAAAATCCAAAGTCCTTAGAAAGGACTCTCAGACTACTCCTCACCACCACTTTACCTATCTGACTTTATATCTTACTGTTTCCCCTTGCCAGGCTCACTTTGCTTCAGCCTCCCTGGCTTCCTCGCTTTTTTTTTTCTGTCTGGAAATCTCAAACCCTGATATCTACATGGCTCATCAGTTTGTAGCCATCACAAATAAGTATTACGATATTTGAATAGGAAATATTAATTGTTCGAAATACACTTTTGCACTTACTATTTAAAACATTGTTATTCTAATGCACAAGCCATATAATTTATATATATACACAAATAAATATATAATACATTTTTGTATTTCTAACATAAGCAAGTAATTTTAGATTGGTGAATAGAATAATTACCACACCTATACTAAAGATTCCCAAATCCATGTCTTCAGCTAAGTGACCTCTACTAGAACTAAATGTTAAGCTGTCTAATGGATGTTGTCATTTGGAAATATCCTGGGAATCTCAAGCTTCACGTCACTTTCCTAACCCCTGTATTCTTCCCTCTTGCCACAACAAACTTCTTTCAGTGCCTTGACTGAAACATGGTTCCTCTTGACTACAGACCTTTGTACACACATTTTCCTTTGCCTGGAATACAATCCAGAAATCCCTCGATGCACATATTTTACTTTCTTATCCTGTAGGTCTCAGCTTAAACGTGGCCTGACTTCCTTAGACTGGGTTAGGTGGTTAGGTGATCTGGTGCATTTCCATTAGCATCCTATAGCACGCATTGCATTTCACTGGCACTATTTGTTGATCTGGCAAAGCAGGCAAAGACCTTCCAGTTCAAAGCATGTTTATTGGAAGCTGAGAGCCTGCTTTGTGCGTCAAGAAGTTACATAAGCATGTTGCACATATATGTAAATTATAGTCGAAGTAAGATACTTTGCCAAGTTTCCTCTATATAGAATTCACCTTTTTCTCAAAATTTTGAAATTCAGACTTCAGCCTTTGCACTCGGGAGGGTTTTGCTCCAGCATGAGCTCTTGTACTCTAGATCTAATTCATACAGAGTCAAGAAGTAGAATAAATGACCCACCGCAGCCTTTCTTTTCCTCTTTTCTCTCCTTCGGAGTGTGAGTTGAGCACAGTAAATTCTGTTATATAGGGAGAAAAATGTTTTTGAGGCTTAAAAAGATTGAAGTAGGTGTCATGGAAGCATGTACCTTTTACATCTTCTCTGGTTCAAGCTACTGTCACCTTGATTGATATAATAGCTCCCAACAGGTCACCATGCTTCTATCCCTCCTTTGCTGTAATCTATTCTCAACACAGCAACTAGAAAGTACTTTCAAAAGTATGTTGGAGTATATCACTCCTTTGCTCAAAACCCTCCAGGGGCTCCCCATTTCACTTTTACTCTTAGTGAAATGGGGAGCCCTTCTGTCTCTCCCTACCCCCACCTGAATCACCTCTTTGTCCTCATCTCTTCCTATGCTTCCCTTTGCTGAATCTGCTGTAGCCACATTAATCCTCTGATGTTTTTCAAAACTACCATATTTAGGGGACCTTACATTTGCCTTCCCTCTACTGGATAGCTCTTAAGCCAGCACGATTCACTCCTTACTTCCTTTAAGTCTGCCTCACATGTTACCTTCTCTATGAAGCTTACCTTGACCAGCCATCTAAAATGAGAAATTTTATACTGAAACACTCCCAATTCCCATATCCTGTTTTTATTTTTCTTATTTGCATTGCACTTAGCACCATCTGACATTCTCATTATTTAGCTCTCTCAGTCACAGATTCTTTTATTCATTAACATATTGAATACATTGATAGAAGGACATTACATATATTAAATGGTCGGTAAATAGTGAAAGGATAACTGAATCTTATTTTTATTACAGCAAAATCATAGTTTTTATTAATTCAAAATTTATGATAATTCTTCATGGATTCATTTGAGGTTGATCTTTATATTTTCTGTTAAACTACTGTAGTTCATTTGTAACTAAATAACTTTTAAGTTAGAGTGGGAGAAACAACAGAATAATTTCTTGAAGAAAACTTTTCAGTCAAATGTTACTGAATTCATACAGACAAGAAATGAAAAGCTGATTTCTAGCTGAAAACCCCTGCCTAAGATTTTGACAGTTATTTGTTGGTATAATTATATGTTACTAAAGTTATAAAATTTCATCTACTTTACATTGGTGAATTCTTTACACTTGAACTAATTTTGGACTGGCTTTCTTAGCTAACTGCTTTACATTCAAGAACAATTACAGTAATATTAAAAAGAAATCATGTAGATATAGATATAAAATGGAATATTGCAAGTATGTAGTCTTCAGCTTTATAAACCTCTGACATCCTAGGAATCGTTGGTTTCTGCTGGAAAGCAGTAAGAAGAGCCTTTATTCTCTAATAGCTAAAGCCTGTTCTGATGAAAAGACATATTAGAGGCACATTAATAATTTGAGGCAACCAGAGTACCATTATTTCACTGCAACATTTCAATGACCTTAAAAAGAGAGATGGAAACAATGGACTAGTAACAAAACTCTGTGACAAAGAATAGTTTCTTCAAAACTTGGAAGATTTAATGAGTGCTCAAGTGTTCAGTAGTTATAGAAATTTGGTCCCATCTCCAATATGTCAATGTGCTGCCTGAGCAATCCAGGGGGTGGGCATCTTAAATTCACTTTTGCGTGTTCTGTGGTGTGTGGGCTTACCTCCATTTCTTCACACTTTGGGCAGTTCCCCTTTACATGTAATGACATGTATTTGCCAAGCAGTTAGTCAGAAATATAGTTTCTGGCCACGGACCTGTGACCCTGAGTTCATTATCATGGAACTAGCATTCATTTTTAAGAGGACCCTAGCTTTTTCTCAATGGCACTTAAAGAAGTTCATTTTGTTAAGGAAAAAGACATGATGATAATAAAATCTATTTCGAATTTTAAAAGACCCAGGGCTCCTCCCACTCTTCCCTAGAGAAATTACCTAACTGCTAATGTGCTGTGCAGAGAACCCTTCCAAAATGCCTGCAGCCTAATTAGCTTTATTAAAAATACACATCAAACTTGTTTTGAGTGGTGGGTTCATTATGCGGAAAATATTACAAACATAAGATTACTGAATGAAAACAAATAAACAGATGCTGACTTATCAGATGTTAGAATTAACCAAAAAAGCAAATTAGTAAGTTGGTCTTTCTCAAATTGCCAAGCAGGTGGGAGGTTTGAATTGCTGTCTTTTGTGAGCTCTTGGTTTAAAATGAAGAGAGAGTGAGCTTGCCTCCACCCCCGATTATCTTATGTTCCATTTAATTTTCAGTTCTCAAAGATATTTCAAAGTGAGCCACTGTTCTTTACCTTCCTCTCTCAAAGTTTCGTCAATTAGTGTTTGACATATGTATGAAATGATACGCATTGGTTAGCATAATAAGGAAGCAGGAAAGCAATTTAACTTTTGCAGCCATATATTTGAAAAATTAATCAGTGCATATAAATCCTTCCCAACTCTTTTTTTCCCCTAACAAATGAGTTTGTATTATGAAATTATGAAATTGAAGAATAATTACAGGATAAAATGAAAATGGTGAATATGGGAGCTTTTGGCTGAATTGAGTCTATTCAGCATTTGGCCTCCTATTTCCATCATTCCTAATTAAATGAATTCAATCTAGGTTGAAGATGAGCTAATGTATGCAACCTATAAAAAAGGTACACTTGTTTTCCTTTGACCAATGGAGAAACCTAGCTTCAGAGAATTTAAGTTATATGCCCAAAGATTAAAATTGACAAATGGCAGGACCAGGTTTTAAACCCTAATTTCAAATAAAATAATTGTTTGAAGTCATATTACAAAACTGTAAAATTCTGTGCACATATGTTAAATATATATATGATTATTCCCTTTGGGGATAATTTCATGAAAAACTAAGCCATGTGTAAATAATATGGAGTAATGTAAAGAACTTGATTTTAGGATCAAATGGAGGGTTAAAATTAAGGTTCTTCTGGGATGTTATTTTACACTTTATCTCACAGTGAAAAGAGATCCATGGCTTTGCCTTTGGCATTTTCCTTATTTACAACACAGTTTGTTATAGCTGACTCCTCTTCATGATTCATATTCTAGTGTGAAACTCTCAGAGACCCCTTCCATGAATACCCTATTTAATATCCCCATTTTCATTAGGCTACTCTCTACCATTTTCCCTAATTTTAACATTTTAAAAATATTTGTTATTATTTAAATTACTGATTTTTGTTATTATTCTTTGCTTTCTATCTTCTGGGGATCTTGTCTTTCTTTATTATAACTGTACTTCTTGGTATACAGTTGATATTTAATAAATACTTGTCAGAAGAGCATCAGACTATCAGGAGACCTGTTTCACTTTGAGGCTGATCACTAAATAGCTGTGTGATGTAGCAAGTTACATAACTCTTAGGCACCTTAGAATTCACATCTTTTGAAATACTAGCAAAAATATAGAGTCCACAGAGAGTTTTCACATACATTATTGTCTTAAAATAAGGAAATGAGTCAGACTACTAAAGCATGCGAATCCTTATCAACTCTAAAGTTTCTAAGTCTGATTTATAGCTTACATTTAATTGGTCTATAAGTAATCACATATAGATATGTACAAATATGTGTAAAATGATTGAGATTTAAATTATTTATACAGTATTTCTTCTGACTATTCATACTATTTATGATCTAGGCATTCTGTGACTATTATACTTGTATATTTGCTAGACAATGCACGTTTTTAAAGTTGATACAATATATTTTTTAGAGTATTTTTTCCTAGAATTTTAGTGAATACCTTGATTGGAATTATGATGAATGTTCAACAGTGTTAGCCTCTAAAGAAATTTGCCCTTTGGCTGCTTTTGGCCTTTCATTTCACATTTTTTGTTACTTGGAGCCTATTCAGATGGTGATCAACAAGTCCTCACTGTTTCTTTCCATCAGAATCATTATTTGCATATCATTTTTTTTTTTTTTTTTTTTTTTTGTAAAATAGCCAGTTAGGCTTCTATGAGGATAACACTAAGTTTAAAACTAATTAAATAAAGTGAAGAACACGAGATTTTTGGTGATGACCCTATTGAAATGAATGCTAAAATGCATTTCATTATTGAATTAAAGGATCATGCCCTGGAAGAATAGAAAGATCAGAAAGGAAGCTCAACGAATCTAATTTAATTCAATATTTATTTTCCAAGTTTCCACTGCTAAGTTATTTTGATTATCTTGATTATCAAGTAGCTTTTGGAATAAACTCCTTTCAAGTTTTTCTCCTTTAGGGGCAGTTATTATTTGTCTTAAAAAGTCCTGGGAGGGGTTAGTAGGAACACCAAATTATATTTCTATTTTCTTAATTTAAAATTTTCTTTAAAAATTTTACCTCTTCAAAAAATAGTTTTTATCTGAAGTGCACAAATTAGGATGATAACAATTCTTGTTTCATGACACATTTGCATCATTACTCTACATCTTTTTCAATTTATTATGAAATAAACGCCCAAGAACACATCACCCAACATAAAGACAAGAATATGAATAACAGTTAACTAACATACACCCATAAGGCCTCCCACTAACCTATTCCAATGATCTCAACCCTACTTGTATCAAATTTTTCTGTTACCTTCTCTACCAGTTTTTCTTTCTCACCCTGATTTCATCCTCACCATAACCCTAAGTTTTATCATTTCCACTTAGTCCACAAGCTCTGTCTTGCTAAAATGAATGATCTGTTAAGATTCTTTGGTTGCAGGCAACAGAAATTGATTCTGGTTTAACAGAATCAGGTAGAATTAAACTTATTTAATAGAAATGTAATTAAACAGCATTAAACTGATTTTAATTAATCAGAAAAAAAATATTGTTCTGACTATGAGAGAGTTCAAATAATGGAGAAAGAAAGGTTAAGAACCAAGCTTCACAAGGACAGAAACTAGAGTAACTACACCAGAAACACATAGACTTTTTTTTTGGAGGGACGGGACACAAATCAACTTCAGTCCTTTCAAATGTGCGGTTGGACCACACATTTGAATCATGGACCACTTTGCCCTGGGAAGGGAGCAAAGCATCTTGATGGACTGTCCCACAAGACTGTATCCAAAGGACACATTTCCCAACACAAATGTAGTTTGCTATTTCATAAAGAAAAGGAATGAATATTGAGCCCAAAGGCAGCACAAGTCCACACCAGAAATAACTTTCTCACTCCAGACCTTTGGTCTAGCCATTTCAATGCAAGTTCATAATCCCCTGTTGAATTTAACATTGTAACCTATAGCTCAGGTCCCCTTACTTCACTCTTATTAATACTTTACTATGTGTAGTTAACAATATTTATTTGTGACCTAAAAAATGCCCATGCCACATCGTTTAACTAAATATAGCTGCACAAAAAGTGATCACCACATAGTCACACTTTTTTCTTTCTAGTTACTACAAGAACTCAATGTTCATTTTTAAAAATTATGAGTTTATAACTTCTATCGTTATTTTTTTTACTTCATTGCACAGCAAATAACCTCAAATACTTTTTAAGGAGATAATGGGATAGCATGGCCTATTAGGCAGAGAGATTTGGGTCTTAGCACTTATAATATGTACTAAGAGTGTGACCTCAGGGAAATTACTTAACTTCTCTAAGAGTCGGTTTCTTTATCTATTAAATGGGGACAGCTAATGTTTCTCATCTCACATTGTCCTGAGGATTGAATCAGGTTATGCAATTAAAGTGCTGAGCACAGAGCCTCACAAAGAGGAAGCATGGAATCAGTATTAGTTTTTGTTATTGAATAATGACATTTATAATTCTTGCAATTTGAAAATTCTCGTATTAAAGCTTCAATTGACTTGCCTAATCTAAGACAGAAGGTCTAATTTATTTGTGGGGCAGACATTCCTTTTATTCAGGTGACTCCATTTTGGTTGAAAGTATAAATTATACACACTGCTTCAGGGAATCCTTCAGGCTAAGAATACAAGTGTTTTGTTAATAGAAGAATAGTTTTATTCATAGGATAGTGTCCTTGCAAAATTAGAGAAATGTGTGCACCTGTGAGAAATACTTGTCAGATAATGTTTTCTAGTTGAGAGTTTATAATGGACTGGCCCTGAAAAGTTATCAGTTGTGGTTTATAACTTCTATCATGCTCCCAACCACATTGCATGCTCCCAACCACATTCTTTATTTTTCCTTCACATGTGGATTTTTTTTCTCGCCTTGGCATATCTAAAAAGCAAAGCCTTTAAATTTTTTTTACATGTAACACAGGATTAATATGGTCATGTGTAACCCACAGAGTAGTTGTAAGTCTGCAATAAGTTAATGAATATAAGTGACATTTTGTGCATCATAAATCACTTTTTACAAGAAAGGTACTATTATTATTTTAGTTACGTTTGTTTTTTCAGGTCAAATGCCATATAGAGTAGCAGCAGTTAAGAGCAGGAACTCTAGAGCCACACTGCCTGAATTCAAATCCCAACTCCACCACAACAGGCAAGTGACTTGAACTTTAAGTAGCTCATTTTCCTTGTCTTTACTGAGGATAATAATAGTGCCTTTCTCATGTGATTGCTTTTAGAATTAAACGAGTTCACATATGAAAAACACTCAGAACAATGTCTGGCACAAAATAAATGATATAAAATTATTTCTATTATTATTGTCCCTGTTAGAGTTGATATTTTGAGTTCTAGTTTTTACATGTATTTCAAGATTTGTAAATACAATTTGCAGCACACTGATATACTTTATTTATAATTTGCCTGGAATTACATTTTTGGGTGAATTATTCATATCTTTATGTCTTACTTTTGCAACTGGATCATCTGGTCCTTTGGGGTTAGGTCATCTTCTCTCTATTTTATTTCCCAAAGGAACTAATTCTCTCTCATATGAATTAAATGTCTTTGCCATTCTTTTCACTTATGTATTGGTTTCTATCAGTCATTTTAGTGTGTTTATTTTGGCAGAAGAGCATTGAAAGCTGCTAGACTACGTTGAAAGTACTTTTAATATCAGTTCTCTGTTGAATTGCCCTGCACAGTGAATAACAGCTAAAGCTGTTGGGCCAACATGAAAGGGTACTCAGCATGTGGTTCTATTAGCACCAATTTGGCTACTGCTTTCACAGAAGAGGTTTTCAGACCATCTTCAAAAAGTCCAGGCCTCAAACTTTCACCTTTTGATTCTCAGTAAAATCAAACAAAACTTTCTCTTTCC
>NW_006433378.1:8009900-8020783 GCF_000325575.1 Pteropus alecto | reverse complement strand
CTTAACCACTTGGGAGTCACATGTAGCACAGACAACTATGCACAGTCACCTACTGCATATCCAAGGGTAGCAATACACACACACACACACACAAATACACACACACCCCAAAAGAAAAAAAAGACATAGAAAAGAGTTTTCAAATACTTATTTCAAAATAATTTCCTAAAAACCCAGTGAGAAGATTTTGCCATTATGAGGCATATTTATGAAGGAGAAAAGCATATTATATATTAACATTTTATCTTGTTCAATGACTCTTAAATATTTAGACATATGACAAATTGGCCTCTATTTATACTCTTGTTGTGTTAGAGTGGTTTAATTCTTTAATGACAGATAACTGGGTTATACTTAATGTAGATATAATTTGTAGGGAACTGATTTCAGAGAGAAATGTCATGCTACGACTGCATGTTAGAGTTTCATAAGTATTAATAAGTGTTTCTGCTTACAAAAATGAATATATTCATCCAACAAATATTGAGTTCCAGCTACATCCAGGCACTCTTACAAGTACTGAAGGCATAACAATGAACAAAATAGACAAAAGGTCCTTGCTTTGGGGGAGCTTATGTTTTAGTGCGGAAGAAAGATAATAAACAATAAATAGACAGGTAACTATATTATGAAATCATTTAGTTATAAGTACTATGAAGGGAAATAAAGCAGGTTCATAGTGTAACCAAGATGAGAAGTTGTAAGTTGAGCAGAACCATGAAGAAAATGAGGGAGAAAAATTTGCAGGTATCTGAGCAAAGATCATTTCAGGAAGAGGCAGTGGTGAATACAAAGGTGAGATGAGAGTGGGGTAGGCACATTCAAAGAACAAGATGCTGGAGGGGAGTAGACAAAGGGGAGAGAGGTAGGAAATGAGATCAGAAAGAGGTCCTGGGTAAAAAGACTCCACGGTCTTGGTGGAGAATTGATAAAGACTTTCACTTTTATTCTGAGTGAGATGGGAAGCTACTGGTGTTTTGAGCAAAGGAGTGACATAATCTGAATCAGAGTTAATACCTCTAGCTAATATTTTATACATTAAAGGATGGGAAATCTATAGGCTGAAAATCTGAATGGTGGAGTTAGGCAGGATTTCAATCTGGGAAGCATTAGTACAGCAAGAATCTTATCTTAGACATTATTTAAGAATGAGTAAAATCTTTCTTAAAGGGCTAATATTTAGGATGTCAGTGAGCTATGCTTCCTCAGATTATTTCGTGTTACATTGACATCCTCATAAAGAATAATATTTTCTATGAAAAAAAAAAGATGCTGGGTATAAAAGTTTTGAAGTAAAGATTTTCTGATGTTCTAAAACACACTAATAACATATCAAGTAAAGTAAATTATCACATTTTCTTTAATCTGATATAAGAACAAACTGTATATACTCTAACTTTTAGATAATAGATAAGGGCTATCAGAGAAGCCAAAACATGAAATATTAATGAAAACAAATATGGATTTTGTAAGAGCATGATGATAAAGTTGGAAAAGATTTAAATGTAAAAGTAAAATGCCTGTTGAAGGCATTGGTTTACCTTCTGTGGCCCTTACCATGTCAATGTCACAATATAAAAAAGATTCAAGTCAGTAAAGAGTGACTCACTGGTAACTATAACTACACTCTTGCTTACTTTGATGGTAAAACTGAATCAATATGAAAGACTTCCAACAAAATCAGAATTCTCTTTTCCTGCTCAACCTTATCCTTATGCTTTCTTTTTGCATTTTGAGAGTAAATACTACTATTATTTGTTGCTGAAATGACCAGTCTCTTGAGCAGATTTCTGTTTCTCTAGTGTGATCTCTAGTGTTATCTGTATGTCCACTATATGGAAAAATTGTGATGATGTATAAGATAATAATAAACTGAATAAACAGAATTTCTAATTACTTACTCTTGTAGAGTAGATGTTGACTACTGTACAAGGCATAGCGGATTCTTCAGGTATAGATTTACTTAGCCGAGCAAACTGAGACTACCATTTGCCCTGAAAATCTAGAATGATTTCGGATACGTGCTCATTCACACAGCTTTAACAACATTCTATTCTGTTACTTATCATTTGTCCATGGGCCAGCAAATAAACTTTTATTAAGTCTCTCCTGTCTGGCACTGTGCTCAGTGCTTAGGAGGAAAAAAAAAGTAAATCTGATGCCCTTGCTCTTAAGGTTATTGCACAACCTAGAAAAACTATTTTTTCCTGATAAGATTTAATGTTTTCTCCTTACTATGTATAATTTAGAAACTGTTACAAGATTACATTCAATTAGCATTCATGAGGATCCATTTTTTCTCCGGACCTTGCTAAGTGCAGAGTTGTTATAAAGACCTGGTACCTGTTCTCACAGAGGTTACCATGACTAGAGAGATCCACATAGGGCAACAATACCGGAGTTTGAGGAGTGGGTGGTCAGACTGTGAATTCTGTAGGTGCTCAGAAAGGATGGGACCACTATGGACTTGGCTTGGTCAGGAGTCATGAGAATATGGTTCTAGAACTATGGCCTGGGATATGAGAAGTACGTGCAATGCAAGAGAAGCATTTCTGAGATTCTATCTATTGAATGTAAGAAACTATAGCTACACTTGATGTATTAAAATAGATGGGGTTATATAATCATGATAATGAGTAATAAGTGATGATATTATTCCTATCTTCTTCCAACCTTCCAGGCTGAAGCGAATTGACTGATATTTATCTTTTTTGGTACCAAATCAAATAGCCATTTTGGCATCAGAGAGTCATTGCAGAAGTTTTCACTCTTGCCATTTGTCACTTTCCTGTGACTTAAAATCATAGAGCACAAGTTATCCTACACTTTTCATTGAATAGCAACACTTCGTAAAAGCACCCTTTGCCCCAAGCTACTGCTATGATACAGAACGCAAAGCATGACTATTCTTCCAAGCAATGCACTTCTTGCAGAAACTGGAGAGAAGCCAAAAGAAAAATCAATCATTATTCTGAAGCAAAGGTTGACAATGTAATTATCTATGAATTCCCTGAGAGTACTGACAATGTCTTACTCTTGATCCCCTCAGTGCCCAGCACTGTGACCAGCAAATTGATTTTAAATTTTGGATTTCTGTCACACATACTTCTGAAGTATACTAAGGTGGCTGGCTGTTCTGTAAATAGATTCATTCTCTCCAGGGAAGTTGCTAAAGGAGACAGAACTCTTCCTGAACTTGCCTTTTGGAATACTCTGGAATGTTTTGAGGTACCTTTAGAATCATGAGGTACAGAACATTCACATAAGGCAAAGAAGGGATGTCACCACAAAGCATGCATCTTGTGCTCTGACAGATATAAAGCTTTCTTTTGCTTCAGGTAACATGCAGGGCTGTGGTTCCCAGCACTTATCTTTGTTATTGATAAGAGCAGATGACTGTGAAGGTTTTGCATATACCATTTCTTAAGCAAAATTTCAATCAGTAAAATTATTTTGTACAAGATCGACAATCTGTCGGAGTCTGGACATTTTAGTAAATAAAATTCCTTATGGGGATTTCTGATGTTTGTGGAAACTGAATACATAAAATGCACTCTGAACTTAAACTATGTGAAAAGCAATTTACCCTTCTGATGACTGAGAAAAATTTCTGATTTCTGCAGTCCTTCAGGATCCTGAGACACCTAATTCATTGTCATTTTATTTATACATGCATAAAGAAAGTACAAGAGGCTACACGGAATCTGTAATAATTCTGTGACATACCCACAGGAAAAAAAAAGCCTTTGAAATATTGCCATAAGCTATTTACAGACTGTTTTTTTCTCTGGAAATATTTACTTGCTTAACTTTTACCCTATTAGTTAAAATACATCCTTAGTTGATAGATTATTGAATAAGCCTGGATTTTCAAAAAACAGACCATATCTCTATGTCCTTCTATACTTCCTGTTCTACCCTGCAACCACATTAAGACCTGAGAATATGGTCATATAGAAAAAAAAGGCATGTGGAAAGATTATGCCTGAACAATGAGAAAAATGAACAGTGAGTGAAATTGAAAATTGAAAGTAACATCAACAAAAACAACTTTCTTACTTTAAGTGACCATAGAAAAACAATAAATGAAAGAACCGCTAATAAGTGTAGCACATTGTTTCCGAAGATAATACTTTCTTAGGGTTTTTCATTGTCGTTGGAGCATGAGGATACGCTCATTTCCAGCAGAATATTATAGATGGTGATCCTTTTTACCTGGGTTAAGGGACTGTCTCTTCTGAGAGGGTTTGCATTTGTTTCTGCCTGGAGCTCTAAGAGTGTATCATTGGTCCTAAAATATGTTTTGTATTAGACCCTCTGCTAGTTAAATTTTATTAACCAGATGACTACTGTAAATTTGAACACAGGCCAGTGATGGCTAATTCCCCAGGGAGTTGTTTTTCGTTGATCCCTTGGGATTTTTTTACTTTTTTTGTGAGCTCACCTGTGCATTTAAAGGATGTTCATTATATTCTATCCAGGGCATTTAGCTTTTCTATAATTTTTCTAGAAGTGGATATTGATACTTTTAATTCATAAGTTAATGCTTTGATATGCTTTATTATTTTACGCTTGGGCCCTATCTTCTTACTTATAATTTTAGATCCTCAGATATTCAAAAAAAACTTTCTGAATGCTACTCAGATCTCGGCTTTGGAAATGAACTGTTCCTTGTGATCCTCCTAAGCTTACAAATCCATTTATGCTTAACCTGCTGGAGAATGTACATTATCGAATATTAGTAAATACCGTAATAAATAATTAATATCTTCTGTGGACACATATTGCTTTATTCACTTTGGTTTGATGATATGTTTTCTTGAAGGCCCTAGACATCATGTGAATGCTGATGGTATTACTACATAAATTCAATGGGTAAACATTTCCAGCTTCCCCCCAAAAAGTTGCATCTCCAAATATAGGGAAAAGTAAGAAAGTCATGTGAGAGTATATACCATAGACAACCTCTAAACGATGGGGTTCAGAGAGTTTCTGGGTTGGAGAACACTTTGAGGTACTGAGAGAGTGGCGTATCTGAAGAGGGCATGCAAGCTCTGTTTCCCCTCTCCCCTCCTTATCTTGGCCAATGCCATTCTTCCCTTTGGCTTCCATTTGTTCCTGAGTTGTATCCTCTATAATAAAACAGTAAATGTAAGTTAAGTGTTTTCCTTGAGTTCTGTGAGTCATTGTAGTGGATTATTGAACCTGGAGTGGAGTTGCAAGAGGCCATGAATTTGTAGCCGGCTGGACGGATATATGAGTAGCCTGGGAACCACGTTTGTGGCTGGCCTTTGAAGTGTGGCCAGTGTTGTGAGAATAAACCCCTAACCTGTGGGGTCCAAATGAACTCCAGATAGTTACTGTCAGAAGTAAATTGATTTGTCGGACACCAACTGGTGTCGAAGAATCAGAGAATTGTTTTGTATAAGTAGTAACCCCCCCCCCAAATATCTCTTTAGTTCTGTGAAATGTTAACTGAATTCTCTAACTCTTAGCTGCAGTTCCTCTGCCTGGTTTCTCAGCCTCCTGTCTGATGCCTAAAATTAGCAAATGTAGCTTAAAAGGTAGCTTAAAGAATGTCAGTTCACCTCTCTCTCTTTTATTAAAGGGTCTTTTAAATTTATGAAAAAGTTGGCTTACAAAACATATTTCTCCAGAAAATGAAACTTCATTATAATGATGAATTTATTAATCTAAAAACATCATATTTAAAACCAATCAATAAGATCTAAGGCTTTGATAAATATAAAAAAGAAAGTAAAACAGAAATGATCTTAAAATAAAATGGAGCAACATCTAGTTATGCCATGTATAACAGCTTCAGAGAACTTCATGAGTAAACAATTGTAACTTTACGTGCAAATACCACAAACAATTCAAAATTAATTTTTTTTCCCTTTTCAAATTTGTCATTTCAATTTACCTCTCTTGAGATTCTCTTCTTTCTCTGATCTTGGCCTCCCACATGCTGGTTCTCTTCAAATCTTGCCTTTTTCAAACAGATTTTGTTGTTTGTTTTATATCTAGTTGTATAGTAGAAGTGTTAGTTTGCTTCAAGCTACTCTGTCAGAGCCAGAACTAGAAGTCTGAGGTTAAAAAACATAGTAATGTCATCTTTATATTTTTAAATAAAAATATGTGCTAAACTGGTTATTTTTATTCAGGTATTCTCAAATAGATCTGATTCTGCCTTTATGGAGCTTCAGGTAGGAGAACCAGATGTTAAATAAATTCTAAATGTATATATTAGATCAAAATCTAGGAGAAGGCTGTAGAATAAAAAGATTAAGAGCCTTAGGCCTGAGTCTTAGAGAATTACAAGTCTTTGAGGTAAGGAAGAGCTAAGTAAGGAAATTGAAGTGATCAGAGGATAGAAATAAAACTAGTAGACTTTCACATAAACTGAAAGAATAGGCTCATGATAATGGTAATATTGTTAACTATGTTGAATGCTGCTAAGAATTATAGAAAGATAAGGACTAAGTTCTGATGTTTGGATTTAGTAAATGGACCTTAGAAAGAAGAAAAGAGAGAGCAGTGTGGGCAGAAACCAGGAGTAAATGTACTGTGAACGTATGTTGGTTGCCCAACCAGCATTCTCACCTTCTAGACTTTGATTTCGTTCCAGTCTAATATGTTCTTTCATCACTCCCAACAGCTTAGCTGACTCCATCTTCAGCTCCAGATAAAATTATTCAAAACAATTTATGGTAATCCCGTGTTCTTTACTTATCTTTAATGGTTTAGGAATTCAGACTTAAGCCAATCAGTGTATAACATTCCTTTGGTGGTCTTATTTGTCTAATGAAACTCGAGAGAAGATTTGTTATCATTTGGTTGTTAGAGAGGCCCTCCATCTTCCCTTATACAGTCAAACGGTCTACCCCTGAGCTATACACCCATGATTCCATCTTCCCTTATGGAAGTGAATAAGGAAGCATGCTTTTCTGGTTGATGCCAAGAGCTATCTTATGACCAAGAAGGAAGTTTACAAAGGTCAAAGACAATACACAGAAGAAGGAAGAGCTTAAAGAATTTCAGAGATACTAAATTGTAGCCTATTTCATGCATAGAATAACCACCTCCCCCTACCCTTGGACTTTCTGATAGTGAAATCGTACCTTTCGTTATTGTTTAAACCCAAATCATCCTCATATAAATAACAGAGATGAAGACGTAAAGTCAATATATTTAGACATTTCTTTCGAGGTAATTAGCTATGAAGAGGCATACAGAGAGGGTATGGGTGGTAGAATGCTAAAAGGAAGAATAAATGTTAGATAAGACAGAGAAGATAATTGACTGAACAAAGTCCATGAGCAAGTGAGATGAGTGAGACCCAAAGCACATGAGAATAGAAAGAATGATTCCTTAAGTATAGTAGAAGAGTAAAAGAATAGATGAATGGGGAGGCAGAAGGTTCTGCAGATTAGGGAAATCAAGAGAGATTTTGCTATTAAATAGCTTCTATTTTCTCAATGAAGTTAGATAACATGTTGTCTGCTAAAAGATAGAGCTGGCATGGGATGGTGTTTTTTAGGAGCTTAAAGACATTATAAAATAGTAATTACAGGGAGTAGTCATAGTAGATTGAATTAATGTCTCAAATTCCTTACTCTTCCTGTATTCACACTCTTTGTCATGTAACTTTGCAGTTACTTTCACAGAAGAGGCAGATAATATAGCTCCCTTCTCTAACTTTGGGTATGACTGTAAGACTTGTTTTGGCGAATAGAATGAGGTGGCTGTGATTATATGCCAGTTTTGAGCTTAGATCCTCAAAGGCCTTGCACATTGATGCTTGATTTCTTGTTTTGTTGCTACTTTCTTAAGAACATGTCTAAGATGGCTCGTTGGTTGTAGGAGGAAGATGAGAGACATGTGGAGCAGAGTTGCTACAGCTGAGCTGCCCCAGCTGGGTCTGGCCTGTATGAGAGAACCCCCAACCGATTCACAGATTTCGTATTTCTTTTTAGGTAGTAATTGGTAATTGATATACTGGGAAAGTAAGATTATGAGGGAAACTTACTATTACAGCTATTTCAAGGCCCAGTTAAGGCCAGAGATTATAAATTAATAGTGCTATTAGTCTGTCCAGCTGGGGAATTTTCTCCTGCAGAGCTGAGCTTCTGGGTACAAGGATGTAGAAGGCAGATGAATGGGTTGGAAAGTGACAAGAGGAGGCTGGCTAACGGATAGTGAGAAATTAGAGATGTTAATGGGTCATATAATGCATTGACATTAAAAATAGTGTAATCATGGATATACTTAAGCGAGTAACTTAGGGAAAAAAAAAAGAAAGTTGTGATTAGAAAAAGGGAACATTTGAAAAAGTGGTAATGAATATTAACATAAGAATACTACCTTAGCAGTGGATAGCTAAGATAGAGGAGAATTTCTAAGGAATGAGGAAGTTAGGGATGGCTATTCTGTGGGATTGTCAAGGCACTCAGGGTGCTTGGCAGGAGCTGCAGTAGAGAAGGAGACTCTTAAGCTTGAAGAAGTGCATTGGAAATACTTTTGAATTTTTTTCAGTGCTCTGTATTATGTCTGTAGCTCCTACTGTTATTAAGGTATGCTTTCTGCATTGTTTTAAACAGTAGGAATTTGTGCTAACCAAAATCATTCATAGCCAGCCTTCAGGGGCCCAATGTTATAACCACAGGAAACTTCAGTAGGAGTGCATATTTGTATACTCGACAATAATTTATTGAGTTCTCAGTGGGGAAAAAAAAGCTTAGAAATTACTTCTCATAATAAAAGTTAACCTTATCCTAGCAATGGAGGGTCTTGTTGTACAAAATCTATAACCTTCACTTAGTAATTTAACACATGCTGGAACACTACCCAACTCAACATTCTACTGAATCATATACTAGTCCTTGGTTTTTAAAATTCTCAAGGGGTGAATTTTCGAAGACTTGGGTTTATATAAAAATATATTTTTTCTAGGTAAATAAATGACTCCTTGGATAATTAGATTCTACAAAGGAAATTTCTGAAGTAATTAAAAGTTAAGCATTTTAAGTAAAAATTTTATTTATTGAAACCATATCTGACAGAAACATTTATAAAAAGAAATATACATATTATTTATATAATATAGTTATACTTACATCTCTGCATCATAATTACGAACATCAACTAGGTAACTGCTATAATATAGTAACTCTGAGGACAATTGAATGGATTGTGTTTAGTTTTTGCTTTTATTGTTGAAATGTCTGATTTCACTTCTCAGTGTACACATCCACCTCTCCCTGTCATCCTTTTCTTTCTATTTTTTTTTCTTCTAATTTATTTTAGAACTGGGAAATCAGATAGCCAAACATATTTAGTTGCATGTAAAGTAGGTATAAATGGGCTCTGAATAAGTGCCTGAAATAACTTACTCTTATGCTATGTGTTAGGAATACTTCACCTGATAAAGGGCTTTTTGAATGTACTTGTAGGTTCTCAGCACTTGAGGTTACCATTACACAACTTCAATCAGCAATAGTTTACTATACTTTTTATAAAGCTTTGATTTAAACTTTTTTTCTTGTATAGACTTAAGATGAATAGAATTGCTATTACTATTAATCAATTGAAATCTTCATAGCTTAGTTAGATAAGCATAGTCTAATAAATTTTCAAGTTGAAGAAAGCCTTAGAGAACATTTTTCCAGGGTTAGATTTAATATCTTATTGTCAAAACATATTTTGAAAGAGTTATCTATAAAGGATATTGAATATCTTGCTCCAAAAATGGAGGATATTAAAAAGTATGATATGAATCTGTCACTCAGTCTGATTGTCTTGATTCTGGTTGACCAGAAATTGAAACTGGAGTTTCCTAATATTGAAGCTAAGTATAGTTTTTATACTCATTTATTTAAAATTTATTTCCATAATCTTGAATAAAACTTTTGAAACATTACTTCAATGAATAAGTAAAGAAAAATATTCTCTCAACTCACACATGAATATATTCAATATTATTTTATTTAAAGTATAGTTATGAACATACAGATGAGTCATTGAGCATTTAATGGTAATGACAGAAATAAGGCTGCTAAATTTAGAAGTCATAATAAAACTTGTTAACAAAATTGCTTTATATTTGAATTTACAAAGTAATTTTAACATCAGAATAATATTCAAGATGAGCCACTGAACTTTAGAGGAAGAAATGACCCCAGTGATGGTCCAATTACAGACTTACTGAGCTTTAAAATCATCTAATCTTCTCTGGAGAAATTGAATCTTAGAAGGTTTAAGTGAATTTCCCATGGTTACACAGGTAGGATATTCATTCTCCATTCATTCATTCATTCATTCTTCATTCATTCCTCAGACATTTAATGTATATCTAGTGTGTGCCAGGACCTTGGGACTACACAATTTTAAAAAGATTTCCAAGAAGTTCATAATGTAATAGCAAAAATGAGACTAGAGCTCATTAGAACTAGACTTCTGGTGCTTGGGTCTTGGCTGCTTTCCAATTCACCTTCACACTCCGTTTGTTTGTATCAATGTTCAGAAGACCTTGAGTCTATTTTGAAGACGCTAACTTTGGACAAATTATTTTACGGTCTTTAGGACCTATTTTCCCCATTTTTAACGTAAAAATACAAGCCTCTTAGTCTATCTCTCCTGGGCTGCTTTAATAACAACTAATATAATATATATGAAAATATCTTGAATTGTGTATATAGAGTAACAGGTAAGGAAACTAAAGTGCAGAGTAATTTAAAAGACTTATCCAAGTTTACTTAGCTAGGAAAGAGGATGTCCAGAGAAATCAAATCAATTATATATATGAAGATTTATTTTATGGAATTGGCTCATATGTTCTTGGAGGCTTGGAGAGTCAAAATCTGGTGGGCGCACAAACTGGATAC
>NW_006433378.1:7977796-8009880 GCF_000325575.1 Pteropus alecto | reverse complement strand
AGTAGCAATTTAAGTCTGAAGACAGTCTATCATAGGACCATGAAGAGCCAGTATTGCAGATGAATTCTGAAGGCAGTCTTCTTGAGAATTCCCTCTTCCTTTGGTATGTTATTTTTGTATTATTCATGCCTTCAACTGGTTAAATGAGGCCCACTCATGTTACAGAGGACAATCTGCTTTACTCAAAGTTCACCAATTTAAGTGTAAATCTCATCTAAAAACACCCTCACAGAAACATTCAGAATAACGTTTGGCCAAATATCTGGGCACTGCGGTCCAGGGCAAGTTGACACGTATAATTATGCATCATAGTTAATATTGATTAGTAAATATTTACGACTTTCGGTTCTAGTCTAAATGATTTTGAAATAAATATAGGAGAAATTACTTTACCCCTCTAGGCCAGTTTTTTTTCAACTGAAAATTAAATTTTATTAATAGGCAATTTATAATATGTTTTGTGCATATTCTGCTCATCTTGATGCTCAATTAAAATTAATCAGAATTAGTCAGAATTTGATTTAAAAGAGTTGTAGCAAGGAAATAATCATACACATATTCACTTAAAGAGTAAATTAAGTAGTTCTCTTAGGTACCATCTCAAGCATTATTCCTCATTATGAATTCAAATTAAATCTTTAAGAAGATTTTGGTATCTAAAAGTGAAAGTTTCAAAACTTGAGAATCCATGGTTGCTCATTTGCAGTTTATATATATTTGTCACCAACCATATTTCACCTCATTAATCTTACCTAAAGTTGTAAAAGTATTCAGTTTATATTTCAGTTAATCGACAAGTCTGCTAATAAACCAGCCAACCAACAAATATCCACCATGCACAAGCTATTTGATCAAGTAATTTAAAGTCTTGAAATATGCCTCTTACGTATGCCTCTATCTGGGGGAAAAATGATGCTTCAGTCCTCAAGGGGATACTTCTCATTATCTTGGATCAAACAATCTTTTACTAAAAAGAAAGGGCAGAAAATGTCATGTGCCTTAAGTAAATAACTTTAAGGGAGGTTTAAAAATTTTCCAAAAGAGCAAAGCTATAAAGTGCTATGCATAATAAATGCTCATTTGTATGATGCAATATTAATAAAGTACAAGCATTTTCATGTCTGAAATCAGGCCAGATTCTTGAGCAGCTTTGAAGTGTGATAATTAAGTATTTATTTTTAAATTATTCTAATTTTATTCCAATCTATAATGTTATGAGCACAATGGCAGTCCTTGGTACTGGAACAAGAAAAAGGCTAAATAGTTTTGTCCTTCGTTCCTTCACTCACTAGCCACAGGAGTTTCTGTTATATTTTTACTTTTACTGAGCTTTAGAACAAGATGGATTTTCTGATTATAAATTAGTGATAAAAGTGAATACGTAATGAAAGCAAAATATCCATTCAACACACCAAGGATTCTAAGGCAGTCAAACTTAAGGGACATGGCTTGAACTTAAGGTTGCCTCATAGGTCATGATGACAGGCATTTACAGTAGCGTAGGGTTATGACCAATTACACCTTTTAGGAAATGAGCATTATAACTGCAAGTTTGGATTAAATGATTTTAGGATCTGACTATATATAAAATTCAGTAGTCTCAGGCATTAAATCAAAAATTTCACAAATACAAGTAAAAGAATTAGCAAGAAAACTAAATTTGACGTATATTATTTCAAGCTTTTGAATATCTTATGTACAGTCACAGGAGTCCCTAACTACTTTACTCCATGGCTTAAAAAAGGGAGGATAGGGAAGAGTCTGTTTTAGGTGATTTACATTGTATGTAAGAAAATTTCAAAATACTTTTTCTCTTTTGTTTAAGATATCTATATCATTCATTTTCATCCCTAAAACAATCAGCAATTCTATCTTCTTTCTTCTAATTGTGTAACGTCCTTGATGGAAATTGTGTCATTAATTCATTGATGTATTCATTAATTGATTTTTCTCCTTCATTCATTCTTTCAACAAATATATTTGCTCAAGTTACTACAGAGGTTACTATAGGAATTACCCAATATTCTGCTTCCTGTCTTTCCTTCTACCCACTATTTATGTCAATAAACCTTTCACCATCTATCTTTTTCCCTGCTGTCAATCTCCTTTAAATCCATCTTCCACATTGCTTCCCGATAATCCATCTAAGTTTCTTCTAAAACGCACGTCTGGCTCAGCACTCTGTTTCCTGCTGCCTGTCTTACCTTCTGCCTGGCACTTGTTTCCTGTAAGTTGGGTTTTACAGCAACCCAAATGTCATTCCTTATAGAACTTATGAATATAACAATTATCTTTGTATGATTTACAAAAGTCTGTCTCCTTGTACTTATCCTTGATGTTAGCAGTTGAGTGCCCTCAACATAGAAAGGCCACTAGTAGCTCAAGCCTATGTATATATAATATATATTATGTTAATATATTAATGTGTATATATTATATTAATACATGTATATATAATATATATTATATTAATATATATTAATGTGTATATATACTATGCATATATCATATATATGATATATATTACATATATATGTGTATATATGTATACACACATACACACACATATATACAAACACAAAAGAATAAGTTAATCTTCCTGTTTGCTCATAACTGAGTCAATAATTTCAATAATACATGATACATATAGTTTTGAAGATTGGGACATATTTATGCTATACATTGAGTTTCAGTACTGCTGGCATGTAGTAGATACACAATAAATACTTGAATCATAAATGAATATTAGCATTATGTACTTTTGACTAAAAAAAGGGAATATATATAGTAACATTATTATTAGGAAACAAAATTTATATGCAAAAGCACTGTAGATCAAGTTTATCACAGCCACAGTGAACAGTTTCTTTTTCTCCAGAAAGAAATGCAACTGCAGTGAAGTCCAGCTTTGTAGTTTTGATGAATTATGTTTTGATGATTAGATAAAAGATAAGACTCAAAAAGCAGAATGAAAATGACAGTCAGATGCCCTGGTAAAATATCTGCTACATTTCTTTTAACATGAAAAAATGGCTTTGCTCACAATTTCCATTGTGGCTTTTATTTTCACTTTAAAACAACCCAGATGTTTGAAACAGTGCCAAGTTTTTAATAATGATGAAGTCAGAAACTGCCAGCATGGAGACATTTGAGTAACGAACCACAGGCTCAAACCTGTGCTTATTAAGAATCATTGCAAGACTTTGTAAAACATATATCTCTAAATGGACCATCTGTGCTAAATATAAAAGAGAATACTTCAACTCTTAATTACTAAATTAATGTATTCAGTTAAACTCTTCATCTTAGAACAAACACATTTGTCTTCCTATTCTCCTACGCCTACTGCAAACAATACCAGTGTGAAATACCCATAAATCTGTGTTCATGGTGAACTCATTAAATTTAGGAACATTGTCCTGAGTGCACTGAACTGCAGCAAGATGGCAGTGACCCAGCCTGTGAGCTGAGAAACCTATGACTCTCTTCCCATCCTCTCTGCCTCAAACTGACTTGATATAGGACTGCACTTCAGCAATACCATCAAATGAAGACCTTGTTCCCTTAAAGACAGTTGTGAAAGGTGATTGCACCACATTTAAGAAATATTTTCGTAGAGTATTCAGCTGAGAACAGAGACACTGAGATTATTTCTTTTTGTCCTTAGATAATCAATCTCTAAATAAAAATTAACCATATACTAAAAATCATATTAAACTAACCTTGGCTATCTCTTTCTTTTCTACCAGAATGAATCTAGTTTTTTTCTAGCGTTTTGATGATTTTCAGATGTCAAGTTACCTGCAGTTACTTATTGAATCATTATTTTTTTTAAGCATCTCCTGATACACAGGGTTTTTCCTTTTGGAGTCAAATGGATTAAAGCTGGACATTATATGAATGAGTTCAATTGATGGAAACCTCTGAACAAGGAGCTGAATACATGAACGGATAAGCAGAGGATGTTAACCTCTCAGAGCTCACTGTAGTAGATACAAGTATAGCATCTGCCTTTTCAATTTTCTTCTTTCTCCACTCCAGTTCCTCAGAATTGAAAGGTAAAAGGTGATATCTAATTGGAGAATATGTCCTTCCCCTCAGAGAGGCCCCGGTCTTCTATCCCCTATCTAACTCCTGTGGCTGTATTCTTAGCGTGTGCACATGCCCACACTCACACTCCCCACATACACACATGAACATGCAAATAACATTGTGGAACTTGAGAAGTCAAAAAGAACAGAGTGAGTGGCTCGTACCCACCAAAATATGGAGCAAATAGGATCCACGACAATTTATTGAGCATGGGAGTAGTAGTATTTTTTAAGTGTTCTCAGCAGGTCCAAAGGGCAGTAAAAGCTGCATTGTGCTTGATAGATTAATTTATCAACCTTAGGCAGGTTTTATTAATGTCCTGCTATGTCGTGGGGGAGACATGAGAACAGGGAGATTCATCAGGAAGTGGCTGCAGTAAACCAGGCATGAGTGGATAAGGGTCTTTTTTACCTGATGTGATGTAGAGATAGATGGGAGTTGAAGGACAGTAAGAGGCAGAGATGTTCCTAAGTTTGGGAAGAAAGAAGGGGAGGTGGCTTATGGGGTAGAAGATAAAGAGAGACATTTGCTTTTAAGCATGGTAGTTTACGGTAAACCAAATGAAGATGTTGTATGGGCAGCTGGAGATGGCTGACTGAAACTCAAGAGAGAAGGCAGAAAAACTCAGAGGGAAAGCAGAAAAATGAGGGTTTAAACACAGAGCTGTGTAATCTTTCATATCAACTCCAGCATCTTATTCAGTTCAAAGCCTCACTGCCTTTTTTGATTCTTACCTTTCTTTCCCTCATCAATTAGAAAATACTTGAAATTTTCTTCATTCTGGTACTAATTATACCTTGATTGGACTATCACAATACCTTGTAATTTGTCTTTTTAATTTGCTTTTCTCCTTGCTCCAATATGTCATATATGACTTTACAGGCCTTTATTTTCCAAACATCTCTGCACAAATAATGTTTTTGGCTCCCTATTGCCTATAACCCTGTGCTGTAGCAGATTGATCTGCTTACTGACCATCACACATTCTTGATGCTTTCCACCTCTGCATACTGTTTGTGCTAGTCTGGGTGCCATTCCTGAGTCAGCCTGCCCAAATCCTAAGTGTAGGCCAAATGTCGGTCATACCATAATTACCCCAACCGGAGAGGCCTCTTTCCTCAAATTCTTAGATATCTTACCTGTGTCTCTTAGGCCACTAACCTCATTTTATCTTGAATTAAAGTTATTTAATATCTTTTTTATTTCTTTAGAAAAATCTTTAAGTTGTTAAAGAATTTTGAAATTTTTTTTAGTATATGCTATTGTTTTGCACGTAGCATTACCCAATAGTTATTTAAATAAATATGTCTTCTCCTAATTGTACTAGATTTCCAATTTTTAAGTCAGTGTTTTTTTTCATTACAAGCAAGAGGAAAGAACTCTGCTTAACTTTATGACCAAAAAAAAAAAAATTATTGTTAATCTATGATGCGACTCACAATAGTGAAGGAAAAGTTGAAAAACCATTTCTCAAAAAGGAAAGGAAGCAGGTGTCCTGGGGATTTAGGGAGCAGGAAATAATGAAAATCTTCTTGGTGTGTTACCACTGACATGAACCAGCTCCAACAGTTTTCCTGTCTCAACATCATTCTGATCAAGATTGAAATTCCCTGAAGGTGATTGGCTTAGACTGAGCCACATACCAAGAGTGAGTGGAACTTCTTGGATGACAATTCTAGTGAGATTTTATGAAATGAACACTGGGTTATTTCCCAAAGCAAAATCAGAAGGAATAGGTGCATGGCAAGTAAAAACAACAGAGTTTAATACATCTAATTTATAAAACCTCTATGTTTATATGTTCATGCATTTATTCAACCAAAAAAAATTCACTAGGTGCCTGCTCTACCAGGTAATGTGCTAACCTCTGGGGCTACAAATATGAGTAAGTTGTAGTTTATATTTCTAAATGGTTTATAGATTTCTATTCCTTTCCTAATTCATTTAATCATTTTATTAAAATGAATTCTCAAACAGTTAAAAGTCTGTTTTGGGAGAGCTTTTCATTGCATCATGCCTCGCTCATGTTTCGTGTGACTTCAGCGCCAGAAGGATGACCCATCCAGTATCCTGGGCTCTCGAGTCATTGACTTACTCATCAGTAGTAAATGTGATAGGAGACAAAAATCAGAAAGGTCTGCAGGGACAGTATAACTAGTTTTGGAGGCTTTGGTGAGGAATTTAGATTTTATCTAAAGTGTGATTGAGAGCACTTGAGGGGACACTGAACTCAGAGCATGTCACTCTGACCACTATGTAGAGACAACATTATGAAAAGACCGGAGAGACAAGAGTGGGAGCTGGACGTCTGTTAGCAGATGTCACAGGGGGCTTATTGTACATTAGACAAGGGTGTGAGCAGACGACAGGCGAAAAGTGGACAAGCTCAGAAAATACTTTAGTTATGGAACTAAAAATATTTGCTTACGGAGTAGATAGAGGGGTAAAGGGAAGAATCAAGGATGATCTCTAGATGTGTGAAGGTGCCGTTTCCTAAAATCCTTATTTTCCTAAAATCCTTCCTAAAATCCTTATTTAAATACGGCAATTCTCCTATCTCATTTTGACCATGATCCACTGACCTCGTTATTATTTTCCTATCAGTTCTATTCTGCATTCATTTCCTTTTCTATAAAGTTCGGATCGATGGTTCTTTATTTCTGCTGACCTTGTGAACATCTCAAAACCCTTACCTCATTCTCCTCCCTTGCACCTGTCTGGTGAAACATCCACCAAACAACCCACCTTTTTTTGATATTCTGACTGGACTGTGGAAATATCACACAACAAAACTTATTCAGGACACAATAAAGTCAGCCTCTAATCTGAAACATTGGCAATTTTACCAGTTCTCTATCAATTCCTGCTTCTCTTCTCCATCTTCACTATTCTGAAACCTCTGAGTCTTCTTCCTGACTGTCCTGGTTCTCCACATATGACCTTACCACTTCTTTAACAGAGAAAACAGAAACTTGAGAAAGGATCTCCTTTGCCTTCCTGCTGCAAAGCCCAAACATACTGTGGCTGTTAATTCTTCCTTTTATCTTCGATTCCTGCGTAATTGGAAGAGGGTCCCTCCTCTCTTCTGGGAAGAACATCAGAGCTCTGGTTCTGTCTCCTTCCAAACTCAACTTCGTTAATTACTTGATCTCTCTCTCTTTTTTCTGTAAACTCTTTTTCTCCTTGCTTCTTTCAGTGAGGACTTAGATGGCCACAAGCCTCTTCCTTAAAAATAATATAGCAAATACAACCAACTAAACAAACAAACAAATCTTACTTATTCAAACTCTCCACCTCTTCCAGCTCCTCCAGCACCCACCATCTCTCATCTTCTTCATAGCTAAATATATTGAAAGAACTGCCTGTTACTCCCCTGATTAGTCTCATTTTTCACACATTCTCCCACCCACAATGTGCCTCTCCCTAATTACTATAATGAAAATGCTCTTGAAAAGCATACAAGACAAAACAAATACACACGCCCAAGGGTGCTGACATTCCATGGGCCTGCTTTCGTTCTCATTTGGTTTAACCTCTCCTCAACATCTGACATTGGCCAGTGTCATCGTTTTGTGGCTTATGTATCAACATGCTTTACTTCCCTAGTGCTTCTATTGCCTCTCTGGCTTGTTTGGTCCTTCTCCCTCCCTCCCTCCATCTCTCCCTTCCTTCCTTTCTTCTTTCCTTTCTTCTTTCCTTTTCCTTCCTTCGCTCCTTCCACCCTCCTTTCCTTCCTCTCTCTCCCTCCTTTCTTCCCTTTTTCCCTTCCTACTTCCATCCCTCTCTCCACCTCCCTTCTTTGTTTTTTTTTCCTTGAATTTTATTTTTTTTTCTGTCAGTTTTTTAAGTGTCGTTCTCTTGAGTTTCTCTTCTAGGCTTTGTTCTCTTTTGATAATATACAAATCTGTGGGTCTTTTGCCTGAACCTATGAAGTTTCTCTAGAGATGACTCTTCCAATGATCTGCTGTTTCTGCGTGTGTGTGTGTGTGTGTGTGTGTGTGCGTGTGTGTGTGTGTGTGTGTGTGTGTGTGTTAAGCTTAGTTGCCTATGTTCTTTGAGCCAGGAAAGGAAGGGAACTGGAGGGAGAGGGAGGGACTTAATGTTTAACCTGCAACTATTCAGTGAATCCCCCTGTTCTCAGTCTGGCTCCTCACCTTTGCCCTCAGCTGGTCTGGTAAACCCAAATCCACACCCTCCCCTGTTCAGTTTGTCTCAGGAATAAATCTCCTACTTCCTTCCAGGGTGAGGGGAGGGACCTCTACCCTGACTACTTTGGCTGAAGTGGGGTTTCTAATAACGTTTAAAAAGAGAGAGTGTCTGGGCAGTATTTTTTTAAATGACATTAGCTTTATACTTGAAATCATTCATTAGGATGAGAAATTAAGTTTTAGAAATTTGGAAAAACAAAAATTATCTCATGAACTAATTAGTGGCTATGTAAAAGAGAAGGCTTGGAGTCTTTTTATTTAATTTCTTGATGTCTTGGGGTAGTTGCCAATAATATTGTCATATATTATGAAGCTATTTTAGCTTAGAATATATGAAGTTCATTGGCTATGTTAGATATTAAATTACTTGGCTTACCTATTAACCTTAAAATTGTCCTTAAAAACAGCCATGGCTTATAACTATGGCTTCGAAGACTGTATTTTTGCCATATTTATATGTATTAACTGAAGAATTTTCTCAAGGTTTGTATTTCCAATTTGTACAGTTCACTTAGCAGCTGCTCTCTCCATCACCCTGCCCCCACATTTCCTTTCCTGTATTCTCTGATGAGTCAATCCTTTCTCCAGTACCTACAGAAAAGTAAATTACATTCTAATCAAAATTGTACTTTTCAGAAGGTTGCCCAGCTAAGGGCCATTAGTAACACCACACTATATGACTTTAAATTGGTCTTTTTTCATATGAACAGACATATGTACCTTGGAGTCCTTGTAAATGTCACCTGTTTGTTTCTCCCCTTTGATCAATGGGATATATCCCAAAGGCAACTAGCGTAAGATATTGTCCTTAATTAAAACACAATCATACATACAGAAAATAGAAAAATAAAGCTTGTATTCAATGAACATGCAGCTGCAGTAAGGTATTCTCATTTTGAAATATAATGTTTGATGTTATAAATAAAGGAATAAATCTTATGGTTGTGGATTTTTTTAAATGCAAATGGGATCTTAATAAATTGTAAAATGCTTCTGCCATCCTTCTCCTACACTTATTCTTTTCTTTTCTATTCAAATTGATATGAGAGTTGGTTATGTTTCAGTTAGTATGGTGGGAACTAGTCATTTTAGCAGTGATGCCTGTATCAATTCAATTTAAGTTCCAATTAAATTAAGACTGCTTGCTCTGCTCCAGGCACAGTGCTAGGTGCATGGGATAGTGAGTGGTGATTAAAACACATGAAGTTTCTGCCATAACTTTCTGGATCAGGAGATAAAAATTAACAAATAAACTGAGAAATGAGCATGCTCATCATGGATTGTGGTGAATACTATCAGCGAAACACGATGTTGAGTTCACTTTGGATTGGGAGGTTAGGGTAACCTTTTTTGAGAAGCTGACATTTGAACAGAAACTTAAAGGATGATAAAAAGCCAGCCAAACAAAGAATCAGGGGAAGAGGATTCCAGGGACAGAGAACAACAGACACAATTTCCATATAGGAGCAAGGGTTTAGGGGAGTCAAAAAGAAAAACGAAGGCCAGTAGGGTGGCAGCATCACAAACAGAAGGGGGAAAGAGATAAGATGGAGGGATATAGGAGCCAGTCCTATAGGAACCCACAGGTCTAGGTAGGAGATTCTGCATTTTATTTTATGAGCAATAAATGATGTATTCACATTAATATATTCAACTTAATGAACAGATTAGAGAAGAGGTAATAGAAACATAAAAAGAGTTCTAGTCTTGAAGGAAAAGAGGTAATTAATATAACAACAACAACAAAACCCCTACTAAAATAATTGAATTAGTATTTTTAGGGAGATTTGCAAAGATACTGCAACAATAAGCAAAAAGAAGGGACTCAGCCTAGCCTAGTCGACCTTTGAACAAAACGGGTTTGAATTACGTGGGTCCATTTATATGTGGATTTTTTTCAATAAATACTATAAATGTATTTTTTCTTCTTAACATTTTCTTAATAACATTTTTTTTCTCTAGCTTACTATATGGTAAGAATACAGTATATAATTCATATAATATACAAAATATGTATTAATCGACTGTGTTATCAGTAAGGCTCCTAGTCAACAGTAGGCTATTAGTAGTTAAGTTTTGGGGAGTCAAAAGTTCTACCTGGATTTTGACTGTGTGGTGGTCAGTGCCCACAACCCCTGCGTTGTTCAACTATGTTAAAAGCATGGTCACTTCGTTCTTGGAAATGACATTTAACTTTGTGTATTTGTTTCCTAATCTGTGAAATGAGGCTAATAATGGAAACTTTTTTCAGGATTGTGATGAGCATAAGTAAATTATTACATATGAAATACTTAAAATATGCCTGAAACTTAGTAAGTCCTATATAACTTTTAATATTATAACATCTCTTTGTAAAATGTATAATGATGTAATAAATACATTGAAATTTAAAATATAATTGTTGAAATTAAAAAAGAAAGTGAATGACTTGAATGAAACAACGGCACAACTTAAAGCTGAATCTGGAAGATAAATATGAAAAATTGCTCAGAATATAGACACAAAACAGAAAGATGGAAATATAAAGTAAACATAACGGAGGAATCAATTCAGATGCTCCGCCATCCTCTTAAAGGAGCACCAAAGGCTGGAGGCAAAGTGAAGGAGAAGAAACAGTACTATGAATAAAGAAAAACAAAGTAATGTATGGATAGAAATAAATAGTTCACCCAGTGGCAGACAAATAAATGAAGACAGGACAAATAAATGAAGCCTACACACAGGTAGACCCTGGAAATTTTAAAACAATGAATAAAGGGGAAAAGTCTTGAAGGCATTTAGAGATAAAATGGAGACCTCTGGTCCTTATCACTCTACTCCCAGTGATCCCATGTGTGAGCAAATTGATATTTTGAAATGCAAAAACTCCAAGTTAATCATTATGTGACTGGCAAGAAAAAAATAATCTGCATGGAGACAGTCCCATATAAATGAAAAAGAAAAAAAAGTTAACATAAAATACAAATTCTAATTTATTATAATGTGGAAATTTTTGAAAAAAACTGATAACAAGTAGATAAAGTGGATTACTCTTCAGTACTTTGAATATTCACCTTTAAGCAGTAGGGGTTTATTGACATAAGATTCCATTTCTTTTTTTGTCTTATTCATACTACTTGCTTCTTGAATGAATATAATTTATATCATTATAGATTTGAAATACTTTTATATGTGTGTACAGATATAAAAATCCTAGACAAAATGAGTAGGACTAATTGTTGTGAAACAATGTAAAAATGTTTATAATGCAAAAATGTAAACAAATGTAAATATAAAAAACAAAATATAAATATAGAGGTGGAGAAAGGTGGTAAGAGTAGAACAGAAATACTAAATTCTTTATCTTTCTTATCAGAATCAAGAGATATTTCTAAAGTTGATAAAACTAGCATTTAAATATGTATTCTTATTCAAAATAATAGTCTCATAACAACCACCTTATTATCTTAAAATGTGGACACATCTTGGTAATGGGCTTGCAGAGTTGGAGAGGATAATAGTTTTGAAATAAATATTGAAAGTATAATTATAAATAGGGGATCGAGTTTATAATATATAGCTCCACGTGAAGGAAGACTGTGCAGCCTTATGAAAGAATTGAGTGAGGGACATTTAGGAAAGCATGTCCAGGATGTAATTCCGAATGGAAAAATGAGCAGAAATTCACAGGAGGCGCTGCATAGTGTTCCATTAGCACGATCGGAACCCGTCGTTGCCCAGATAGTACTCGGGGGCTTTGGTCCTTTAAGCCGACTTGGTAAAGAAATACATATTAGTGACGTTTAGGAAAAGTGAGAGTTATTGAAGTACCTTTCAAGAGAGAAATGGACCACACCAGAGATGGCTGTAGCTTCGTAGGGAAGGTCTGTCTTATATCTGGGCCATGATGGGAGATTACAAGGGTGGTGCTGACTGATTGATGATGACATCACTGTGATTGACAGTTGGCTGTTATATAACCTAGTGTCAACTGTGCATGTTCCTTCCCAGAATTCAGTATGTTATAATTAGATTCATGAATTTCTGAGCATATATATAATATTATAATGATGGTATAATGAGGCCAAGGTGAAAGGGTCAGAGTACTCCTTACTGCTCAAGCATTTGTTGCTGGCCTAAACTGATTGCTAATGTATGGTCATTTATTTCTTTGTACTACAAGATATAGGGGTATTGTTATTTGAAAAATGAGTTTTTAGGGGGAGGTCCTAGGGGTGGCCTTTTGGGTGAGGCCATCAGTGTTGTCATTCCTATGGTTACAGAACTGGGCCTTCTCTCCTGTCGCTCATGTCTCTCATAGCTACCTAATTACCTAACAATAGGAAGATCTTTAAAAATTTGTGGATTCATACAAAATGAAATACTACTTGCCCCCCCCAAAAAAAGATATAAACTACTGATACGTGTGACAAGGTACAAATCAAAAAGCATTATATTAATCAAAGGAAATCATAAAAAATATATAAAGTTTAAGAAAAGGAAAAACTGATCTGTGATGTTTGATATCTCTGTATTAGTTAATTCTGGGGTGGTGAGGAGGTGCTACTGGAATTGACTAGAAAGGAGCATGAGGGAACTTTCTGGGGGATAGATATGTCCTATATCTTCATTGGATATTGGTGTTGGTGACCCAGGTGAATTTGTATAAACATTAAATTGTACACTTAAACTATGTGCATTCTATTTTATGTAAACTATAGCTCGATTTACAAAAATTGAATGCACAGATGTATGTATATGTGTATATATAATTACATATGCATAAGATAATACTGTAAAGAGACTACATTTCAAACTGTTTACACTGGGAGAGGATTCAGGAGAATTAACATTCTATATTTGTTTTAATTTTTATGAGCATATTACTTATCATAAAATCAAGATAAATTTAAAATGCAATGTATAGCCCATTTAAAATGCAATGTATAGCCCTAAAAGTTACCAATTTTCAATGCTTAGAGACAGAGGTGCTCCCCACCAACACTGCACTTCTGCCTCCCAGCTCTAACAGAGATGCCTTTTCCAGGCTTGTCACTTGTCTTAGTTTCCCCCAGGGCTGGGGAAGCTGTATAAGATGGAGCAGCTACTGGGCTGACTGGGGGTTGTTTGCTCAGAAACTGAGCACACCAGAAAGAAAGAAAACAACAAAGGGGAGGGGGCGGGTAAGAAAAACAGTTCAGCAGAAATGTTTGCGGGATCAAGCACAGGAAGGAAAAGGTATTCTGCCAGATCTTTGATTATGGAGCCTTCTTCCTGTGTATGGAGCAACCTTCCATGTACAGCATATTAAGATCTCTTAGAAAAGTGCATATTGGATGAACATGTCAGGTCAGCAGTGACTGGCTCTCTCTGCACAAGAACCAAGGCAAAAAAAAAAAAAAAATTATGTGACCATGAAGTAGGCGAGTAAGCTCTTTTAAAAAGCCCCAAAGGACTTTTAATGACTGCTTTGGTCTAAGCCCTCCTGCTGCTACCAGCTTTTAACTCAGCATTCCCTTGGGTTATTTTCTCTTTTCATCCTTTCATTTAATACAAAATTTCTGCAGCACTGAACCCAATTGCTAGTTTATGCTAACAAGCTTTTCCTTACCTGTCCTCCTATTTTGACTTTCTGACATTTTAAAACTCCAGGCATTTCTAAACTCAGGCAATTAGTGCTTTGAATTTCTAACCTGGATATCTCTTGCAGAGAGCCGAAGAGAAATTGGTTTTTCATAAGGGAAGTAATTTTTTGCTAACTCCTTGTTATAAAATTATTGTTCTGAGAGACATTGGCTCTTAGTTTTGTTGTTTTTGTTGTTGTTTTTGTTTGAGCCATAGAGATTATGACTTTTCATTTCTTAGCAAATAAGCAGATACAAGTTTCCTACAATTCCCTGATATATCTCAATCTATAGATATAGATGTAGATATCTATAGATCTCTCTCTCTCTCTCTCTCTCTCTCCCCACATATATATACAAATGTAGCTGGAAGAAAAGGTTATTTTGAAGTATAGGTCTCCATAATTTACTACTGAGAAAACTCAGTAGATGTATTATTTTTGAGCAAGATGAAAGTGGACCTTTGTGCAGTTTGTTCAATATTTGTCCTATTTTGCAAAGCATTCTCAGATATTCTGAGAGGAGAAAGCCCTTTTAATAGTTGCAATTTTGATGCATCATTAGCCTAGAGACAAAATAAATGATCTTATTGTTTACTTCTATTTACCTGTATATATAAATGGCCTATAGTCATTTTATCAATGATAATGAGGCATAGTTTATCTTGACGTCCCATACTCTATCTCCTATTATAATAGCATGAGTTTTTTAAAAATGAAAAGTCAGATATTTTAATTGTGAGTTCTTCAATGTTAACTTACGTAAGTCTATTAGCCACTCAAATATGTGTTTTCAGTTTGTGGCAGTTCAGTGCTATGTGATCACCAAACCATTTTGTATTTCCCTTAGGCACACAGGAAGACAACCTTTCCCAGATCACTTGCATTTAGATGTGGTCATATGATTAGTTCTGGGCATTGGAATATGAATCGAAAGATGTATACTGCCTGACTTTTAAAAATTCCTCTGCTCTTACTCTCACTCATCCACATAGTGAGGAACAAGGGCTCTAAGATGGCAAACTCAACAAGAAGAAGCGTAGATCTCTGAGTCATCTCAGGAAGTAAATCAGAAGATGCTTGTGACCCATACCATACTTTGTGAAAGCCAGAGATAGACACTAAGTTAAGAAACTGAGATTCTGGGATTTACTTGCTTGCTTAGCACAGCCTACACTGAGCACATCTCGTTGAAGGTAGTCATGACTTTGATTTTAGCGATTTCATAAAAGGGAATATACTTTTATGGCCAGATGGAATCAAACATTGTCCAGAGTTTTGTCAACATAACTTGAAGTTTCAGAATTATTTTTGGAGTCATATTGTGACTCCAAAATTTTGGAAACACTTCATCTTAATAGGCTATTATAATAAACATTTTTCTTGTTTGAGTTGCTAAAATCTTAGTTGGACTATAGTCAAGAAGTAAGGGGAGTTTTCTTTGACATTTTTGGGCTACATGTCAGCCACAGTTTATATTACATGAAAGAAGGAAGAAAAGAAGTAGGATAGGACAAAAAGAGGAGGTGCCAGATGAGAAAGAAGAAAAGAAACTTTACTGAACATCTTTTGAAACTCACAATGCCAACTGGGCATTATTTAGAGGACTCTTAAAAATGAACAATTAACTTTTTATCTCTTTCCTACAGATTCATTTTTCTGTCTTTAGAATAATGTATTTAATGTCTTCAAAATGGAACTCATCCCCTTATTCTCTCATATTTCTTATAACTCCGTCAGATTCCTTCCACCATGTTGGAGGTTAGGGATGGTTGCAATATTAAATAGAGGGAAGTCCTCACTGGGAAGTTAACCTTTGAACAAACACTTGACAGAGAGAAGGAACAAGCTATGGAAATATCTAGGGGAAGAGAGGAACTAATAGCACGTTCAAAGACACCGATCAGGAATGTTCCTGGTGTTTTTATATAATGGCAAGGAGGGTAACATGGCTCAGTCTGAGTGAGCAAGGGGAAAGTAATGAAGGTAAAATCAGACCAGGACTAAACTCAGCATTTTCTTTAACTCCATTTTCTTTCAACACTTCATATCTCATAAATATCATGAAATATTCTTCAACAATGAAATGTTCTTCACATACTTGCCTCATTTATAATTCCATTACCTCCACCTTCATTTATCTTTTATTGTCTATAGACAATTGCAAATCAGAAACATTCGCCAAGTCTTGGAACTTCCCACTCCAAATAAAACATTCTCTTCTGCTGTAACCACTATCACAGTGACAGGATGAGAGTTTAAAATTTCCTAACTCTGGGTATTTCCATTACGATACATGAATAGGCCAACTGCAAAAGAGAAAATGCCCGGTTGCTACAACAGGTGATTGGGATGTTTGAATATGAGTTACTACTCTAATTTAATGCCTACCACAATATTAGAAAAAAACAGAGCATTTTGGAATCTGCTGTAGATATATTAAAAAATAAAACAGATTTGGTGTGTATGACTGGGCTAGCAAATGAATAGTTCTCAACTTCCTGTTGTTGGGAAATATCTAAGTAAAATAATAATTTGGTCTCATGACTTCTTGGCAAAAATCTCTCTCACACCCACACACACACACACACACACACACACACACACACTCACACAGTACTCTACTCCTCAGATAATGGCTACCTAGAGAACATTTTGAATTTCACATTGCCATTAATTAGTTTTGCATATACATTATGCTAATACATACGGCTTTCACAAAATAACCAAACATGTTTATTGTTTTTCTCATGAAAAAGCAATTTTTAAGACATACGAGAATAAGAATGTATATTATTCATATAGCCTCTGCGTCCTGCTTCTTTCACTAATACAATTAAAAAACTGGTTCTGAAATCTTCAGATATATTTTTTGAGAAAACATCTGTTGTTTTCTGCTAAATGAAATAACATCAATATGCCTTTTTAGCCATGGGCTTGAATCATCTGCTTCTAATTGTAATATTTGAGAATCTTATCCCTCTTTATAAAAATAATAATAATAATAATAAAGTTTCAAATAAATAATGCAAAATTATTTGTAACAAAAATCATGGAGATAAAAAAATATGTTTGAAAACAACAGTACTAAAAATCTGATTTCTGAGGGAAATGTTAGAACACTTTAATATTTTTTTGTATGTGTTTAAAAAAGAGGCAAAACACTGCTTCTTATGATTAATACTGAAAAATTTTTCCTTTGGAGCAGGAAAATGGAAACTGCTGTAGTCAGAGAAGGAAGGAGGAAGGAGATGAAAAAGGATGCTGGGTAAGTTTTCATACCATGAATGCTAGATGTTGGGTTCAAAAATGTTTGCAATATATTGTAAAGAATGAAACATATTATAACAGGAGTCAAGCAAGAAAAATGGAATAGTTATTAGGCTAAGTAAATTAAATTTCTTATGTTCTTTTTTTAAAAAAAAATCTATGGTTGCTACAAAGTAAGCAAATATATACCATTAAAAACATTTTAAAATATGTTTTCACTTGGTTAAATAAAATCAACACCTGGATTTTTATATAAAGAAATATTGTAAAAAACCAGTCCCAGCTGTTTTGTAGATATTGTACATATACATTATATATAGTTATATATATATAATGCAGATGATAACAGTCTAACATAAACTATATTTTAAAGGTTGCATGAAAACCATGACTAATTTGTTGATTCATTTGCTTGTTTAGAATCTCAGAGAACTATTTTTGAATCTGAAGAAAAAGAAATTTTATTTTTCAGGTGACCTTTGACTTTTGAGTTTAGAAAGTCGGCTCCAATTTTAAATGTATATTTTTAAAGGTCCTTTAGACATTTTGGTCTTGGTTTATGAAAAGGATATATAAAAATAAGTTCCTTTTATCAAAAATATCTCAATTTAAAATTTTTTTCTGTCTCAAAACACACCTAATTTACTTGACTGTGATCACAGGAAAAACCCAAGACCATTGATGAGGAAGGAGCTATTTATTACGTGTATGTGGTGACACAGCACAGCATACTGAAGTAGGGGTTAAGAGCTTGTTGAAATAGGAAGAGAAAGAACAAAGGAGATTCTGAAAGGTTTATATTTCATAGATCCAAGGGAGCTGATCTGGGAAAGTTTTATGAAGAAGTTGAGTCGTTGGGAAAATTTTCAAAAAGGGTTGAATCATCTTTAGGCAGAAAGGGGTGGAAAACCTGTTCTAGGCAAGAGTGAAGAAGAAATGGTGTTATATAAGGAAAACGTAAAGCAATCATGAGAAGATGTTAAGATCTTGGGAGATGATATTTCCTCTTTGCCATATTTATTTAATGTTGAATTGAGAAGCACATTAAAATAGAGACGGTCTCTTCATTTACAAATGAATACAAATAAGCCTTCTTAAAGCTTTGAGCATTAAGAACTTCTCTGAACAGGACAAAGACAAGTCTCAAATCCCAAAATCTTTGAAAGCTTAAATTCTATTGATAACTCATTTGGTGGCAAAATCTGACCTGATCTGAACCGACACAATGCTACTTGTAGTCTTTCTTTATCCCTCTTGATGAGACTATTCATAGGTGTGACTGCAGAAATATTCATGTGCTTGATTGGAGTTTGGCCCAAGGCCCTGTTGGAGGAGGTTGGAGAGTAGAGTTGATTTATGTATTCTATTAAATACACAGGTATTAACTTCAAAAATTCCAAAAATTTTCTGAAGTCTGAAACACATTTGGTTCTAAAGGTTTCAGATAAAGGATTATAGACCTATTAAAATCAGCTTTCATTTTTTTCCTTTCTCCAGTTAAATAATACCAATTCTTTTTTTCTCTTTTTTTAAGGTAATTGTTTTAACTTTTAAATCAATGCTGTAGATTCCCTTTGACTTCTTTTGAACTTTCTTCAAATTCTTTATGTTCCATTTAAAAGTTAAATTTTGGCACAAAACTGAACTGAACACATGACCAGTTCTTATTATATGGTTTGTTACTATTTCCTCATTTTCAACATATATAACTATTCGTAAAGGATGGTTGTATGATCTGTTAAAAGTAGATTAAAGGGAAATATTTCTTCCTCAATACCAACTCATAAATGGTCAGTATGTTGTTGGTGCTTTGCATAGAGTAGGCTGTCAAGAAATGTTTGTTGAATTAATCAAAACATGATGGATTATTCATCATATTCTTGTTTTTGCAAATGCTATTTTATGTTTACTTTTTTAAATACCATGTTTCAATACATACATATCTTAGCATGATTCCTCTATTTCCTTCTTCTATTTGTGTAATACTTTTTTTAACTCAGGATGCCATACTAAATTTGTCTCTGATAAACTTTATTTCTCATGACTCCTCTTTATTAAGGTTGTTTTGAATTTAAGCGTAAGCCCCAGATGATATCTGTTGTTCTTAGTTTATGGTCATCTACAAATCTAATGTGCATTTTCACTTTTTTATTTCCTAAAGGAATTATCAAGAAAGGCATAAAGTTTTTGCAGAATAGCAAAATTTGAAGTATTCTAAAATATTTATTTTATACTTAATCCTGCTACCTTCATTTTATAAAGAAACACACTATAGAGTCTCAAAATTGTCCATAGTTGTAGTTTATAGACAGGACATTAAAATTTCAGTTATGCTCCATTATAACTGAAAAATAAACATGGCCTCTTTCCACATGGAGCTCTTGGCCTGTTGAGGAGGTACACACATGAACAAATTATTGCAATATGGAATTTGAGTGCAATCACACAAATATGTTCAAGGTATAGTGTTTTGCAGAAGCTTGAAAGGGAGGTTCTCCAACAGAACATAATTGAACTCCCAATGATGAGGGAAAAGGAAAGGTGTTTGGGGAATATTAAATAATGATAACAAAGGTTCTAGTGACAAAGGAACTGAAGGGTACACGAACGCACAGAGACATGAGGAAAAACTTTCAAGGACTGTTAAGACGACCAGTATGACTAGGTCAAATACTGATATGAGCCAAATCAGAAAGGACCATTTGATTTTGGCCTTTGTCTGAAGGCATTAAAGCACACTGATGCAGAACCTTTGCATTTTAGAAAGATATCTGGTTGCATTTCTGAGAATAGATGGAGGGTTCGGGGACTGAATTTCCAGTGAGGTAGTTGCAATATTCAATAAGAACACTGATGGCTGAATTGAAGTGATGGTTGTGAGAACACAGCAGAGAAGGGACAAGGAATGGTGAAAATGATAGAGATTCACCTGCAATGAGTGCACAGAGGCCTGGTAGTTTGAGATTAGTCATCGTGGGAGTTTGAGATCATACTTACACCACAGAAATTGGCAAACACAGAAATAGGCTTTCATTTTCCCGAAGAGCCCTTTTTAAAGATTTATCTGTATACCACTGACAACATCTTTGAAATAGAAACTAATATATATTCTATATTTCTTTGGTTTGTAAAACAGTCATATTCTGTTAGTGGCACTGAGACCAAGCTATCTATTAAATTATTTTAATTATTTGGAGTCTTTTACCAAAACTCTTTTCTCTCTGTTTTGCAAGGAGAGAGAAACAGAGAATTAGAATTGGGGGTAAGGCTTTTTTAGGTGTCTGGAGTTTCAGGCTTCTGAGTTGCCAGGTGTGTTTATATTGGCTCAGATGGGGGTTTAAAGTAGGAATTGCATGAACAAACAAAAGAAGTACATTTAAAGAAAAGGGTTAGCTTTAAGAACGTTGCCTTAAATAATAGTCTCTACAATCGAAAATGATGTTTAAACCTACGTTCCAGCTCTCAAGCACAAGGTCACAAGAGCATGAGACCACAGAACTCTTCATTGTTACATACCATCTCTATTTACTGTCAACATTAAACATTAACTATCTTGTACCCACCAATGTAAGAGAAGTGTTTCTCCATTTTGCTTTGTCCAGTTCTAGAGATTCCCTGCTTTGTTTTCTCTAGCCTCCTTAATCTACCGCCAATGGATTTCATGTAACTTCCATGTGTTTTCTCCTTTGATTCTAAATGTATAAAATGAACTGAAAACTGTAATTCTCTGAAGCATTTTCTCAATTTTTTTTTTTTTTTTTTGAGATCTTGCTTCCAGGCATGTCCTCAAAAATTTGGCTCAAATAAACTCTTATAAATTTTTCTATATGTTCAGATGCTCTTACATCACTACCTCAAAGCCTTTGTTCACACTGTGAAAGTACTCTCTTTGTAGGCCCAATGTAATTACCACCTCATTTTTTCAATATTCTAATCTTTAAATCATCTCTTTATCCCCACAGGATTTCATATTTACATTTAAACTAATTTGGTAATGCACTGCTTTACATTTTATTATTTGGTGCTTGTCACCTCTTTTGGACTGGATCTTTTGATAGTAATGATGGTACCCAGTAGAAGTTGTTATATGACAGTATTCAGTATGTATTATTAAATGATCTCCACCTACAAGAAGATCGAGTTTTTAAACTAACACTCTAGTAATTGGCAAGGTTGATATTATGATAAGGTAATGAGAACTTTATTCATGGATTCATCAGATGTATATTGAATGTCTAATAAAAATGGAAACACTTTGCTAGACTCTGGGGGCATAATTCTGAGCAAGATAGATAAGGTCACCACAGTCGTAACACATGTAGACTAGTAATCGTGATCATTAACTTACATTAATAATTAAATATAACTACTTTCTGTGAAGACATTTTAAAATAGCTAATACCACAATGAAAAAAATGTAGGCGGCATTTTCTCTTCTTCACTTCTGTCTTCTTTCTAGATTATGCTATTTAAGCCTTCTCTTTCCTAAGGCTGAGGGCCCCATGAAGCTGAGATAATTAGGGGCTGGAAAGGTGGACAACCTTAGCAATACTTTTTAAGGAATAGAATAAAGATAGTCAAAATAAACATAATTCTGAGTTATTCTGTAAGTGGCAGACAAAATCAGAAAAATGTTTTTTGATTGTCTTATAGACCAGTGGTTCTCAATGGGGGAAAGGGCAGTTTTGCACCCCAGAGGACACTTGGTGATGTTTGCAGATGTTTTTGGTTGTTGCAACTGGGTGGGTAGAATCCAAGAATCCAGCCTAACATCCTATAATACCTGGGACAACCACCTTCAACAAAGAATTATCTGGCCCAAAATCTAGGTAGAGCCAAGATTAAGAAATTGCCTTTGATATAGATTCTTAAAATATGAAGTTCAATTATCATAAATTGACAAATAAAGCCCCGCAACTATTTATACTGTTCTAACATACTTATATCTATGTTATTAAAGTCAAATATTAAAGCAGATTAAATAATTCTGAAATTACATTATCATAAAATTATCATTGAGATTAAGGCTAAGGCCACAGTGTGAAAAAGAAAAAGATGTACCTGGAATATATATCTCTTTTTTGAAAATACCGATGTCATATAAACCTTGAAATTCATTTGTGTTCTGCACAGTCTATCCATGTAAGCAGACCTGCATGGAAACTAAATTATTAACACAAAGTTATCTTGTGAACATGGAATCAAGCAAAAAAAGTTTTATTATTTACCCAAATGGTTAATGTGCATCTTGCTATACAATACCAATTAAACCATTTTATCCATCATTAAATCATAATATTTTAGCGATTAACATAGATATTAGGCATATTCCAAACATATGACTAAAAACAAGCAGTTACAACAGGAAACACTAAAAGAAGATACATAACAAAACACTCCATGTCATTTAGGATGATTTTGTTGCAAATTTAAAATAAAAAGCCTGTTCTCAAAACGTCATGGACAATAAGTGGGTTTGCTATTTTTACATAAAAAGAAGTCAGGAAGTTGTTTGGGTTTGATACTTAACTAAGTTATGAAGGGTCCTGGGTTCTTCAGTCTTTGTGCTCTGCCATTCTCTTCCTGTTGGCTCCTGTCCTCAGACTTGTTCTCTCCTGGTCGTACAAGTACTGCAGCAGCACCAAAAACACATTCTCATACAGCACTGTAAAGCATCAGAAGAAGAATTCATTTTTTTGTGACCCTTTAAAAGCAAAAGAAAATTTCTCTCAAGTATGTTAAAGCAGGAAATTTTGAAAAAATAAGTCATATGCCCGTTCCTAAACCAACCACTTACAAAGGAATAGAATTACCATGATTGTTCTGGATCAGTGCTTCTCAAATTTTAGTCTTCAGACTCCATTATACTCTCTCAAAGTCTTTGTTAATGTGGTATATCTATCAACATTTACCATATTAGAAATTGAAATTGGTAAAATTTTAAAATATCTATTTACTAATTGATTTTAAAATAACAATAAACCCATTACATGTTAATGTAATGTATTTTATGTTGAAAGCTATATTTTCAAAAAAATATTTAATGAAACTCTGCATGCTCATGGTGAGGATATGGTTTTTAAAATTTGAATTTTCACTTGAAAGTTCAAATTTTATAATTGACAACAAATGTTAATAACTGATTTCCTTGAAGTGAGAGGCCCATTTGGTTTATTATTGAAAAAATGTCTGCTAAATATCTAAGTCTTGTAACCATTTTTTGTGAGTCATCTTTCAAGTAAAAATGCTGTTCCATGAAAAAAGCGGCTAATTCGGCTCTCAAATAAATTACCAAATGCTTTTCCGTGAACCAATCATTGCACTTTACAATGCAGCAGAAATGATTTACGTGAATAGCAATAAACCCATTACATATTAATGGGTTTATTTTGTCACAAAGAATGTTAAAATCACAGGTATTCAAGAGTCAAGATTCAATAAAATTAATAATTTTAACTACCTCATGAAGGAAATTCTTAAGTAAAATGGGATTTTCTTTTTCTTCTTTTTTTTTTTGTACTTTCTATGCTTAGTGGTGAACAATCTGGGCCATTGCCTTTGTACTAAGGTGCTAGCAGTTATACCCTCCATTGCTTTTTCACCAACAGTTCAAATGTCAACACAGTAAAAAAGATAATTAGTGTATTAGTATTTTTGTGAAGATAATATTTTCAAAATATCACATGATACTGATATTTGATTATTTTGATAGTATTGGATATTGTCTGTTGACATTACTTTGAGAGCCACTGCTCTAAATTAATTGAAATAAACCCCTTGGGATTAGAGAAGAATTAACCCCCCTGGAAGCATATGACAACTCAATGCTGAACAAACCCATGGTTCTTTAGCAGGAAGAATGGCCTGATTGCTAAGTGGGCAGCTAAGGATCTACAATAGTTTTGCAGTACATTCAAGAGTAGCATAGTTTATCAAGTGAAAGGATCTACTATGGTTTTGCAGTGCATTCAAGAGTAGCATAGTTTATGAAGTGAAACCATTTCTTGTATAAATCGTTATACTTGCTTGTAAAAATGTGTTATAAAGTAGATGAGAATTAAAGTAGAATTTGAGAGGGAGAAACATGCATAATATAAAATGTACCTTAAATTTTGTGACATACTCTTTAAATAATAATCTTATTTCCTTACTGGTTTAACATGTTTTACAACTATTCTTTACTTTATTACTTTGTAACTGTGGATTTAGGTAAATTACTTAGCACCTTGTAATCTGTTCTACTAGATGGTTATTGATAAGCATACAGACTTTTTTTTTTTTAGCAAGGGAATAACTTGATGCTTAGAGTAATTATGCTTAAGCCCTACCCGCTCAAAAAATACTTATCTAATCTGATGGAATTCTAATGGGGTCATCATTAGTTACTGTTAATATACATTCTCTATGAATTGGACAATTTTTTTTTTTCTATTGTATGCTACTTTTGTAGATACCTGCTGTGAGAATAAGGATTAATTCAACTCCTGGATGATATGCTCAATGATTTCTTTGGAAAATGAAAGCATTTTCTTGGAAAGACTTCCATCCTCAGTTTTATTTGAAATATGTGTTTCTGTTTGTTTTTTACTGAGAAGAGACAGTGTCTCTTCAAGAGAACAACAGATGACCTTTAAAAGTATGATGATAGGAAGATTGTGTTCTCAATGAAATTTGCATAATTTAATATTCAGAGATGAATTCAAGGGAGAACTTCTAAGTCCTCAGATCATCTTAGTTTACTTTTGAGAGTCCGAGGATGTAGCATTAGGAAGTATATCCCAACCAAAATACTAAGAGGAGATTTTTGTTTATTAACCTTTATAGAATCTAGTAAATTGCCTAAGCTCTTCTCTGTTTCTTTTATTTGTTCAGATTTGTTTCATCCTTTAAAATACCAGAGAATCCGTTCTCTTCTATAAAGTTTCCCATAACTCTTCCAGGCCTCAGGAATTTAATTCTCCTCTGGATGCCTACAATTTGTACCAAATATTATAATTTTTAAATCCGTTTATTCTTATTGTTTTATGACTTCTAATTTTGTCACCTGGATTAGATAAAAAGTTTCTTGTGATCAGAAATCATAATAGATACAGTTCATTTATTCTTTCACATTGCTTAAGGGATGAGTACATTGTTGATAATTAATAAATATTTGTTGCTTATTTTTTAACTCTTTATTATGGAAAATTTCAAAATACTATAAAAAAAAAACAAGAATCCATCGCCAGTTTCAACAACTATCAACTCGTGACCAATTTTCTTTCATTTTTATCCCTACACATTCCCTATCCCTGGATCATTTTGAAGCACATGCCTAACATCTATCATTTTATCTGTAAATATTTTAGTATATATCTCTAAAGGTAAGAATACTTTTAAAGACATAGGTCACTATAATATTATTATATCTAAAGATAATTAAATATAATTACATGATATATAGTACTTTATTAGAGTTCAAAAATTTTTTAATTGTTTCATTTTATTTTACAGCTTGGTAGAATCAGGATCTATATAAAATTAAAATTATTAGGTACTTAATAATCTCTAAGTTACTCTTTCTCTATGTTTTTTTCCTCTATGATTTATTTGTTGAATAAAGGGAATGATCTATTCTGTGGAGTTGCTGTAATTTGTTTTCTTTTAATGTATGCCTGTGGTGTCATTTAACAAGTTTCTCTTGTATTTCCAAAAACATTATAGTTTGATCTAGAGGCTTAATAAGACTTTTCTCCTTTTACAATAATTCTTCAAGGATGAAAGTTATGTTCTTCAATCCAGAGATATGTAATAACTAGTTGTCACTTTATGATTTTAGCAGCCTTTGACATTCATTGCATAAATCCGTTCATTAGAGTGGTGCCATTCCACATCTGTAATTTATTAGTTGGAATTCTTCTATAAAAAGAAATTTCCTGACAATAACCTGCCCCTGTCAACGGGCCCAACTTTTATTAGATCAGACAGTGTAACAGCTTATTCAACAATTATTAAAAACAAAGGAATAATTAGCTAGCAATTACGGAAATTAAGAGTGGCATGTCATAGAGAAAGACCAACCAGAAACTTAATGGGGAGATCAGGGAATGAGACAGTCAAAGACACCAAAGTAAAACCACAGCCATCCCTGGTGCTCAGGAGGACTGCGTGTGTGCCCCAGGTTATGCCTTCTTAAGAGTGATGTCACAGATTGCATACTTTGTAGAAAATACACATCACTAAATTAGTCTAGCCAAGTCACTCACTGCAAAAATAAACAAACAAACAACATCAACAAACATGGGGAGGCAGAGAAGGCAATCAGTATTCAAAGTGGCTACAATACAAAAGTGTCCAGTTGGGCAAAAGATTGTAAACCATGCAAAGAAACAGGAAAGTGGAACCAACGCTCAGGAACAAAATCAAGCCATAAAGGAATAAAGAGGCCTAAATATTGAACTAACCAGACAAAGACTTTAAAGAAGCTATATAAATATGTTTAAAAACTAAAGGAGACCATGTTTAAAGAATTAAATAAATATATAATGATAATATCACATTTAATGGTAGAAATTATAGAAAAGAACAAAATGAAAGTTCTACAGTTGGAAATTACAATAACTAAATGAAGAGATCACTAAAGGGCTCAACAGTAGATTTAAGCTTACAAAAGAAAGAATCCATGAACTTGAGAATAGATTGATAAAGATTATGAAATATGAAAAACGGGAAAAATAAAGAGAACCTCAGAGAAATGTATCAAGATGTATGTAATGGGAATACCAGAAGGAGAGAAGTAAGAGAATGGGGCAGAAAAAGTATTTGACAAAATAATTTGATGTAAAACACATTTATATACGAGAGGTTCGACAGACTCCAATAAATACAAAATAGGGTAAACACAAAAAGATCCATACCCAGGCACATTTTAGTCAAAATGTTGAAAAATAGAACAAAGAAAAAATCTTGAAAACAGCGAAAGTGTCTCATCACATACAAGACAGCACTGAGATTCACGCTGACTTCTCATCAAAACGATGTTCTGAAAGAAAAAGAAATTGCCTACTAAGAATCTTATATCCAGCAAAACTATCTTTTAAAAATGAAGACAAAATAAATACATTCTTAGATAAACAAAAGCTGAGAGAATTCATCAATAATACAGCCTCCTAATTAGAAACGCTAAGGGAAGTCCACCAGACTGAAAGCAAGTGACCCTACACAATAATTTAATCTAGAGAAAACAAAATGTGCCAGTAAAGGTGATTATGTAGTTAATTAGAAAAGATAGTATAACTGCATATCTCTTCTCCTTTTTTCACTTAAATAAATTAAAAAGCAATTACATTGAAGTGCATATATAAAATTGTATTGTTTGGCCTATAACATGTGGATATGTGGTATGTTTGCCAATAACAACACAAAAGAAGTTGGTAGAAACAAAGCTGTATCAGACACTAAATGATGGTTCCAATCTACTGAAACAAAAGAAAAAAAAACAAATAAGAAGGTTAATATAACATTTATATATATGTACATATGTCCTTCTGACCTCTTGAAAAGGTACAAATTTGCATAATATAATAATTTTAACAACATATTCTTGGATTTGTCACAAGTATAGACATAATCTGTATAAAAATAACACCACACATACATACAAAACAGGGAATAGAGCTATATAAAAGTAAAGTTTATATATCTCACTAGAATTAAACTAGTATAGATTTAAGGTGGGTTTTGATAAGTTAAAGTATATATTATAAGCCTCAGAGCAACCGCTAAGAAAATAATTTTTAAAGTACAATTTAAAAATTATTAATGGAATTAACAGATTACACTAGACAATATTTTCAAAATTAAAAAAAGGCAAAAAAAAAGAACAGGAACAAATAACAGAGGAACAAAAATATTGTAAACAAAGCAAAATGGCAAAGTTAAATCCAATCCTAGCAATAATAATAGTAAATGTGAATGCATTATTCAATACAATCAAAAGGCAGAAATTAGCAGTATAGATAAAACACTACGATTCAATTATGTGCTGTCTGTAGAAGATACGCTTTAGATTCAAAGGTACAAATAAGGTGAAAATAAAATGATGGAAAAGTCATAACATGCAAATTTCAACCATAAAAAAGCTAAAGTAGTTATACCAAAATCAGAGAAAATAGGCTTAAAACAAACTTGTTACTAGAGATAAAGAGACATTTTATAATGATGAGTTAATCTGTTAAGAAGATAACAATTATAAACATATATACTTAACAACAGACATCCAAAATACATGAAGCAAAAACACAAAAATAAAGAAAGAACTAAACAGTTCAACAATGTGTTAGTAAACCAATCCAGCAACAAACAAAAAGGATTATACACCATGCCCAGGGATACAAGATTGGATTAACAGCCCCAAATCAATTGATGTAATATACTCTATTAATAGAATAAAGAACAAAAGTATATATTCATCTCAATCATTAAATATAAAAAGCATTTGACAAAATATGATACTTTCTTTTTTTGCCTTTTTAAATTTCTATTTATTTATTTATTATTATTTTTTAACATGTTTTCCCACGCGCGCCCCCCGCCCCCCTGCCCCCGGCAATCACTAGTCCATTGTCCATGTCCACGAGTCTCTGTTTGTTTGTCCTGTTCATTTTGTTCATTTGTTGCCCCTAGGTTTATATTCCACATATAAGTAATATCATGTGATTTTCAACCTTTTCTGTCCGGCTTATTTTGCTTAGTAGGATTATTTCAAGGTCCATCTATGTTGTTGCAAATGACAGTATTTCATCTCTTCTTATAGCTGAGTAATATTCCATTGTATATATGTACTACAGCTTCTTTAGCCAATCATCCATCATAGGACACTTCAGTTGCTTCCATGTATAATACTCTTTCATAATAAAAACACTCAACAAACTAAAAAATAGATAGAGATTTTATACAATGTTATAAAAGATGTTTCAGAAAAACAGCTATTAGTAGTAGACTGAAGGCAGCAATTAGGAACAAGCCAACATATCAAAAATGATAAGAATGTCTCCTCTCTCCGCTTCAATTTAACATTATACTGGATACTTTTCTTTTTTGTTTAATTGTCCGGATTGGAAAGGAGTTCACAAAAATTGATCATGATGAATAAACAATTTTAGTGTAGTTATAGGATCTTATGATTAATGTACAAAAATTAATTTTATTTCTAGATGTTTGCATTAAAGAACTTGAAAATGAATTTACAAAAATAATTCTATTTATAACAGCATCAAAAATAATAAAATAATTAGGAATAAGCTTAATTAAAGAAAACTTAAATAAATAGACATCTTATGGTTATAGATTGGTTGACAATATTGTTAAGATGGCAGTGCTCCTCAAATTGATCTGCAGATTTAATGCAATCTCTATGAAAATAATAGCTGGCTTTTTTTTTTTGCATAACTTGAGAATCTGATCCTGAAATTCATAGGGAAATTCAAGAGACGTAGAATAGCCAAAATACTCTTGAAAGAAGCATGTTCCTGCTTTCAGAACTTACTACAAAACTGGAGTAGTTAATAGAGAATGGAATGAGCGTCCTGATAGATGTGTGCGTTAATGGCTATTCTTGCTTGCTTTCGATTTGAATTTATTAATCAACTTGTCAACTCCAGAAAAACCCACTGTTATTTTCATTGGTATCTTATTAAACTTGTGACTTATTCTGGGGGAATAAAAAGCAGATCTATAAATCTTTTTTTTAATTTTAGGTAGTTAGTATATAATGAGGAGTAACTTGTAGCACAGTGGAAAAGAGAAAAAATTTTGGAGAAATCTATATTCAGATTTCTGTTTGCCCCATCACTAGATGTACAAACTTGGACACATTGATTAATTTCTCTATGCTTGAGTTTTCTCATCTAGAAAATGGAGATAATAGTACAGAAGACACAGGTCATTTTGCGAATTAAACTTCCTCAAGTATGTGGGTATTTCCTGTTCTTTTTTCTCTGATGCACTCAGTGACTAGCATAGTGCCAGGTCCATAGCAGAATCTGAATACATTATCTATAGAATAAGTGAATGAGATATCTATAAAGTTTATAGCATATAATGAGCAATCAAATGTTTGGGTTTTTTATTTTAGAAACACTGCTAGCATTAAATTTATACTTATAATCTTAAATTACTTATTTTGGCTTTTCATGTTATTGAAATCTTTTGTATAAAGGCCAAGAATGAACATTTTTCTCTATAATGTAATTTACAATGAAATTTTGATGCAGTTGAACATAATTTTCTAAAGCTTATGTTTTCATTTCATATTTTTTTAGTTTCATATTTATAATACCACTAAGTAATTACTTGCTGGAAGCCACTCATATAAATAATAAATTAAAGGCACACTTACAAGAATAACTAAAAGAAGGGGTGGTAAGTTATATCTATATCATCCATATGCATTTTAACACTGTAGAATTTGCAGCTTGAAGAAAATGCTCTGAGCAGACGTTTTTATCAGATTGATTTGGTCATGAGTGAGGTTGTATTTGTTATTAAATAGTAAAATTCCTACAATAAGTGACTGCCAAGAAAAAAAAATACACTGAAAAATATTAATACTCAGCGAATTTGTAGCAAGATTAGAATGAGAAAATGACTACTGTACCTGTAAGAATCTCAGCCATGTAAAATAGCTTTAATTGCTGAATATCTCTCTCTCAATGTTTTTCTCGATATTCTCTGTCTAAATAGATATTTAGAATATTTTAAATATACTTTGATTATCCTCTGTATATATTTAATAATCTCTATAGTATATATAGAGGTGGAGAGAGAGACAGACAGGCAGAGACACAGACACAGACAGAGATTATTAAATTAAATGAACTCAGCTCCAGTTTCATCCTTGAACAAACAGGTGCGTGGTAGAAAAATGCATATTGAATTATTGATAGAAGCTCTGACAATGATTGCTAGAATATCTGGCATCCTTAATAATCCAAGAATTTTAGAGCAGTATGTGTATATTCGTGAAAACGAGATTGTCTTCCTTTCATTAACTGGACCAGATATAATGATGTTATAGAGAGATACCTGAGTTAGTTTTAAATGTACCTATTTTTTCCTTCAAAATGTCCAGGTTTTTAAAAAGTAATCAATTCTAATTGGTTTGGAGATAGGCTTCTTTGCTGGATTTGAGCTTTCTAATATTAATTTTTCTCTTCAAGTTTCTTCTCATCCTCTTCATTTTCTTGGAATTATTGTTATGACACGTACGGAGGACTAGAAGCATATCTTTATAAATATATAATTGTGATATAGTGGAATGTGTAGACTTTTAGATCAAAGAAAGCCAAATTCAAATATTTATTAACTGAATGACTTGGAGAAATCATTTAATTTCTCTAACCTCAGTTTCTTCATAGACAAACCAGCAGGTAATTTCTTCAACTGCAAACTAATGGATAATTACCTTTATGCAACAAGGTTAATATCTTCTAAATGCCTAACACAGTGCCAGACACAGAGTAAATACTCAATCCAGAGTTGTTACTTTTATTATCATTATTACTTCTCTATTTGCCATAATCTGAAATAAAGTAACTAGCTTTCCTCAAAGAATATATAGGCAATATAGTTTCTATGTATGTGTCTTCTTTGGGAAATTATTTTGCAGAGAGGAAACAGGTTTTTTCTTTCTATATTGTCCAAGACTTCTGCATTGCTAAATCTACTGGTTACTTCGCAGGCCTCACCTTTACACTTCATACAGTTGCTCTCTCCTCCTTGAAACACTTTCTGCATATGCCTTTCAGGAGACCGATCTGACTGTCTGTCTAGATGCCCCTTCTCAGCTTCCATTGCCTGTTGCTTTTCAGCAACTTTGATACCTAAATTTTGCAATGTCTCAAGGATTAGTTCTTTGGCTTTTCTTGTTTCCT
>NW_006433378.1:7954920-7977776 GCF_000325575.1 Pteropus alecto | reverse complement strand
CCCGCCATTTGATTCTTTTTGGATCCTTTCCAATTTCATGACTTTACCATTTTTATGACACTTCCCATATTAAGGCTCAGCGCAGACCTCACTCTTGAGCCTCATATACAAACCTCCAACTGCTTACTTATCTGTTTTCTCATTTATAAAAAGAGTTTGGTAATATCGTTCTGCCTGCTTTTTGACTCATTATTTGATGATGAAAATGAATTTGTGAATGATGTTAGAAAACGCTAAAAATAACTCAAATGTGAAGCCATATTTATCTTGTAATATTTTTAATATATGCAATGTATTATTTAAATACTATAGTAACCATATATATACATACATACATATGTAACTATAGGCAACTGTCCTAGTAACTAGCATTTTTTAAATAGCTTTATCTTAAGATATACTCCAGTCATTAAATTGTTTGTAAGCTTTTAGGCATAATTTTCAGGCTCCTACAAAAATGTTATTTTTGGACATGTGCACAAATCATGTTAGTATAGTTCTTTATTTCCTTTTACTAATTCACTATAATGTGAATGAGTAAGGTTTCCTTATTAAAAGTTGAGAATGTCAGATTCAGTATAAACAAGGTGAAGATAAAAGAATTCCCATCAGAGAATTATAGAAGTGACTCAAAGAAGAGAAATGACACACAGAAGATTTTTTTAAAAAGGTAAATACTAACAAAAAGAAAGCAAGATTGCAGAGGGTGCCCACTGAAGGGGTTCTCAGTAATCATGCGGACAAAGGACCGGTTACCTGGATGAGAGTCAGTGCTTGCTTATGAACTGCAGTGCTTTCTCAATGACCTTGTAAATAAATGGTTTACATGAAGGGATGGAGTTTATGCATGGCTTTGACAATAGGAGTTTCCTTTCATCAAAGCTAATTGGGATACATCTCTGTCAAGTGCCTAATCTGCCAACAGCAGAATCTAATATTGAATCCAATATGGCACCATTCCCCCAGGACTACCAGGTTGATACATTTTACCCCTCCTTTATGGAGAAAAGAGCAATTTGGCTTCCCTGGAGTAGATATTTACTCTAGATATAGATTTGCTTTTCATGCCAGCCATGCTCTTGCCATCAGTACCAACTAGGATATTGACATTGATTGATGTAGTCGAGATACAGCACAAGGATACTTTATGTTGCCCTTTTATAGATACAGCTACCTCTCCACTGTACCTGTATCTCTGAATCCTGGCAATCACTAATCTCTTCTTCATTTCTGTAATTTTATTTTAAAAATGTAATATAAATGAAATATCGTTTGACCTTTTGGAACTAGCTCATTGCACTCAGTGTAATTCCATGGCAATTCATCCAAGTCATTGCACGTTATCTATAGTTCATTCCTTTTTATTGCTGAGTAATATTCTCTGGCATGGATGTATCACAGTTTAACAGTCACCTATTGAAAGATATCTGAATTGCTTCCAGTTCAGGACTGTGAACATTCCTGTGTGAGTTGGGTGCACATAAATTTTCATTTCTTTGCGATAAGTGCCAAAAAAAAGTGTAATTGTTGGGTCACATGAGAATCACATGTTTAATTTTATAGAAAACTACCAGACTCTTCCAGAGTGGCTGTATCATGTTAAGTTCTACCAGAAATGATTGAGTGATCTAATTTCTCTGCATTTGGCATAGCATTTGATGGTGTTATTACTTTTTATTTTAGCCATTTTGAGAAATGTATAGTGATTTCTCTTTGTTTTAATCTGTATTTTTCTAATGGCTAGTGATATTGAGTATCTTTTCATGTGCCTACTTACAATTAATATATCCTCTTTAATGAGATGTGTATTTTTTAGCCATTTTCTAATTGGTTTGTTGAGTTTTGAGAGTTCTATATATTTATATTTTGAGATTTCCAGATACTAGACCTTTGTCAGATATGTAGTTTGCAAATATTTCTCTCAGAATATAATTTTTTTTATTTTTATTATTTTAACAGGGTGTTTCACAGAGTGAAAGTTTTTAATTTTGATGATGTCCAATTGATTAATTTTTCCTTTTATGGATCATGCTTTAGGTGTCAATTCTAAAAACTGCCTGGATCCCAAAGGTTTTTTTCTACAAGTTTTATAGTTTTATTGTACATTTAAACATATGATCAACTTCGAGTTAATTTTTATATAAGGTATAAGGTTGAAGTTAAGGTTCTTTTTTTTTTTTTTGCTTATGGATGTCCAGTTGTTCCAGTACCATTTGTTGAAAAGGCTGTTCTTCCATTTAATTGCTTTTGCACTCTTTTCTGAAATCAGGTGGCCATACTTGTGTAGGTCTATTTCTGAATTCTCCATTCTGTTCCATTTATCTATCTGTCTATCCTTCAGACAATATCACACTGTTTGATTACTATAACTATATAGTAAGTCTTAATATCAGGCAAAGTGACCCCTTCTACTTTGTTCTTTTTCAAGATTGATTTGACTATTCTATGGACAATGCCTTTCCATATAAATTTTAGAATAATCCACAGACTTTTAAAAGCCATATTTGCCATCAGGGTATCCCATACATTAACAAAGCATTCACTGTCTTAACATTTACCTAATCATGCAGCAGTGAATGCCCTATTAAAGACTCAGTGATGGAGTTATCTGGGCAATAACACTTTTAAGTATGGGTTCCTTCCTACAAGATACAGTATGTGCTCTCAACTAGCTACCAGTATATGGTGGTATTTCTTAGCCAGAAATCATGGATGTAGAACCAAAAGGTATAAGTGGTTGTGGTTCCTCTCTTGTTTATCATCATGAAACTTTTAAAGAATTTCTACTTCTTGTTCCACAACTTTGGATTCTGTTGACTTAGAGGTGCTAGTTAACAGATAATATAATCTTACATGAAGAAACATGATATTGATTCTATTGAATTGTGTGTTAAGACTGCCATCTGACCACACAGAGCTTCTAATCCCTCCTTACCAACAAGCAAAGAAGGAGTTTACTGTCTTAGCTGGGAATCTTAATCCTGATTCTGTTAAAGAGAAATTATGATTGTACTTCACAATGGGAGTGAAGAAATCTAGTGCTAGAACCTATCATTCATGGAGTGCCTTTTAGTACGTCTATACTAGAAGTAGAAATTAAGTGAAGTCTATAGCCATACAGAGAAGACAACTAAGATCTAAGTCCTTTTAGCAGTGAAGGTATGATTTATAAAGAGCGATGTTCAACCATGAGCCTGGCAGACAGAAAAGAGAACATGGAATAGATATTGAAAAACAAGGTTATAATTACCAACTGCAACCATGTAATCAGACACAAAAATGAGGATTAAAGTAGTTATGCACATATCTTCTTACTTTATTAACTAGTCTTTCCCATCTCCCCTTTTCCTATTTAATATAAGGTGCATTGATAGTTGTAAAATAAATCATCTTTAAGTCAAAGGATATCAAAGGGAGATTGTGGTTTTACTGAAAGAGGAATAAACATTACTACCAGATAGAAACAGTGACTTATGATATTTTGGATCTCCTCTTTTTTAGGAGATGATGAGAGTATCTTATATAAGAGATAGTTGCATTAGTGCTGGAAACATGTTTCTCTTTCATTTGTGAGTTTAAATATGATTGAGGAGTATGTGTTCACACTGAGTAGCTATCAAAAAACTGGCATTCATTCTGGGCCCTTATGTATGTATGTATGTATGTATGTATGTATGTATGTATGTATGTATGTTTGTATGTAGCTATGTACGTATGTATGTACATATCTATCTATCTACTACCCTCTCTTCCTCCTTCCCTCTCTACATACCTAGCCATCCATCTATCCTAAGAAGTCCTTTCTCTCATCAGTGAAATGGGAAGAGATAAAGACATAGTTATGGTATCCGATCTTGTTTTCCATCTACCTAGCTAAGTGAGGCCCTGCCTGCTTATGACTTCCCTACAGATGCATTGTAGCCCATCTAAGCCTTCTCCAGGACCTGAAGTTCAGTCACTAGCTCATTTCTTTGCTTCCTCACTTGCCAGCATTTGGAACTGTACTTGCAGCATAAACCAGAACCAGTGCATGGGGTGATGGGGTGGGACCGTTTCCAGTGAAAATCCTCCTGCTTGTAGTTTAAATAAGACCTGTTATAAAAATGTTTTTTAGACGGTTCCTTCCATTTAGGGAGCTAAGTTCAGTATGTTCTTTAACTATCGGTGACTTGGTGTCTGATTCTTTATCTGACTGCCTTTGGGGAGTACTGACTCATGAACATCTAAAAAAAAAAGGTCAATACACCGTACAAGTAGCTGTAGGCAGCCACTGCTGTGAGATATAGGTGGGCGACATTCTGTCATTTCCCTTTGTCTTCACCTGATTACCCTCCTCATCTGAGCACGTAAATAGGAGCCTCTATTTCTTGGAAGGAGTGCAGGTTCAGAAACTAAAGGAAGCCACATTATAGGCTTATAAAATCAACATGAAGTCCAGGAAAGATTTGAATGAAGACAGGATCTGGAAGAACCAGTTTTTCCATTGTCCTTCAAATATGTAAGGGTCCTGTGAGCTGGGAAAGCAGAGAAGAAGTCTCTAAGGGAAAGATCTTGAAGCTGGCATATGTGCAGAAGGAGGCTGCCCCATCCTCTTCTTCAGAACTAAAATAAAGAATAATAGAATAATGCGTGGATCTTAGTGTTAAAGGGATAAGCACCCTGCTTTCTTCTTGTTTTTCTTCTCCTCAATGGGTGATAAAGTAGACCTGGCTCCATGGGGGCATAAGTATGGGCCTGACTGCAGCCTCAGGGGGTCCACATCCCCTAAAATGCTAGTTGAACAGCCAAATATTTTCTGGTAAGGCCAGAGGTGACCCAGATTTGATGCTGAGCTCTGGAAGGTGAAATGGTTCTGGGAGGTGGCAGGTGGGGTGCTAGACACCAGGTGAGAAAGCTTAAGACAGAAATGAGTAGCTCTCCCCATTAATTTTGCACACTGAACACACAGCCAAGAGTCAGCTTCACAAAAAAATTCTCTTTGACTAAGTGTCAAACACAAATGACTGAGTAAATTTTAATAGTTTACTTATAAGTGTGACTAGATTAATTTTTCTACCTTCAGGTAGAGATGAGGACTCAAAATAGAAAGGAAGTCCATATATAGAGAAAGAAAGTTAAATAGCTGCATACTTGATACATCAGTAAATATGTGGTGTGCTCATGACAGTTGTGTCCTGTTCCAGTCCTTCTGGTGGATCTCCTCTTGTTTTTGTGAGAGCTGGCAAGAGTTAGTGTTTTTATTTTCAGCAAAAGCAAAAGTTATCTTAGTGCTGGTGGGATTGGAATGGTAGTGAGTGTTAAGTCTTTTGAATAGAACTCCTCAAAATTCTAGCATAACATGCAATTGTAATGAGTAATACAACTATTTTAAAAGAGGTTTTGTAATCAGCCTTCTATAGTGCTTCATATATTTTAAAGCACATATTATTGAACAGAGATTTTTTTACTTCACAAGTGGCTTACCTCCATTTTTCAATTTCTTTAATATTGAGCTTATAAAAAATGCTAACTTTAATTATATAAAACTTAATAAAATAATTATTATTTTTACTATCACAATTAATAGTCTCCTTTTCTGTTTCAAGAGAGCATGATGTGATTAGAGTTCAAATTATTTCTCTGAAAATAACTTTTTATGAGAAACCATATGGAGAACAACAAAATAAAACAATAACTAAAAATAAAATAACTAGCAGAAGTTTCATTTCAAATGCTGTTTTCACAGATTACTTTAAAGATGTTGGTTTTATTCATCTTCTAATTTTTTTCTTAAACAAAATTATGCAAATATTTTTATTATGTTATTTCTACTCACTTCTTTACGAAAGAACACCTTAGTTTTTTTTTTCCTTCAAAGAGTATGTGATTCTAGAATGCCTAAGAAGCTTAGAGCCCTCATTCTTATTTGTCTTTAAATTATTAACTAAAAGACTTTCTTCAAGAGAATATCACACACCCTCTTCCCTGAAAGAGGATAGTTTGCCTGGAAAGCCACTTGTTATTTGCCAGAAATTGCATCTATATCTACAATGTGGGTTCAGTCTGTCATTTGAAAATTACAGTCCTTTGAGACCATAATTTACTTAACTAGGAAAGTTGTGGGGGTTTTTTGTTTTTTTTTTTTACATTTTAACTCGCATTACAGACAATTATAATCATGGTCATCTTATATCTGCCCCTCGATCCTTTCAGTAGTATATGTAAGCACATGCACAACACTAGCTCTTGATCACTCTGTCCACAGATGAGGCTTTTTTCCATTATTCGGTTGTTTAGAGACATAAATTACACATAATGCTCAGTACAGAAGAAGAAGATAAGCTGTGTTAGATCCATTTTTCACCATAAAGGAAAGTTATTTATAAAATGGTAGCTCATGAGGGAGAATAAATGATCTTTATTAAAATGAAGGAAATTGCATGCTTCCGAAAACTTTAAAAGTAAATAATTCCAACAGTAGAGGAAGCAAAAGTACCCCTTGGCAAATCTTGATGGATTATTTGTGCTTTTGGAATAGAGTCATCCAGGCACATGACCATCCTTGATTGATAATGAATGTCATTTTAAGGCGATCATAGCACTATATTGTGTTACAAAGCCAGCACTAATCATTTGGAGTAGAAGCAGAAAATGTGATTACTCTATAATCAGAATAGATTAGCAAATGATGGCTCATCAGAGGAAAGTGTATAATATAACCATAATTCTATAAATTGGCCTTATATAATAAAACATAAAATGCAACCAGACTAGGTTCTGCTCAGTGGTTCAAAAATAACCTTAATATCATTTGTTCAGAGGTGACTGTGTTGCAGGGGCTTCGAAATGGGCCAGGGACTGAGAGAATGAAAAGTTGAACTTAAAAGAATCAGGGTAAGGGTGAGTTGATATTTTGAACCTCTGTTGCATTATACTCCTTGCCTCTTCGTTCCCCTGAAGAATGTGGCCCCTGCTTTGCAACATCTTGCATCTTTTATCAATAGTTATGGCGGAGTATATATTAAACTGACCTCAGCGTTTGGTTTTGCATTCATCTTCTCTTCTGTTCATATGTAACAAACAACATCATTTCTCATACCTTGTGTTTCCTGCAGGTTCCTTGTGGCAGAAGCACATTTAGGTAGAGCTGGAATTCTTGACATTCCTGCATGGTCTTTATAACTTTGGCAGATTACTGTCTAGCGATGTGAGTCAAGTGTGACCAGAGGGATGTGCCTATCCTGGTATCCCTTGCACCAAGAGCTTCATTTCACCTTAATGTGAAAGAAAAAGTACACATATACATTAGTCAGTTTGTATTAAGGAACCACAAGTTCTATGGAGAAACTCTTGAGAAAAAAAAAGACCTTTAGGAAAATGTCGAATTTTCAGGTTCCCTTCTTCCATCTTTTCTTACAGTAGCCCTGTAACTATTATGAATGGAGGTCACTATTATCACGGAATACAGTGGAACTAAAAGAGATTTGTGAAAGCTGTTTCTATGTCAGCAAGGCTAAATACATACTAAGTTTTGTTCTTTAGTGCTAGTCTTGAGATATTACATAGCCTTATAATGCTTGTGTGTACAAAACCCCAAAAGGTAGAAGAGTTTCTGCCTTTACCAATTTTTCCTTGTAACTCCATGGAGGCCTTGGCTAATGAGAAAGCTCTTATTTCATACTAAGCGACATATCTTACTTGATTTAAGACATCCTTATAAGAAGTTGAAATAAACTTGATGCAAAGTGAAAAATACAACTTGTTCTTTCACTTCTAAAATGTTTATGAAGAAGCAGTAGAAAGTAAAAAGGCCTGAGAGTCATTAAATTTTGAGTCTCTCCCTCAAGCCCATGTTTTCTCGTGTTTTCTCATACAAGTATGTGGGAAGGTCCATGTGTACCTTCACACCTTCCTGCCTCATAGAGTGTGTACATCCTCTCAGAAAACTGTGACTCAGCCATTTGTTGTTCTCTATGCATTTTTCTTCAAATGTCATTTCAGATAGTTATGACACTTTATAAATGCTTTTTTATTTCAATGCTTTAAAAGTGATGTAGTGGATTAGGAGTAAGGAGACCTGAGTTCTAATATCTTCCTTTTTTATTTTTCATCTCTTGCAAGTAAAGTTTTCATGTATCAGTTTTGCGAAAAGGATGGGAGCTTAAAACTTTATTTAAAAGTAATTGCATGTGTGTAAAAAAATGCTTCATACTTTTATATCATAATTTTCAAATATTACCATTATCTATTTTAATACTTCAATTTTAAGATTGATAAACCAGAATGGATTTATTTGGATGTGCATTTTTATTTTGCCTTTTAAAATTTTAATTTCTCCATACATAAATAGGCCTCCTATGATCCTCAATAATCAGAATTTGAATTAAATCTATATTGAAATTGTATGATCCATATGCTATTTGAAGTAGAAAAGAAGGCCAAAAATATTTATTTAGTACTCATAGTATTTGGGCTAAGGAAAAACATTGTTTCTCTGTCTATAAAATTAAATGTAGTTTCCCCTGTGGAAAATTTGGAAAATATAGAAAAAAAACTGGCGTTACTGCCTGCCAATTTTCAAATCAAGTTTGAATTAATTTTTTCTTAAAAGAAAGAAGCCTAATGTCTACGGATACATAAGGTTTACCTTAAGGTTCAGACCCGTGGTCTGTTTAGCTTGACCACTTCAGTATCTTGACCACTTCTGACTTATTCCATGGACGTGCAATCCTAAGTGTAAAATGTGGGATCAGGAGCAAGCTGCCTAGGGTTTAATCCTGGCTCTGCTAACTACTAGAGAAGTGGCCTTGGGAGAGTCACTGACTTTTCTGTGCTTCTGTTTCCTCCTCTATAAAATGAAGATAATAATGTTTCCTTACCTCCAGTATTTATTGTGCGGATGGATTGAGCTAACACATGTAAACAAAAGTGCCTGGCATTTTTTCAAGCATTCATTAATATCAAGGGTACCTATCACACTCAGCAGCCCAGTTTTGTTCTGAATGTCTTTTCTCCTGGCAACCAATTTCAACACTTTCATCTAAGAATGCATATAAACCTTTCAAAACTGTCCATTTACCTCCATACTACTGGTAAAAGGAATGGGTGTCTCAGTTTTACTACACTCAGTTGTTTATTTGTACGGCCTTCTAGACTCTGTTCTTTGTACTTAGTTTACCGTTTGCTAAGTATCCATCCAGCTAGCCTAAGGTCCTACTCATTCTTTATATGTCCTCAAATGGAAAGTTCCTTACCATTTGCTTATGAATTTATCTTTTTTCATGCCTTGTCTTGTATCATCTCATCAGCTGTGAAATGCACTATCAGCAAATACCATATAATTCCATATATGAATGCCCCCATGACTTGGGGAATTGATTTTAAGTTTCGTCAAAAGGAAGAAAAGATCGCCACACACAACTTTTGAAAAACATAACAATTAGGACTCAGTTCTAATGCCAAGGGACTGGAATTTAGTATCATTGCTTTTTCTTAATGAATCTTTCAGGGCCACACACTAAAAGTCTGGGAAGGTCATAGCATTAAAAAGCATAACGACCGAGTTTCTAGTCTCTCCTTCCTTTAATGCACAGCTAAGGTGGGGTGTTATTTTTTTTTCTCAGTTAATTAACTCTCTAGTGTCTACTGAACTTAGTGCCATCCAGAGTGAACATTCTAAAAAATTCCCTGAAAATATTCCAGGCTTGAGATTGGCTTGGGGATTTTTTTCAGAAAAAAAAAATGTAAATCAGAAAAAAATAAAAATAAAAGGTTTTCTGGCTGTAGAAAAGACATCTGTGCTATGTAGATCAGAAACAAACCAAAAGATACAGTGTCAGCATCAGGGCAGTGGATGAGAAAACTGGTCCTAATAGACAGTGTGCAATGGAACATACCACAGTTGAGCTTTTCAACATTTGTAGCACAGTAAGGTCAAAATATTGGCCATTTATTTTATAATAAGTTTATATCTATGTAACATGTTTTATGAAGTATGGAAACACATTTTACTACATTTTAATTCTTAAGTTACAGGATAAGTACTGGTGTGCAGAAATGCAAGCAAACTGACTTTCTTTTAAATCATCCATTCTTCATATAAAAAGACTATAAAGGAATCCTGAGTAGAACCAGCCCTCAAAGAATGTAAACTAATGTAGGAGATATAGAGCACCTATAGGAAATAAGACAGAAGAGAGAGCTACCCTAAATGGCTGGGCAATTCAGAGTATGGAGAAGTTATGGGAGCTTTTTTGATAAAGAGATATTGGAAAGCTCCATGAGGGGAGAGAAAGCCATGATGTGGATTATGAAACATGCGTAGGCCACTGAACACAGTGGAGTAGCATAAGCAATAAGGCAAGGAGAACCTGTCATTTTGTTTGAGAAGAATGGTGGGTAATAATTCTCAATATGTTGTTTTGGGCTTGAAAGTCAGGCTGGGCTCTGCCTTTGAAGGATCTGTGTGAAGGAGGGCGAGATCTGGGCCCTGCTAGCTCAGGTCAGCCAGCACAGTAGGGCTGGTGTTCGGAGGGCTCTGAATGCTGGAAGAAAGAGCTTGAACATGATCCTCCAGTCAGTGGAAAGACATTGAAGACCTTGGATGAGAAGACTGATGTGAGATGATAGATGATTAATCTTGCAATGGTGTTTAAAATGGATTGGATAAACTAGGAGCATGAGGAAAAGAGAAGATTTAGGACAAATAAAGAAAGGAAAGGTAGCTTTTATTGAGTATATGGGCTTGCTATTTTAACATCATCTTGTTTACTATTTAATGCTCATAGCACTTCCACTGTATGGGAAATTGCAGCATCAGCACACTTTTGTAGAGAAAATTAAGCTCGAACTTGAAGGTAGTTTGACAAAGTGTGAAGCTTTTGGGGATATCAGAAACAGCAGATTTTGAAGTCTTATAATACTGAGTTTACAGCCTGGTTTTGCCTGGCTGACTAAATTGATCAAGTTGTAAAATTTCTCAGTGCCTCCTTGGCCTCCTCCCCACCCACCAAATCTGGAAAAACACCTGCCTCGTGGGATTGTTGTAAGGATTAAATGAGAAAACGTGAATTATGGCCACTGATTTTAGAGGCTCAACAAACAACTTGACCAAAGTCATACAACCAAGATGAAGCAGAGCCAGAAGTCAGACCTATGTCTGTTGCTCCTCGGACAAGGTGTCTTCTCATGTCGCCACTCTGCCGAAGGCCTCGTGGATCACAGGCGAGGAAATGGTGCAGGAGGAGGAGCTGCAGAGAAGACACAACTGAGATCAGGGAGTCAGGATTGGAAGACTCGGCCACAGACCCCATGAGATTGAACCCAGTGAGACTATAATGTGCCTTTAAGCACAGACTTTGTGGGGAGCATGTTTTAGAACTCGTCCTGGACACATTATTGATGCCAGGCCACCCTAGCACACTGTGAACACTACGATAGCACGTCAGAATGTTCAGTGATGACCTCAAGGTTGCAGGAGCTGTTTGGTTTTATTTCTAGTTCAGTCCTCTGTGTTGCTTCATTTAACTCTGGAACTTCGCCTCTTATTTGTGACAAAATTTTGAAAGGAGTTATTTTTAGCTGGTGGGGTGACTTCTTTCCTGAAGATACTCCTTTGCTAGGAATCTGCCATATCTCCTGTACTCCATGTGAAAGTCAGAAGTAGAAAATGATTTTTTTCAAATAATACATGGAATCTGACTATATTAAAATAGATAATGAAGAATTGATATTTAATGTGAATAACACTAGAGAAAATTAGATAATATACTGGCTCATGATGGCAAAAGCAACTCCTCTCTCTCTACTCACCCTGTCCCTTCTTTTTTTTAATCATAAAACTGGGCTTCTTTTATGAAAGGAAATGATCTTTGTACATCAAATTAATGAATTCTTTAATCAGTTTGCTTTTAGCATCAAGTTGCAGCACATTGTGTTGTAATTTGTTATACTGGAGGAATGTCAGCTTTCCTACCTTGTCTCCACTCTCGCTGCACCAGAGAAGGTCTACCACATTTCCCACCACTGGGGTGGTGAGTGAAGTTTCCAGCCCCACCGTGCTGGCTGACCCGAGTTAGCGGGGCCCAGATCTCTCTCTCCTTCACATAGATCCTCCAAAGGCAGAGCCAGCCCAACTTTTAAGAGAGTTTAACTGTGTGTCTACTGCATCTTTTTTGTGCTACAGGGTTGTGGAAGGAAGGAAGGAAGGAAGGAAGGAAGGAAGGAAGGAAGGAAGGAAGGAAGGAGGGAAGGAGGGAAGGAAGGAAGGAGGGAAGAGAGAGGGAGGAAGGGAAAGAAGAAAATTAGGCAGCCAGGTTGCAGACTGTCATTCCACTGCAAATTTTATTAATGAAGTGGAATTTCTTAGCCTGAGATAAGTCTCTCCATCTGTGAAATGGCACAATTTTATTTAACATTATTCGAAAGCTGTTTTGATAATATTAGCAATGACTGCCATTTTAAATAGTATTCCTCCTTGAGAAAAACAAAGGGCTGATGACCTATTTTTCATGGACTATAAATTATCCCAGGAATGTAGATGTTATAGCAAGTTTTCTCATCACCAATCAAACTCACTTTCTGTGAGAGGACCTCTAATTTGATGGCTTTATAAATTAAGATTCTAAAGCAAAACACAAATTCCATGTGTTTCTAAAAACAAGAACACATTTTCATAGTTTTCAGATATACAGCTGGTAGCATTATTCACAACAGCCAAGATATGGGAACAACCTAATTTTCCATTAGTGGATGAATGGATAAAAATGTGATATACTGAATATTTAATGGAATATTATTCAGCTAAAAAGAAAAGAAAAAGAAGAAAAGCCTACCAGTTGCAACAACATGACGAACGTGGAGGACATTGGGCTAAGTGAAATAAGTCAGACAGAGAAAGACACATACTATATGATCTTACTTACATGTGGAATATTTAAATGAAGCAAAGAAAAAATGTCAAACTCATAAATAGAGAATAGAATGGTGCTTGCCAGGGCCTGGGAGTCAGGGGAAATGGGGAAATGTTGGTCAAAGAGTATAAACTTCCAGTTATAAGACGAATAAGTTCTAGGGATTTAATGTACAGCATGGTGACTATATTTAATAGGACTATATTGTATATTTGAAAGTTACTAAGAGAATAAGCCTTAAGCATTCTTACCACACGCACACACGCACACACACACACACACACACACACACACACTCACACGCACAGTGACTGTGGGGTGATGGATATATTGATTAATTTGATTGCGGTAACCATTTCACAATGTATAAGTATATCAAATCATCATGTTGTACACTTTAAACATTATAATTTTATGTGTCTATTATCTCTTTAACCTGGAGAAAAATATGAGGCTGGTGAAAATTTCATTTAGTCTTTAAAAACTAGCAATCTTTTAAAATATACCTACCATCTCTGGCCATCCCAAGTGACCAGTAGCAAATACCATAAATCCAACTCCTTCCTTCTCCAGGAATAGTTTCTTGGAAAAATTAGTAAAAGCAGATGTGGAGTATATTTAACTAACTCTATCTCCAATAAATCATTTTTTTAGTAGATTCATTTCTTGATTACCATTAGGCTGTTTTTGTTTTCAGATAGGCCCCAGATTTTTGAGAATGTTTAATTTTAATGTTTTCTTTATAATAAACAGACTCATAATTTACTTTTTATGTAGCAGCTAGTGGATTTGACATCACATGCTATTGTGATAAATTATGAGACTACTCTGTGTAATATACATATGTACACACACATACTGCTTTATTCTTGCAGCCCTTATTATGACTGATCTACGTAAGATTGAAAGGTCACATAATAGACTATCAAGAGAATCCCCATTCCTCCTTTTTAAATCAAGACCCCTTCCTCTTTTTTTTTTTTTTTAAAGATAGTGCAATTAAGTGGGATAATTTGACTAAAATTATTGAAAATCTAAAGGAGGTATTTTTTAACAAATATGATGCTGAAGCTTGTGATCACAGGTAATAGATTATTCACTGTGAATGTGAAATCTTTTTTATGTTATTTTTGCTGTTTTATAAGAAATAATTTCCATGTTAAAAAGTCCCCTTTAAAAGAGACTTTCATAGGGAGAAAATCTAGTAATTTAGGCATTTAGCATCATAGAGAAGTGCTGCTTGAAATTCAAGGAGAGAATCAGTAACATTTTCTTAGACTTTGTACACAATTCTGGTTACCATGGACATACCAATTCAAGGTTTTTTAAAAGCAAACAACATGAAAAATTGACACAAAGCAGTGAAGAATATAAATGATTCCAGAAATACTGTGTAAGTCTGGCACTCTTTAGTGAAGACCTATTATAATCTGTTGACTTTGTTTTGCCCTTCTACAGAATGACTGTGTGTGTGGGGGTGGGGGTGGGGTATGGTACATATATATGTATGTATATATGTATGTATGTATGTATGTATGTATGTATGTATGTATGTATGTTGGCAGTTTCTAGATTGCTCCTAAGAAGATTGCTATTTCAATTGAGGATCATGAAAAGTCCTAATCTCTGTATTCATAAAAATCCTCCTCAATTTGTTTAAATATGAAGGAGAAAAGGGTAAAGGGCAAGTACTATCACAATCATGGCATTAAGTTTTATGTTAATTAATTTATTTTTAATGCATTTAATTAATACATATTGCATCCCAAACAGGTTAAGAACCTATTAAATATTAAATCTTCAAATAGAAATAAGACACGTTACATAATCTTCAGAAGCTGATCTAGTGGAGGAAAAGGATGTAGGAAATATAACTGATGTGATATGATGAATGCTATGAGAGATCTATACAAAGAGCCATGGAAACATGAAGGGTGACTTGATTTGGGCCAGGGAGGGAAGAGGGAAGGGATAGGACACAGTAGGCTTCCCAGAGGATGTGCTGTTTAATCTCGACCTTTATGGGTCCTGCTTAATAAGAAGAAAAGAGGGATATTGGGTTCTCAGAGCGAGAAGGTAAATTAAACAAAGTCATGGAATACCAAACTGAGATACAGGTATTTCGATGTGGCTGGACTAGGTCACATCAAAGAGGCTTTAGGAAAAATGAGTTGGTTAGGGCTAGACAATAAGATGCTTTTTTGTGCCACGTTAAGAGGTATGTTTTAAGTCTTGTAGACAACCAAAGCTAGTGAATATTTAGAGTGGAAATAAACATTGATAAATGTGTACTTTAGAAAGGTAAACAGAATGTGGATTTAAAAGTCTAAGAAACTGGAAGTAAGGATACTAGTCAGGAGCGACCAGTTCAGGTGAGTGATGGTGAGAGCTCATGTTAGGCGCTGTTAGGGTTAAGTGAATGGAGGAGAAATGGTAGAGCTTTCTTGGTGAATAACTGAATATGGGTGAGATGAAGACAGGCAGTCATAGATGAATGTGGTTTCCAACACTATAGAAATGTAGTTTTTCATGAGTACAGGCTGTCATTTTTGTCCGAGAATGTTATATGGATAATTAGAAAAAAATATATTGACTAATGAAATTTTGTTAGATATGGAAATAATTCAAGAAAAGCACATGCTATCCAGATTTTAATTTTAATTAAGATATTATTAGGCTCAAAAAAATTTTTTTTAAAAGAATGGCAACACAAAAGCCTATCCTTATTTAAAGAGTTCCAGCTTTCCAAGTAATTGGGAGGCTGAGTCTTGAATGTTGATAATGTTGTTGATATAGGAGATAGTCATTTATATACTCCTGAAGGAGACTCATGTAAAAGGTGAACCATACTGAAAAGCATCAGAGTTTAACAGAAGGAGTACTGTAAGAGAGTGAAATGAGGAAACTGGGCTGGTGCTATACTGTAAATCAAAAACCAGAAACTAGAAGGAATGGATGTGCAAGACCCCACCATCACACTTTGTAATGGACTAGAAAACCGATACTAGAGAAAAATTTTATGAATGTCATAATATGAGAACTTTGATAGTTAAAACTTTTTCAGGATTTAAAAATTCATACTCAAGAGATATTGTCTAAATGTAGTACCACTCCCCAAACTAATGCCATTGCCCACGTTTCTATTTCTCCAAGTCTTCAATTTGTGCATCTTTCTACAAGCTTCATTTCATCCCAATTTCTGTGGTGAGCCACACTCATGGGTGAGGCATTCTTAACCACCTCAGTTTCTGCATCTCCAATCTGGAAAGGCTTAGCAATTCTTAAACCAGTGGCATGAGTCTTATTGCTGACAGCTCCCACACTCCTCTGCTGCTGATTAGATTCACATTTAGAACCAAGTGCTTCAGTGATGATTATCTGTATTGCTGCTGGTACGGCAACTTTTCCTATACCTTAAGTCTTATTTTTTGGATGCAAGCTTCCTATCTGGTTCCTGGCTCCATATTTTTGTCATTCTCTCTTCCCCGGACTGCAGCAGCTCTCCTTTTCCACAGCCCGGAGCTGTGTCTCTGAACTTAATTGTGGTACCTAGAACTCTAATTCCCTGTGGATAGACACTTGGACAATGCCTAGCCCCAAGATTACCCCAGCCTGGCCTCTGCCCATCTGCTAGGACTCTTAACCTGCTAATGGGTGCCAGTGACTTTTTTGAATTGTGCTTAATGTATTGTGATCTCTCTTTACCATGCCTTGCCTCTCCAGGTACTTAACCATTCTTAAATTTTGTGCCCAGTACAGTCTTCACCCCTTGCCACAGACATGAATGATTGATTCTGTGCATTGTCAATAAGCCTGTTTTATCAACTAGCAATAGGACACAGTATCCAGGTGTAATGGCTAGCTTCCACATTACATTTGGGTACTAAGTTTGTTATGAAGCAATCCTGATACAAAAGCATTTACTGTGAACCCATCGATTTCACACTTTTTTTTATCAATGCTTTGTTCACACTCCCTATCCAAGAAGCTTATCACTCTGAATCCATAAACTGTCACTGGCCTCTAGTTCACAAGAAACAGTTTGGAAATATGTTCTCAGTTCACAAGCACATGGGATATTCACACCCTACCATGCTTAAATTCACCTCATGCCTAAATTTAGAATTCTAGTTTCTTATGAAACCTATCCAGCCCATTCACTATGAACTGAAGCCTGTCCTACCATATAGACTCTAAGCTCTTGTTATGGGAAGTCATCCCAACTGACCAAATCTGGAATCCTGCTCCATGTTCCTTTAGTCTTTAATCCCTTTGTTCTCTTAGACCTTTTGTATTTTCTTTTAGATAACAGGTCAATCCCCTTAATTCTCTCCTTAGAGACTGAATACTCCCTATATATTGAATTAGAGCAATCAGGGGGTTCATTCTACTTGAACACCATTCTTGCAGGAAGATGTATGCTGAGTTCCAAACAGCCAATTTACCGGTGGATTTAGAATCACAATCCATGATTATGTTTTAGCTTTTGAGGCTTTGATTGGAAAGCCATTTAATATGAACAAATCAAGACCTGATCGTGTAAAGAAAGTTTAGTACTGAAACCAAATAAACTTGAAATTTATTCGTCATAACTATTTTACTTATATTTTGTTCTACAATAACTCTGAAAATAAATGACAAACGGTTAACTTGAATAACTAAAAGGTTTTACTTTGCCAAAACATTTTGCTCATATAATCTTGGAGCAAAGAAGGGAACTAGACAAAAAGGAGGCTATTCTGAAGTATCTCTGAAGATTCCTAGATACCCTTTGCCTTCCAAAATCCATGTCTTTAAGCTGCACCACCTAGGGTGTTCCATTTAAGTAAGGCCTCCCTGGAAAGAGAAAGAAGAGCAAAAATCAGGGCTTTCAGCTACCTTCTTCCAGTTAAATTGGCGAGATGAGTGGTAAGAGATTTTGTAGAGCAGAAATTTGTTCTGATGTCCAAAGGCAAAAAGTCTTGGGTGTGTAGCCATGGCTACCACTTGTACACTCTCACTTTCCCTGCTCAGAGTAACCATACTCCCTGAAATATCAGCAATAAAAACTCCTTTTGTTTACCAAGTACCCTTGGTAGTCATTCTCATACTATAGACTAGTTTATTCATCTTTCTTTTGTAACCTAGTTGAGATGTACTGCAGAAATTGTAGCTTTGGTGATGTGTGGGTGTGGAGTTGGGGAAAGATTATGGATGAGAAAAAATAGTTTTAGAACATTGACTATTTCAGGCACAGCTAAGGTAGATTGGGGTCCTCAGTAACAGGAGCTAGAGGGGTGCAAGTGGGCTGCATGAGGTACTGGGTCCAAGAGAAGGAGACCCAATTTAATTAAGCATTGTGCTGGTCTCTCTGGTCTACACCCTCTTGGGTGAAATTCAGTGCTATTGCCCTTTGCAGAGAGGCAGATGAAAGTCTCTCCAGCCTGAGATCGGGTGTTTCCTATCCTTTTCTTCACAGCAGGGCTGGAATTTATAACTAGAAGAGCCATCCTCATGCCCTTGTTCTCCAAATCCATTTCTTGATTTCTGATATCTCTTACTAAAGTTTCCTGTCACTCTGACATTGCCCCCTTATGAAATGGACAGAACCAGCAGAGTATTTTTGTAGATGATTGTGGATTCTAAAAGGGTGGATATAGGACTTCTGTGTCTTCTAGAGCCCTACAGGCAGCTTGCCCCTTGCACGAATGACGGTCTAGGTTGCTCAGTTTAGTCATTTATAGAGGTAAATAGAGTGATAAGAAAAGTTAAACTCCCCTTAACCCAAATTCAGGTGTGCAAGAAAAAAGAAAACATTTTTTCTTTTTTTTTTTTTTCAAATCTACAATTTGAATTCTGAGTCCCTATCTCCCTGAGTTGGTAAAATATTCAGTTTGAGGCTATCTAGTCTCAAGGTCCCATGTCAGACTGAAATACTCAGGAGGCCCTACCGGGCACTGATGTGCAACCCACGCATGTTAGCACCAAAATGCCTTTCCTACCAGCCAGCCTGCATGCCCCCTTCACATCTTGCATTTTCAATGCTTCTAAGCTATTCTTGCATACAAATTAATAGTCCAATAAATAATTCTTCCACATCATTAAAAAGGCTATGTTTTGGGTCATAATGTTTACTGTCAGGTAAATAGTAAGGACTATATAGTATTCAAAATATCATCTTATGCTCTTTCTATAGATTCCAATGCAGCTGATTGGAAAAAAAATTCATATAATATGGTTTTTAGTTTTTTTACTGGCTTTGCTGACAATCTTTCTAGATGAACATGGTCGCAAATTTAGTTGCTCTTACATTTTATTTTAAGCCTCTTAAATACTAGATGTTTAATATTCCTTTTTCCTCAAATCTGTATTCTAATAAGTGTGACATTAAGTTGAGATAACCTGACATAAGCATTGGAGAAAGATAGGAGATGTGGCTCGGCCTGGTAATGATCTCGGAATTCGATAGAAACTGCTCCAGACTACCCCAGTCCATGTGTCACACGGACAGTACCAATAGCTGAAGATCTTGCTCTGGAGTCTGTAACTCACCACCCAGAAATTGTATGTAAACACAGTATTTATTTGAATTGCTCTAGGGCAGTGTATCTATAGCATCCCTTAATACTTCAAAATTTCCGTAGGAGCCCAACATAATGACAGTATCCTTCCAACAGTTAGTCCCCTGAGCTTAGTGAATTATCATGCTTAGCCCTCTCAACTGTAAATTTAATATTATAAAGTGATTCTTATAAGTCTGATGAAGTTTTATGTCATAAAGAGATCTTTATAAAATGGATTAAAGTGAATGAAGGAGCATTATTTTCTCTAGCAGAACTAGATGCACAAAAGTCTGGCTTGTAGTTCTTGTAGTTACTGATATGAATTCTTTGGATTATGAGATGATTTAGTGTTTTTGTCTAGAAAATAAGGATCATATATCCTTCATCTTTTAAGTCATTAAATGAATCGTGATGCATAAAGTTATTGAAATTCTGTTAAATACTTGACCACAGAGTATTCCCATTATCAAGGACTCGGAATCACGTCTCTGCTCATTTAGCTTTTATTTCAAGAAAGAACAGGGTTGTTACATGTGATCTTGTCCACATATTGCATTCTCACAGGCTCTAAAGGATGCTGCCTGCAATGAATGTAGAACAATTTAGGAGAAATGCTAAGAGCTGGCTGAAAGGGAATTTTAAAATGCAGAAAGTAATTTGACAAAATTGAAATCTTTTATAATAGCACTGTGAAGATTAAAATAATTATAGCATAAGATAGTTCTTTCACACTTTATCATTTCGTTCTTAACATCTGGAGATATTATGAAGTAGATTTGGTATTCTACTATAATTTCTACCAGCATGTGCTATTATTTCTTTCAATCAACCATGCAAGGCAAAGCTCACTCAAGCACATTAAGTCATTCTCCAGCCCATGATTTCTTTCTTTCAGTTATTTTAGAGCAGGTGATTTAATAGTGCTCTAGCACTCTCCTGTGACCAGCTGAGCATAATACCTCCAGGTAGTGCATATTTTACTTTTATAAGTGAATTTAATGACATTAATTTGAAAAGGAATCTAAAATTCTCTGTAATCTGTGTCCTCTTTACTTATGCTTGCATATGTGCACACACCCACTCTGACTGAGTTATAAAGTGCTTTCTAGTTGAAAGCAAAATATTTCACTTTTATGTGACACTGAAGTGATGCTTAATTACTGCACTGTTGGTCATTAAACCAATGAGTTTATAGGGAAACACTGGGATAAATGAAAGAAATCCTTTTAAGACTTTTCCTCAAAATATTTGAAATGTATTTAACACTTGTCGTAGTAAGATTGTTACTGAATTGCATATGTATATTAAGAATATCTCCTATACGTGGTCTGGCCTGTTTTAGAATGATTTAGCAGAACCGAAAGGTATAGAAAATAATGATTTATTATTTTGCCAAAATTCCCAGAGTATTGAAATATGTAACTTTAAATTTTAAAATATATTGAATATTCTCAGACATTACACAAATACTCAATGAACCAAAATATTGTTTAATACATTACAAGTGATGTTTAATACAAATGATTTTGTATCAAATAAAAGTGGCTTAGATTAATTTCAAAATTTCATCAACTTTTCTATATCAAAAAACTTTAAAATGTAAAAAAATATATACTTAATCATCAAATCATTCTTGTTTCTTCTTTAGGTTAAGAATGGGAATGCCAGTAAAGAAAAAAATAGACAAGTTTGTCCTTTAATTATTTGAGTCCTTATAAGAATGAATGATTTAAATAATTATTATTAATATTCTGTTTACCAAATGAACCTACTGAATGATTTCTTGGTGAAACCATCAGTGTAAGTAGAAAGAATAAAAAGACAGAAGCTATTTCTTTCCCATTTTCATCCATACTTCCCAGCTGTCTTTCATTATTTTATGCCTGAGTCAGCATCCCTTATTTTTAGGATATTCTTCTCTTACGTGTTCCCTCTTTAATTCCTTCTTTATCACATTATCTCCATTGTGTCACTTAGCAAACAAAACACATGCAATGACTGTTCATGACCTAAAGAATCATAGAATCAAGAAATGTCTAAGAACCTTAAGTGCCTTGGGCATTCTGGAGTTACAGCTAACTTTTCAGTTTTGTCTACTATGACCATCTTTCTCAAATTCTCCAATTCATCAGAATTGTTTGTCCAGCTCCACATTCAGGAAAGTTCACTTTCATTCCTGATTCGTGTGGTATTACTCATAAACTCATCTCACTAGAATGCCTCCTCTCCACTTATCTCATCTTAGCTGTTCACATCCCTTTCTCTCCTTCCTTCTCCCCTCCTCTCCTCTCCTCTCCCTTCAACATTTCAACCCAAAGTGATTTTTCAACAGTGAATTTCATTTGTCTATTTTTTTTACATATTCAATCATATTCTTCATTATGATATTTAACAAAATGGGAATTTTATTCACCTGAATTTCAGAAAAGCTGCTCTTTTTATGAGAAACAATCAGAGCAAGGAACTGAAAGCACATCCCTGGGAGCTCTATTCAGTGGGGAGGGTCACAGTCTGTGAATGCGAGGAGCGGAGGATGGGAGGCCAAGAACGAGGAGTGGATGGAGGAAAATATGGCAGCGAGGGGATTTTGCAGATAGTTAATGCAGAACTGCCATGAAAGTGAAATTCCTGGAGCGAATCTGAAATATCAAGAGATATTTAGGAAACTCTGTAATTTACTATGTTACCTATTCTCCTGTGCTATTTCAACAAGAAAACCTACAGAAAGAATAACATTTTCCAAGGCTATCAAAATGAGATGTGTTTTTTTTTAATACACCAAGACAAAGTTCAAGTAGACGCAGGTTGGTAAAGCTTATAGAGGATGCTAATAAACCTTGACTTTTTTTTACTTGTCCAAATGTTTGACTCTTTTTATGGGTTTATTATGTCTTCTTTATTTATACTCATGAGGAGAGGAAATGAATTTTGATGCGTTATAATACCTGGTCTGAAGAATGGGGCTAATCACAGGATAAATGCTTCCATTAAATGCTTCCGTAGAGAGTCCAGAAAAAATATTTTGAATAAAAGATTTCTCAAAGTCAAAGATGCTTTAGAAATAGTTACATTATGCAAAATTTTAAAAGATATTTAATGACTCAAGGAGATGTCAACTTACCACTTTTAACTGAGTATGTGTGTGTGTCTGTGTGTTTCCTGAACTTGAAAACTGAAGTGTGTGTGTGTGTGTGTGTGTGTGTGTTTCCTGAACTTGAAAACTGAAAGGACATCTTAGCTAAAATATCCAGACAAATCTTTAATTCGTGGCAAGAAAGAATAAGGAGCGCTTAATCTGCTACTAAGAAGAGAGTAAAGAAAGATAGGTGGGCCGTTGATAGTTAACATCAGTTCTCTTTTGAGTTACTTATGACATTTTTAGTTTAGTTCCCTTCTACAAATACCAGTGCTGCTGGAATCTATT
>NW_006433378.1:7944293-7954846 GCF_000325575.1 Pteropus alecto | reverse complement strand
GAACATCAAGACCCATTTTTTCTTCCTAAAAGCCAAAGAATATAACACATTTGCTCAATGTACAGTGGTGGAACAAAAGAGTATGTAGCATAGGAAGGTCCAGGACAGTGTTCCAACAGGAGGAAACTGCTTGAGTGGGTCTTGAAGAATAGATGCGTATTAACTAGGAGAGATTGGAAGAAGAGGATTCTAAGTAAAAAGAACAGTATGTAAAATTCATACAAACATGAAAGAACATTTTTGAGAGGAGGGTACTGTAAATAGTTTAATGTGATAACATAGGACATGTGGGAGTGGGGAGCAATGGAGAATGAAGTTGGAAAGAGAAAAAAGGCCAAATATTGTAGGATTTACGTGCTATGCGAGGAGTTTAGCTGATATTTTAATCAGAATAATAATACAATCTTATTTCCTTAGAAGGAAATTGCAATAATCCAGGCAGATAACGATGAGAGCCTGCACAAAAACAATAAAGAGGAATAAAGAGGCTGGGGCAGATCCTTGCAGCGTTAAGGAAGTAGAATGGACAGGAGGAGATCAATAGAATCATTAGAAACAGGAGGAATGAGGAGAAATGATTAATCTAGAATCCTTCAGATTTCTTGTTCAATTGACAAGGTTACTGGCTCATTTCATTAACTTATTTTTGGGAGAAAGACAATGGATTAATATTTGTGTGTGTTGAATTTTAGGTGATAAGCAAAAAATGGGTAATTCCATTTTTATTTCTCAATGGAGTTTTCTAAAGATTAATCCACACCCTTTCTAGAGTCTGGAGGTGATTTCAATGAACTATATTTTCAGACTTTTCTCTCACAGAAAGGTTTCTCTATGCTCCCTTTTTAAAACTTTCCTTCTATTCACTTTTCCCCCTCTTTCTTAATTTTAGTCTCACCACAGATGATTGGCAGTCCAGAATTACTACGGGAAAATTTAGAGGATGACTCTACAAATAGGAAACCATTTCACATTGCCACTACCTGTTGTTAATTTTTTTAAAGCACTGTTATTTTCATTGATATACTAAAATGGGCATTTAAGCACTATTTGCCCATGAACTTTCTATCATTTATGAAAAGCCTTCCAGAATGTGATGAGTTCACCATTTTCAAAATGAAATGGTGTGTGATTGCTCCTCAAATTTTCATATTTTATAAAAAAAAATCATTAAAAATAAAAACTATACAAAGGCTCTATGAAGATAAGAAGGGAGTGTGTGTGTGAGGGCAGGTAGGTGGTGGGGGGTCATGATTGCTCCTCAAATTTTCATATTTTATAAAAAAATCATTAAAAATAAAAACTATGCAAAGGCTCTATGAAGATAAGAAGGGAGTGTGTATGTGAGGGCAGGTAGGTGGTGGGGGGTCATGTGGAGAGGGGAAAAAAGAAAACCTCTCTAAACCAGATATGAGAATCGAATGGGAGACATATTCTAATATAAAACTACTCTTTTTCTGAGTATCTTCCCATTTCTTATTTATTCTTTGAAATAAAAGTTCTGTCTTAACATTTCTTTTTTGAATGTCTTTTGTCAGCAAACAAGCTGATTTGAATTGACTGTCCTGAATAAAGTATTCTGTCAATTTGGAATTAATGTGAAGACATGAGATGCCATAAAACAGTATCCTTCTTTAACATAACTAGAAGAAAGAAAATCACAGATAATTGAATCCATAACAGGCTGACCAAATGCCCTAAAGGGCAATATATTTATATACTCCAGTGTGTATTACATATACTAAACTTTTTTTAAAATAGCAGAAAAGGTTGTGTTTTTAGGAAAAAAATAAAGCTAAAAATAAGTATCAATATAAAAACTACCAGAGAGAATATCTTTTTGTATTTTCTAGTTCAAAATTTTAAAAAATAAATAAATAAAACAGCTCTCCCATTTCTGCAGGATTACATCAGTTTTCAAATGCAATCAAGCTTTTATTACTTAAGGCCTGATTAGCAAATTCTATCACTCCTGTTACCTGTTCATTCCTCCATCTCACCGCCTCATGAACACCGCTATCACTTCATGGAAAGCAGAGAAATGTGAAGTCAAACATTTATCAGCATAGTCTGCAGTTTTAACAGTCCAGGCAAAGTATTTGGTGTAGACGACTTTGAAACTAATGACTAAGGTAAAACAAAAAACAACAAAAAAAAGTGTTAAATAAGAACTTTACTTACTTTTTGCTCACTTTTTGCTCATCAGCATAAATAACTGAGAGTGGGCTTTAGAGTTAGTATGAAGTGGAAAAGCGCGGCTTTAATATGGGACTTTCTGTTTGAAAGAAGTGATGCCCTTTATCTATTCTTTTAACATCACATAAATGTACATTCATCATGAAAATTACATACTGACCAAATAATGGAACTATTTAAAAAAATCTAATAAATTATTCATTTAATATGTATTTTTTCTTCTCTTTCTCTTCAGTTCTTTCCTTTTTCCTTTCTACTTGCTTTACTTCTTTAAAAAATATATGTATATAAAGATTACTTTTCAAAGTTTCCTTTATTTCCAGTAGATAAGAGTTAATCCATTTTAAGAATATAGGAAAATGCTACTTTAATATTGTGAGCAATATAAGTAAATTATGCTGTTGGGACAATTTCCAATTGTAGCTAACCAAGATCTGTGACATTTTGATGGGTTTCATTGAATACAAATGTATGGAGGCTTAAAATTTTTACAGCAATACATTGTATATTTTTAATAAATTATAATGCCAGAAGTTTTAACATATAATTTAATTTTACCACTTTATTAATTCATTGTAACCAAAGAGGTTTTTTATTTTATTAGCTTATTACTGAGATTTACTTGAATCTCTCTTAAGAAGTACTGTAATTTCCCTGAATACTTTATAATATATTATAGGAGCTACAATATGTTTTATGTTATTATGTGCCTATTGTATATTATTTAAAACTAGACTTTTTCTAAAGTCAAATTGCATTAAACTAATTGGTATAAGTGATACAGAGCTTATGGTGTGAGCTAAATCAATGTTTTATCGAGTGAAGAAAAGGGTGATAAAAGATAATAGCTTTTCTAAGAAAAGATTAATGAGAAAATGAAGTTACCTCAAAACAAGATTTGGATTTTCTCACATGTTTTTAGAAACTATATATTTAATCATTTTTATCTGAGTATGTGTAATTTATAAAAAGAAACTAATTAGATTAGATATTCAAAATATCATTAATGCCTCAGTGCCATTTTCATATGATTGAAGTTATACGTACATGTTTATGATATAACCAATCATCTATTTCCATATATTTAAACACTGTAATGATAAAATTGTGTTTAGACATGAAATCTGGCAAATTAATCAAAATGAGAACTATTTGTAAAAAAACTTAAAAATGCGGTTGTTTCTCATATAGGTTGAGGATAGAGGAATAATATTGAATTCTAATAGAAAAAGCCCATCATTGCAGGATTTAGATACTATGATGTGTTGAAACAAGAGTGCAGGCCCAGGTAGCAAAAGAGATAGGTTCATTTTCAGTCAGACATTTTCCTTGCTATAGGCCTCATTTGATGGAGGTTTAAAGAAATTATAACTGCTTTGATCTTAAATTGTAAAATGGTGGAGCCACTTCGGAAAACAGTTTGGCAGTTTCTCAAAATCTTAAACATATTCATCACACATCCAAGCAAACCTGTTCTTAAATATATATACCCAAGAAAATTGGAAACATAAATTAACAACTAAACTTGTACACGAATGTTTACAGCAACATTAATTTTAATATTCGGTAAGTAGAAAAAACCTAAATATTCAACAACTGATAAATGGATTTTAAAAATGTGCTATATCCATACAGTGGGCTATTTATTCAACAATTAAAGGGAACAAAGAACCAATACATGCTATTGCATGGGTGAACCTTGAAAATACCATGTTAAAGAAGCCAGCCACAAAAGACCACATGTCATATGATTTCATTTATATGATATGTCCAGATGGGGCAAACCTACAGAGACAGGATAGTATATTAGTGGTTGCTTAGGTTTTAGGGGTGGGGGTAGGAACTAAGTTTAGAATTTCTTTTGGAGGTGATAAAAATGTTTTAAAGTTAGATAGTTGTACAACTCTGAATATACTAAAAGCCATTGCATTGCATCATACACTTTAAATGGGTAAATTTTATGGTATGTGAAATATATCTCAATAAAGATGTTAAAAAAAAGAGAAAGTAAAAGAAGAATATACTTCTGAAAAGATTTCACTGGTGATACTGAAAATATGACAACCTGTGGTTCAGGGGCACTGAGTATCAGAACAGAAGCGGGCCTAAGATCTGCTGGGTCTTGGAGGTCCCTTTCTGGCACAGCCAGTGACTACTTACCAGAGAGTTGGATGTCCTGGGAATCATGGGGAACAGGTAGGTTTCCAGGGCCTCGGAGCAGGAGTAATTTGTCAGTGTGTACAAGTATAGGCCCATAATCCTTAGTCTAAACTATTTGGAGCTAGATGTGTTTCAGAATTCAGACTTTTTCAGATTTTATAAAAATCTATGGCTTCTATATTCAGATACTATGGCTTCCATAGTCAACTACCAATTTTTATAATATACATAGGTCCAAGGAACATGTTACACCTTACAATAAAGATATGATCAGCAGGACTTAGGCTGTGGGACACTCTGTAAGACAATTGTTTAGATTCTTCAATAAATACCAGCAAGGTAAAAAACAAAAACAAAAACAAAAAAGAGAAAATTGTTGTCTAAAAAAGAGTTCACACAAATCAACCAACAACAACTATGTGGACTATGTTTGGACCTTGACTCAAATAAATTATAAAAGATTAAAACTATGAAATTTTTGAAACAATTGGCCATGTGGTAATATTAAGGAATTCCTGTTAGCGTAAAGACTTAGATTTCCTTCAAAACAATATGATAGGGAGGAAATAGGTCATGGTATAAATGAAATAAAATTGACCATGAGTTATGTTAAAGTTGGATGATGTGCACCTGGCAGTTTATTATAAATTACATCCCTTTATAAATAACTTTGAAATTTTCCATAACAAAAATGTTAAAGAAATGAAAGATGATATGATATATATTGTGCATACTCACAGCAGTATCTGGAAACAGTATCCAATAATCAAACTTATTACCATTTTTGCAAGAAAATAAATAATATTCACCCCAAGTAGAAAAAAATCAAGATTATAAATAATCACATAACTGTTCAGGTGATTCTTTGCTGCCAGATAATTTACATAACATCTCTGATTTTCAGAAGTTTTTGATTTAGACATTTTAGATAAGGGACTGTGATCCTGTGTTTTCAACATTTTAATAATCAGCATAGCTGTAGTTGTACTCGTCTACTAAATATGAGCCCTGCATTATAGCAGAAAAGAATCATACATTTTCTACAATATTAGCTATGTCTGATTAATCCCTGTTTATTCTTCAGGTGTCAGCATTAATTTCTTTGGCTCATGAAGACCTTTCTGAATCCTTCTGTTAGGTTACAGGCCCTGCTACTTACTCCTATAGGCCATATACTTGCCCTTCATGACATTCAACTTGTTTTAACTACTTATCTTCACTATTAAATTGCCTATTTTTGCTACTAAGTTGAAGCTCAGAGATGTCAGGGATCCTAGTTAATTACTGTATCCTAGCACTTGTACTATGCAATTGGAGTGATAAAGAACTTATGGAGTGGTTATAACTAATTGCTAACAGTTTCCAAGTCCTGCCAATGACACTTGAATGAAACATATAAGCATGGAGACATTGTAGACACACTTAGACACACACTCACAGACACGTGGTGACATCTTTTAGTATTTTCTTCAGTAGGTTAAGCATAAGCCTTTACTAACTGGTTGAATTAGTAATAAGGATAGAAATCTTTTTCATTATATACAGTGTAAAAATATCAGTCTCTTTCTAGTGTAATTATAATGAATTCTGAATTAACTTTGAATTCGAATTAATTAGAATTTCCCTGAAGAAAGAGCCACAAATAAACTGTTTGGAATGATTTTGATGATAACTACAAAATGAACATCTTCAATCATAATCCAGTGTTTCAAACCCCAATATTGCTCTCAAGTCTTTCATTTTTTCTCTAGTCAACTTTCCCTCTCTTTGTCTGTAATTTCAATTTTAAAGCTTTTCCATTCTACCTGCATCTTAATGCATTGTTACAGCTTTATCAGATTTTGAGAAAATTATTTAACATCCTAAATACCAAAAAAGAGAATCCATTATCAGAAATCTGACCTCTCCTTGCTACCTCTGATGCTACCACCTGATCTATCATCTCTCACCTGGATTATTACAAGATCTGTCAGATGCTCCCATTTTCAACCTCTGTTGTCCATTATCAACAAACACAGCAATCAGAATGATTCTGCTTACGGCTTCAATTCATTCTATGAAAACTCCAGTCGTTACAATGCCCATTTGATCTGATGCCTTCACACTCATTACCTCTCTGAGAGTAACTCTACCACTCTTCTCACTAACTCCACACTGCTCTCCTTACTTTTCCATAAATTAGCCAAGAATACTCCCATCTCAGGGCTTTTGCACTAGTTGTTCCTTCTGCCTGGAATTTCCTTCCTCTAGGTCACTTCGTAATTTTCTCACTTACTTTGTTTATATCTTTACACAATTGTCCCATTTCAACGAGGCCTTTCATGACTTTATTTCAAATTGCAAGTCCATCACATTTCCCTAATTTAATTTCCTCCTGAGCTCTCATACCATCTAACGTACTATGTATTTTTCTTATTTATTTTGTTTAATGTCTGTCTCTCCCTATTAGTTTGCAAGCTTGGGTCCCCGAAAGTATTCTTGTTCCCTGACATATCCCCAACTGCTACAACAGTGCTCAACATCATAAGTGCTTTAAAAATATTTGTAGAATGAATGAGTAACCACTCATTATCACACCTACAAACTAAGCTGCAACCCCTGTTATCCTTTTATGCCCTTTTGACACTGCTGTCTAAGGCTGAGACCTTCTCCAGGGCCTAGACTCACACACTCTCAATCTTCCAGTAGTCTCTTCCATTGACCTCCAGTAAGCCATCCTATAACTCTCTTTTACCTTAAACTTCGCTTTTTTTTTTAAATTTTAAAATTTAAAATTTTATTTTAGTATTTAAAATATTCAAAACCTTTCAGTCTTTAAAAGGTGCTCAAAACTGCCTCTTACCCTGACAGTCTATCAGTTGCCAACTCTTGTCAACTCTTTCTCGTGAGTCCTTCTTGCTCTTCATCACTACAGCGTTTCCATTAGTTTGGGCTGCTGTGGTTCTCACCTGAATATATAGTTTCCAAGCAGATATCCTGTCTTCTTGTCCCCTGCTGTGAACTGAATTGTGTCTCTTCCAAAATATACATGTTGAAGCCCTAACCCCAATGTAAATAATATGTGGATGTGGGAACTTTAGGCAGTAATTGGGTTTAGATGAGATCATGGGGGTTGGATCTCATGATGGGATTATTGTCCTTATAAGAAGAGGAAGAGACACCAGAGCTCAATCTCTTCAACCTTTTGAGGACATAGCAAGGAGGCAGCTGTCTGCAAGCCAAGAATCAAGCTCTCATCAGAAACTAAATCTGTTGGCACCTTGATCTTGGACTTCCTAGCCTCTAGAACTGTGAGAAATAAATGCCTGTTATTTAAGCCATTTAGTATATGACATTTTTGGTTATAACATCCTGAACTGGCTAAGACATCTCCCTTTATTGATTTCATTTCCCCTACTAAAGCCAGACTATTTCTTTTAAGCACAAATTGGTCATAGTTCTACCCTAAACACATCAGTGATATCCTCAGTATCTCCCCAAAATAAAAAAATAAAAAGTTTAGATCCCTTTGCCTACCACCTTCCTATTGTGATGAGCTCTATAATCACTGGCACCTAGTCCTGTTAATCTCCCTAATTGTCCATGCTCAGTCTCAGCAATTGACATTTACAGCTACTAATCATCCAAGTCTCCCAAATTTTACTCATCCTTTAGATGTCACCTCCTTAGCAAAACTTTCCTACCCCCCACCCATCCAACAGTGTTCCTCTCACAGCACCTTAGGCTTACTAATTTGAGGTAAAATCACAATTTATTAAAATAGACCAGGGGAGAGTAGAATTGTGCAATATTTGACTTTAATGTATTAAATCCTTTGTCATTAGCAAGGCAAGCAAGCAAGCAAGCAAATAAACAGTCACCAGCCCTCCCCCAACAAAACCAGACCTCCAGAAAAGGCTATTATGATTTATATAGCCTGCTCTTAATTGAAAGACAGCTGCTTCATTTGGTGTGTAATTGATCGGTTTCAATGCTAAGAAACGCCAAAACAAACTGCTGAGGGTTGATACAGGATAAACATAACAATGAATATTACACTTTATAGATGAACCAAGGAGTCTTCAAGGAGATCTATCCAACCCTACCTATCCTCCCACTTCTTTCTTGCTAATAGAATGCTACTATTGGAAAGTCAGGTGTTTCATGCCTGCCTCCTTAGCCTTAAGCATCAATTTTAGTCTCAGCTAATAGTGATAATTACCTTCTCTGTGGAAGTGATTGCTTTCAGCACAGATGTGTGACATAATCCTCACCAAAGACCTGTAGAGGAAATCTGTTGAAGACATTGTGGAATTGTCTAGATCTGTGAAAGCAAAAATGGGGATGTTGCTGATAGAATAGAAAAATGGAAGGAACTGGGTCCTAGATTGTCAAACCCTGGACTGGACCTCCTCTTCCTCTGGAATTTTTGGTTTATGAGATTTAAAAAAATCTATTGTTTGCACTATACTTTAGTCAGGATATCTGTTAATTTGCAGCTGAGGAATTCCAACTGATTTGAAAAAGACTTTAAAAAACTTTTTAAAAACAATGTATTCATACTTACAAAAAACATAAGTTGTCCAAAAAGTTGCCATGTAATTTCACTCATATTCAAATGTTAACCTTACCACACTTGCTTCCTCATTCTCTCTCCTCTCTCTCTCTCTGTATACATGTCTGTATGTGTATATATAGATACACACACATATATATATAACATTTTTCTGTCCTTTTTGAGAGTAAATTGTACACTTAATGCCTCTTTTCCTATAAGGAAGAATATCTCTTTACCTCAATATGAGTCTCCAAAACAGGAAATTATTATTGATACAGTACTGTTATCTAATCCATAGACCTTATTAAGTTTTTATGATTTTTATGAGTGCATTTATTAGCAAAATAAAAAATAATTTTGTGATTGAAAATCCAATTTAGGATCATAGATTTACATGTCTCTTTAGTCTCCTTCAGTCTGGAACTGTTTCTGAGTCTTTGTTTTTCATGACATTGATGTTTTTAAAGAATGAAGAGCAAGTATTTTGTAGCTTACTCTTTAATTTGAGCTGTCTAATGTGTCCTTATGATTATATTTAAGCCATGCATTTTTGGCAAGAGTATTGGAGAGATAATATTGTGTCCTTCTCAACCCATCCAATCGGGAGATTCATGATATCTGTCTCATTTCTGGTAATGCTAATATTGATCTTTTGGTTAAGGTGGTATCTTCCAAATTTCTCTACCGTAGTTCTTATTTTTCTATTTGTAATTATTAATTTATGAAGTAATTTTTTGTGACCATGTAAATTTCCTATTTATCATCTAATTTTCCCATCACTAGTTTAGCACGCAATGATGATTCTTGCTTGAATCAATTATTTATCATGATGTTTGACAAATGATGATTTTCTAATTCTATCATGATGTTCGACAAATGCTGATTTCTAATTCTGTCATTGCTTTTACATTTACTGGTTGGCATTCTACTCTACGGAAGAGCTTTTCTTTTCCCCCAAATTATACATTTTATTTGTTTATATTTGTATGAACTCATAGATTCCTATGCCGTTAAATAGTTATGATTTTTTATAATCATCATTCTTCACTCAACTTGTCTCATACTAGCCTGTGGGAACCCCTTTAAACTGGCTCTTCTGTCCTTTTGACATATTGCCATTTTTTTTTTATTACCTTACTCCTTACTTTCTGGCACAGAAAGATGTGTCCAGGCTTCTGTTGTGTTTTACTAGATATACCCTGGACTCAGCCATTTCTCCAAAGAGCTCCTTTTAGTGGAGAATGGTGTTTAGAAATCAAGATGAAGTCATTAAGTAATCTCAGCGCTACAATGTCATTTCATCTAGGTCTTTTCAGCAGAGTAGTAATTACACACACACACACGCACACACCACACACACACACACACCTATAATATATAAAGCTACACAAATGTGTTAAAAACATGATTTTTTTAATGACTCAAATTCTAATTCAATGAAAAGGGTTCATTTTAGCCTTCCCCCTTTCCTCTAATAATGAGAAACTTCAATCCTATTATATATATTTATTTGCTCAATTGTACAATGTACTTAAGTAATTTCAGAATTCTTAACTTGCAACACTGAAAAACAAACCTAATAATTAGAATTCAATATAGATAGTTCTTTTAAACTTTAATTCGAAGTTATATAATCAAATTACTGTTTCCAAATATTACTTAG
>NW_006433378.1:7930800-7944260 GCF_000325575.1 Pteropus alecto | reverse complement strand
CAGTGTGGTTATGTTATTCATTTCAAATAGAGTTGGACTTAGTTGTTCTGCTTGTATTCTGTATTGGGGTTTTCCTCCTTTTCTTATTTTGTCAATTTAGGGATTTTTTTTTGTTTTTGAGTTTATAAAGCATAGCATGACTCTAAAGTCAAATCTATGCACAGAGTTATATTCAGAGAAATGACACTACCCCCATTTTTTCTTCCCATCCTTTATAGTCTTTCTCACGTATATCCTATAGGGAACTAGTTTCATTAGTTTCTTGGTTATGCTTCATATGTTTCATTTTGCCTAAATCAGCAAATACATGCACATTACTATTTCTCAGTCTTTCTTAAACAAATTTAGCAACTATAGATACTCTTGTACTTTGCATTTTTAACAATATTTTTTGGAAATTACTCTAAATCAGTTCAATAGAGATCTTTCTCATTCCTTGTTATAGTTGCATAGTATGCCATTGTATGACTGCATCAAAGGTTATTCAATAGCACTCTTATGTATGGCAGTTAGATTCGTTTTAATATCTTGCAATTACAAATAAAATTGCAATGGATAACTTCATAATGAATAGATTTTTTTTATTGTTGAAGTGAGTATCCTTAGGGTAAATTCCTAGAAGTGAAATTTCTGGATCAAAACATAAATGCATATGTAGTTTTTTTAGACATTGTCAAATTCCTTCCCAAAAAGTTTGAATGTGTTTAATTTTTGCCAGCAGTAAATGAGAGTACCTACAGCCTCATAGACAGAATATATTAATCCTACATTTTATTTTTTGCCAATGTGATAGGGTAAAGCAGTAGGTAGACAACAGTGTATCTTTATCTTGTATCTTGTATCTTTCTAATTATATGTATCTTAGAATTAGGAATTTTTTATATGTTTAAACTTTTTGTATGATCAACTTTTTATATGTTTAAGGACCATCATTATTATTTGTGTGAGGTTCTATTCATGCTTCTACCGATTTTTCTTAGTCTTTTTACAAAAAGTATACAAGTACCATATATATTACAAAATATATTTTAAGCATATCAAATTTCAATCTTATACACAAACTTAAAATCATAACTTTTATAGAAATGACAGAAAAATTTGTCTTCCTCGATCAGAATTTTTAAAAATCAAGTTTTTTGAATTATAATTTATATTTAAAATATAAATAATTTAATATTTTAACATATGTATGTAACATATGTATTTAACTTATATAACTATCACTACATGAAATTTTCACTACGAGACCTTCTCTTGTGACTTTTCTGCATTATTTGGTAGCACGCGGTCATATTTGAATATTTTTAAGATATATTTTTATTGATTTATAATTTAAATTCACTATAATCAGAGAACATACTCTATGATTTCAGTCTTAAATTGTTTGTGACTTGTGTTATGCATCAGTGTAGGCTCAATCGTGTTGAGTGTTCCATATGCACTTGAAAAGACTGTGTATTCTGCTCTGAGTTAACTGTTTTATATGTTTCAATTAGGTCCAGTTTTTTGATACAATTTTCAACTTTTTTATATCCATCTTGATTTTCTATCTACTTGTTTTATAAGTTACAAAGAGAATATTGAACATCCATTTCTCCTTTCCCTTTATAAGATTTTAGCATCCCCCCCGCCCCAACTCTATATGTACTCTTACTTCTTGCTAAGTTTGCTTCTACATATTTTATAGGATTTTCCCCCATTGGAGTAAATGGAATGTGTGATTCCCCATCTGTCTGTTGTTAATATAGAGAAAACCTATTGGTTTCTATAATTTTTTTGGTGTCCAGCCTGTTTACTTGATTATTTTATTAATTCTGGGAGTTTCAATTTAATATATTCTTATGAATTTCTTAAATAAATCCATCATACTATATTGTAAAAAGGATGAGTTTATATGTTTTTTCCAATATTTATGTTTATTTTTCATTTTTTGATATACATTTAAAAAATCTTCAAAATGGTATTGAATAATTAATATTAAAAGGGAGCAACCTTTATTTTTGTATAAAAGACAAGTTTTAGCATACCAAACTTTAGAATGATAGTTTATGTTTGAGTTTATGTTCTTTATATTTAGAAAGGTCTTTTTAGTCTCATTTAATGTAGAAAATATTTTTCAGAATATATTAAAAGTATATGTTTTTGTTTTAATTTAATATATTTTCTGATATTAAATTGTCTTTTTATTAAGCTCATTTTATTAAGCTAATTTGTTCAGTGTTGTCTTTTGTTTTAATTTAATATATTTTCTGATATTAAACTGTCTTTTTATTAAGCTCATTTGTTCAGTGTTGTCTTATTTATTCAACATTTTGCTGAATTCTAGTTTTAAATTTTTTAGTTTTTTACTTATACCATGGCATTACACTGGTATAATGTCAACTGACATTAGACAATATTTTTTTCCATTCTGTTTTTGTTACATTTTAGTATTAACATTATGTTAGCCTCATAAAGTTACTTGAAGATATTTTCATCTTTTTCTAGCATCTGGAATAGTTTAAATTAATTTAGAGTAATCTTTTCTTGAAGTTATTTAGAGTCCACCTGTAGAATTATCTAATCCTAGTGTCCTTTTAGTGTTAAAACTTCATTTACTCTTTCAATATTTTCTGTGTTAATCAAGCTACCAAATTTTCCATGTATTCTTAGAACAATTTTTATAATTAATAGTTTTAAGAATTCCAGAGAATGAGCTCTGGAATTTCAAATCTTTTCTTATAAAATTGAATGTAGAATTCTATTAAGTATTTTCATAGCTATGTTTTAAAGAGATATATTTTATCTCTTTTTTTCTTTATTAAAACTCAGGAAGCTTATAACTAACTCCTTTCTAGTCTTTTCAGGTATATACCTACCTACACACACAAATACACCATACATGCCTACAGACAAAAAGCTTTGAAAATTAGTGATGAATATTATCAGCCTGCCTTTGAAACATGTGATGGCTGCCTAGAAATTGGTCCTAAAGGGATCAGAGAGATGGCTTATTCAAATTATGTTTGTGGGATTTGTTTCTTTATATTTTTACTTGCTTTATAACATACTTCATCTTTTTCTACTTGAGAAAATGCAACCTCTACATCAGAAGTCCAGAGGTAAGCAAACTACCATGCACGGCTCAAGTCCAGCTCGCCACTTGTTTCTGTATTAGCTATAACCTAAGAATGGTTTTTACATTTTTTAATAGTGAAAAAAAAAAAACCACACAAAAGAACTATAATACTTCGTGACATGTGAAAAGTATGTAAAATTCATATTTCAGTGTTTATAAAAATTTTTAAACTTGTCGAAAAATATTGTGCTCAATTGAAAACATTATCTACATACTGCACATCTTTTCTGGGTTATCAGACTCTTTCCTTTCACTTTCTTTTTGAGTTATTTTGCGATTTTGCAACTCTCTGTAAGTGTAGATGACTGGTACACATGCAAGCTCTGTCTTGTCCAGTAGAGTATTGATTGACTTCTCATTGCTTTGTGGGAAAAAAATAAAGCTTTGCTTCCATTTTCACCTCGATTCATTTACTCCATATCTCTGTATAAATTGGTGCCTGACTTTTCCTTTGAAGTATTTGTAGCATCTGTCTATTTCCTCATATAAGAGAATAAATACACGTTTATTTTATCTATGTAAGAGTTATTAATCTTAAAAAAAAAAAACTCCAAATAAGAGGCAACAAGTGTTTATTTGGGATCAAAAGGAATTGCCATCTGGAAAGCACAGATTCTGACAGAGACCCAAATAGTGTCCCGATTACAGGGTGAAGGCAAGGGCTTTTTATAAGAAGAGGAAGGGAATAATTACATGAATAGAAGAAAGAAATGACTATGGGTGCTAACAAGCTGAGTTACTCCTTAGCTATACATGGCCGGTCACTTCAGAAAGGGAGTTCATAATCATCAGTCCTTCTGGTCAGAGGGCTGCTTTCCTGTTAGTTTTGCAAATAGTTGTTTGTAAGACATTGTTGGTTTTGCCCAGTGCAAAGGTTATTTTGCCCAGTTCAAACATTTCAAAGATTCAAGGAGCAACATGTGCAAAGCAGTTCCTCTGGAATAGATGCTCTGGCTTTATTTTAAAATGGCTCCACTTGTGTCAACTTTGCAGAGTCCTGCATTTACCTTTTTCTGAAAATTATCTTCTAATAGAACTCAGCCACACTCATTCATCTCTGTGTCATCTATGGCTATTTTCACATTACAAAGAGCAGAGCTGAATAGTTGCAAGTGGCCATCTGGCCTATAAAGCGGAAAATATTTGCTATTTGGCTCTTTTCTGCAGAAAAATTACCAACTGTTGATCTACATCATACCAACCATAGCCACACTTCAGTGATTTCAGTGAGGAGTCCATTTATCAACAGCTGTCCAAGTTTTACATTGCTAAAGTTACACCTTTAAGTTTTCATCCACAGTAATAACAAAGAAAGCAACTAGATGTTATAAATGCAAGTTAGAATAACTATATTTCTGTTTAGGTGTCAAAATTAGCATTTTAAAAATTCATATCTTTACATCAAATCATGAACTTAATTGATTTATTTTTAAATAAAAGCTGATTCCTATTGAATGTGACAGAATTGATTCAGTTGTCTGAGCCTGCCTTTCCTAGGAGCAAACAGAACAAACTGAATTAGAAAACACCAAGGTCATGCCCCATATGACCATGTTTTTGAAATAATGTTAAACTAAGAAAGATTCTTAAAGGATTACTTGAGATGTTATTAGATTATTAGGTTATTAGATTATTAGATGTTATTGTATTATTTGTCATAAAAGTTGGTCTCAAGTGTATATTTCAAGGTTTTTATATACATAGTCAAGAAAGATTCTTGCTTTCTTATGAAAAAAATATGATTGTTATCACTAGAGGGAGCTAGTTTTACATAAAATTATGGCAGGAATGTGGGAAGAGAGGAGCACTTTGTTAGTCATGTTAAAAAAATAATCTTTTCAAAATATTCTCATTTTCTTACAAGTTGTACCTGCCAAATAATTTCTTTACTTTATGAGTTGAAAGTTTTCCCTAAAGTACTGTTATCTCTTTTCCCAAGAGGATCTTTTATGCTCTAACTTTGATAATGGAATAAACATTTTATAGGGTGTTATTTAATGCTATTGTTGTTCGTAGTCTTTTAATTGTTCTTTAAATTTATCGTTTACTTTCTTCAAAACAGAATTCTGTCATTGTTCAGCTTGAACAATATGCTAAGCAGAGTTTCAGAATACAGAACAATATTTGGGTTAAATGGCCTATTTATTTAATGGAGAAAATAACTTTTCTGTTACTTTGAAATGCCTAATTTTCAGGGAGTGTAAAATGAAAGTACGAGCACTTAAGTTGAGCAGTCATTTTTTGTAGAGTTGGAAAAAACTGGACTGAGTCCTCTGTTTTGTCCAAGGAGATAGTGAACTTGTCGACCACAAGTTACAAGCTTTAAAGCAGGATTAGCAAACTATGGCCAGCAGGCAGCTAGTTGTAAATAAAGTTTTATTGAAACACAGCCATGCCCAATCACTTAAGTATTGCATGTGGCTACTTTCATACTACAGCTATATTTGTATATTAAGTATTTGTGATAGAGACCTAATATCCTGCGAAGCCTAAAATACTTACTATCTGACCCTTTAAAGAAAAGTTTGTTGTCTTTAAAGTATATTAATTAAAAATATGTATTGAATGAATAAGTGAATAAATGAATGGATGAATGAATGATTGAACAAATCGAGTTTGTCCCATGAGTGTAAGCAAAGAGAGCACTAATATATTAGAGAATTGGAGACATTCTTTGAGCCAAGTATAACTCTTGTTTTTATCACATTGATGTGTATGAAAAATACCTATTTTTAAATAAGTATCCTAATTATACCACCAACTCAATGTTGCATAGGCTTTTCTCTCAATGGATAAAAGTATTTCTATATATCATCTCATTGATCATCAATGTCCAATAAATAATTTTGGCTGACTAGAAGGTATGACATCGAACTTAATAAATTCACAGTGTTTCCTTGAAAATTTTAGTTGGAACAAGACCTGTTAAGTTCCACTAAGTAATAGTTGAGCTAATTTGTCTCTCTACACTTTCCCTGATTCATAGATATCAATGCTTATATATTCTTTATGAATCTCCTTTCAAGTTGAGCACACCCCTAATTTAGAAATAGAATTGAAATTAGTGGAACGTATTAGACCAGATGATTGGATGTTTAATAGGAAAAATTGTCTCAGACAGTAAAGAACTGGGCTTTGTTAATTCATTAAACAGTTTAAACACACACACACACACACACACACACACACACACACACACTGATTCTCTATCACTGAGTTCATAGGCTTACATCAATTTTTTAAAAATTCAGATTATAACCTCCCTTGATAGTATTTTTTGGGCTAATAAAGATTTTTGGCATTTCTTGTATCTATCATAACTTTTTACACAGAGATATGTTTTTAAAATGATGAAATAATTTTGTCAGTATCTGTGCAGCTGCTCTTGAATCAAGTAGAGAAAATTTAAAATACTGCTAAGTTATACAATTGTTCATTAGTTGCTCATTAATTATAATTGAATCTGTCAATATGAACTAGAAAAAATGGGTAAGAATTTGATTTAAAATTGCTTTTCTTTCAGAGAAACAAATAACTGGAAGCCAAAACACAGCTGACAATGCTTTTTCTTTCCTACATTCTGGTCTTAGCAATCAGTGGTAAACAATATGATTTGTTGTTGTGTCTGCTGAGAAGAATATGAACAGCTATTACAAGCCACAGTTAATTACTCAGTAGTTTTTCTGTTGAACTTGTTGATTTGAATCACAGTGGGGTTTCAAGCTACTTGATCAACCTCTGTCAGGATTTTTAAGTGTCAGAAAAAGTACCAAAATGTACAAATTGGAAGAATGACATTCCTTAATGGTACTGAATGGCACCATCCTTTGACTCTCTCAGTGTGCTTTGATGAAGAAGGGGCATAGAGATAACTGAGGCCAATAAGAAAATCAGTGAAAGCTGACAAGATTTGATTCTTGGAACTCAGGATAGCTAAATGTCACCAACTCCTCCAAACTAGTTTTTGAATATTTTGGATTCCAGAAAGACCAAAGACTTCAGCCAAACTCTTTTTCCCCTTCTCAATTTCCAACCCTGAATATACACTTTTAAAGGAAATTTGATGTGTAAGAGGGGAGTACTAGACTGATTGAGGTGAACACTTTGTAAGTTATGTAAATGTCTAACCACCATGATGTACATTTGAAACTAATATAATATGTCAACTATAATTGAAAAAAAATGTTCAAGGAAATTTGAAGGAGGACTTCTAAGTAACTCATAAGTAAGAAAACCAAAGTGGTAGAGAATTCATCCCTAAATATATGTTATGTCTTTCAGCTTTGAGAACTGGGAAGTGGGTCACTGTATTTTCAGTTGGAAGAGACTGGTTGGAAGAGACTGAGTTTTAGGAGACTCTACATTTAAGTCAGGCTTTTCTAAACCTGATGCTTATGAATGGACTTCTGGATCTGTGAAGTCTCGAAATGGCACACAAATTTTTATATTATCTGTATCTGTATATTTTGCTGGTATAATGCCCACAATTTCACCAGATCTTCAAAGGAGTCTATGAAACTAAAAATGTTGAAAATGATAGGTAAAGATATTAAAATAAATTATCTTATAGAAAAGGTAAATTGTTCCACTTAATCTTCACAGTGCCTTTGTAGATTGGCTAAGTATCATAATGGAAAGGTTAATACTGGTTTTTGTACTTCAGTTTCCTCATATGCAAAATGGAATATAACAATATTAGCTAATAGGGTTGTTATAAGGAACAAATGAGTTAATATGTATAAGGTACCTAGTCCTTGCTACATAATAAACATATATGACTGACGAAAGCTGATGTATGTATATGTGTGTGTGTGTGTGTGTGTGTGTGTGTGTATTTATCATGTAGTAAAGACTAGGCATATGTTTATATATAAGTACACATATATATGAAAAAACCATATACATGAAAAAGAAAACACTAAATAAATATCCTCAGGTTTTAGATGATGAAACTGATTTAAGAATTTTGCCTAAAACTACATTATTTATAAAAGGAAAAACTAGGTCTAAAATTTGGGAGACTTGTTTGTTTTATTTTTTTCAGTTTTAAATTTTCCTAGTTATTGGCTCTGATCAGTTCTCTACAAATGGCTCTTAGCTTCCATTCCTCTCTGTTCTAACCTGCCTTGTGTTTCACTTTAAAATAATCTTCCATTTCATTCTGCTCAGAAACCCTCACAGTCTCATTATATAGTTTGGATCAAACTTTAAATTTTTGATACGAGCTGGATTAAGGGTAAAAGAAGGATTGTTGGAGTACTAATCTATGAGAGATGGTGAATTATCAGTAGAATACTCGAATATAATTTATTTATCCAAACTCCTCTCCTGGAGAGCAAAGTAAGGTACCTTTAAAATAGGTAAAAGGAGAAACTTTAACTGATACCTTCCCTCCCTGCCACACCCACACACATCCCTACTCCTCAAACAAGTTCAATGTTAATTGCTCTGGCTAATTTCCGTGTTTTTCTTTGGCTGAAAGAAGTGTACAAACTTGGAACCAACTTTTAATTTTTTCTGACGGGGGAAGAGAGATTGATCCCCACTGCCTGGGATCATTTTTCTCCCTTCACAGCTGCAGGACTTTACATTGCTGGGCAAATACTTAAGGAATAGAAGTTTGAAGGGGCACCAATTATTAACCCACCAAAGAGACCAAACTATTTTTTCTGGGTGCCTTTGAGTCTTCGTCTAATCCTGCTTCTGACCAAGAATTACAAAACCTTTTGCTGTATAATCCTGCCTCACCTGGATTATCCGTTATTGCCTGGAGTAGAATCCACAATAGCATTCTAGTCCATTAGGCTCTCTTTCTGTCTCTCAGCCCTCATTCTTCTTCATCTAAGCTATCCCAAATGTGGGGAGTAGTTTTCTTTGTCAAGACTGCCACAAACATTATGTAGTAGTGGAAAGTCCACTGGCAAAGTCATTACCAAGCAGATCTAGCTTCAAATCCTTATTCCCCTGCTTGTTTCCTATGTGATCCAGAGAAGGCAATTTTTGTCTCTCCGAGTTTCCTTGTCTTTTTCATCTGTAAAACTAGAAAATAGCATCTACTCAAGGGTCAATGTAAGAATGAAATGAGTACAAAAAAGTTCCTGGCAAAGAGCAGCTGCTCAATAAATGCTAGGTTGTTTCATTAAATTGTAGCCAAAGATATATTTGGCAAATATAATCTGTTGTATTTTGAATGTTTCATAATTTACACAGAATTTTTACATACATCATTGTATTTGTTCCTCATGACGATCTTGTGAAATAAAAAATATGATTCTTGTTTTACAGATAAGGAAACTGAGTGTCACAATGATTAAATGGTTTGCCCTTGACTACACAGCTAGTGTCTGAGCTGGAACTGAAATATATTTCTTTTGAGTTAAATAATTTTCCCTTTCAACTATGCCACATCGATAGTGAAGAAACTTTCATTGGATTAGATAGTGGTGTTAAACCCAGTATTTTGGGGGATTAACCCCCAAGCACCAGTTTAGTTTCCATTTTCTGGTCACTCCTGATGCAAGTCATTTTACTACTCACTAGCATATCTCCTGCAAGTAACATTTCAAATGCAAAAGAAGTCAAATGGAATAGCCAATTCATAGAAAATAATGAATTTCATTATTAAATGTGAGTCCCCAGTGCAATCTCCAGGCAGAAAAGTTCATCCTGGTGTTGGAAATGTGGGGTAGGAGTTCAGGAGGCAGACCAAGGATATAAAATATGGCCTTTAATCTAGAGGAATTTATTGAAGATGTTGGCGCCAATGGTAGTAATGGGATGGAAGAGAGCAGGATAGAAGACTGAAGCCACACATACCATTAGGGGACATCCTAGAAAAAGAAGCCATCAATAGAAAAAGAGCAGGAGAGAGAAGTGATGCAGAAACTACAGGAGATATCTTCAATGACAGGGTAGTGAAGAGTGTTAATTCTTACAAAAAGGTCAAGAAAGATAGGAATTAAGTAAAGATGAATAAATTTGTCAATCAAGAAATAATAGGTGACCTTTGAGAATGTGGCTTTAGCACAGTGCCTAAGCTTTGGCATCCTCTTAATCATTCATTAGTTCATTGGGTTAAATAGGAAATTATTTCTAGACTTGATCTGGAAACTGGAAAACTATTCAGTACAAGTCAAGCTCTTTATGCCAGTACAAACCACCAATGCTCCAAAGAAAACTATGAAATAAAATAATGCTTACATTTTAGCCTTTCTGTGCCAATTCTTGTCTGCAAATTAAGGCCCTTCTTTCTGTGACTGCCTATGTGGGAAGCTATGCCTTCCCCAAACTATATATTTGTTTGCTTCCTCCTTCCTCAGTCTTTTATTCATCCATCCATTCATGTATTTATTAATTAACTAAATACACATTTATGATTTGTCATTTCTGTCTGTTGCTTTCAATAATGCAATGAAAATATTTGTGTTATTGAGGTTCTCTCATCTCTGCCAAAAACAGTAGGAGCAAAAGAGCTGAACTTTCTTTGATGAGCCATAACAATATTGTGTTTTATTTCCCATAATGTAGATTAAAAATAATAGAGCAGGAGGAAACGCTAAGAAAATCAAGGAAAAAAGGTCTTTTCCAACAAAGAGTTTATTTTCAGAGAACATTTTTGGCTTTATCTTCAGGTTTAATCAGAGGTTGTGTTGGCCAAAATTGTTATGTTGACATTTGTCTTTGAGGTCAACAACCTCCCTTTTCTAATATTGAATCTATTTTATTGTACCCAAATGCTTTCCTATTTTTTGTCTATCAAAGTCTATTCAGAAATTGTCCACATCAGTCATCAACACATTAACTGGAAGTCAATAAGAGTATTTTCATTTTAAGCTGTCATTTCAATTATTGAGTAAATAGACTTCATCTCTTTTAACCCATTTCCCGTTTAGAAAAAAAAAGAGCAGCTCGCCGCCCACGTTAATTTAATTTTACATAAACAAGCTATTTGAGGCTAAAGCAAATCTGACTGGTTTTCAACGTGAAAATAAAATATAAAAACTGTTCTAATAGTTACTTCTAAACAGAACTTGTCTCTAATTTTAATGTAACAGAAATGTATACATAAATCGGGTTCATTGAATGAATCTTCGGCTAACAACTGTTCGAGAACGATGTTAACATCACATGTAGGAATGCTGTGTTTTCTAGGACTTGACATTTTTAGCGATCGAGAATTATTATATTTTGTAAATGGAAATACCACTACTAAAGCAGAATGCTATAAATAGAATGATGTTATTGGTTTCCAAAGACTATCGATATACTAGAGCAATGCAAAAATAATAACAAAAGTGAGATGATATTCTGTGGCAAACTTTGGGGGTAAAGTTAGGACTGTAATCCGCAAATTGTCTCAGTAAAAACACTGCAGCTACACACAATGCCAGTGAGTATTCTTGGGGCAAATGTGAAATGGGTTAAGAAACTTAAGAATCATCAAAGAGATAGAAAAAACTATTTTCAAAGAAATGCTCCCACCCCCTATTGATATACCACAAAAAAGCCAGATCTTCCAACTGCCTACTACTTTTTTTTTCACTATAACATGATAGTGCTTTTACTCATCCTCTGCTTTCAGAAATGGCATCATGTAAAGAGATACTTTCAGGGGAAGCCTTAAAAATAATATCTTTTGGTAGGTCCTTTGAGAGCTCACTTTTTTTTTTTAATTGTGTACACTAATCTTAGTATACTGATGTATTTTCTCTCAGCCTTCACATCTGAGAGCTATTTCTCTTCAAGATGATGCTATAACTAAGGATTTTTAAAAAATCACCTCATAATTTTTTATTTGATGATAATGAATATAGCCTTTTCTGTTGTTATCCTAGAAAGCTCTTTGTAGGGAAGTCATCAAAGCCTGTTTTGGGCAAGGCCAATTTGAACCATGTGCTGCTATAGCCTTTAAGGCTTCAACATAGTTAACAATCCTGTGTTGTATATCTGAAAGTTACTAAGAGAGAAGATCTTAAAAGTTTTCATAAATTTTTAGTACTAGATCCTAGGGACATCATGTATTGATATCAAAAACATATTCCACTGGCTTTCATTCTCCATCAAAAAAACCAAATGGTTTATTTAGCTATAACACAAAATTTAACAAATACATATGAGTACTTTGAAATACTATCTTTAGTCTGTGGTATTTAACATCTACAGTGTTTAGCATATATTTTGAATCGTATTAATCTAAGAAGTAATTGAAGTCAAATGTCAAGTGTTCCAGAATCAACCTCCACCACAACCATCCATATTGATTTTGCTTTCTACTTTATCGAGGTACTGCAAAAATGGAGTAAATATAAACTTAAGATGAAATCTTCCAGATTAAGTTGTTCATTCATTTATTTAACAATATTTACTACTAAAAGAATTTTTGGTTGACACTGTGATGGATGTTAGGCAGTAACATACCCACTCTCATAAAACTTGAAGCTCTCCAAGTCAAAAAAAAAAATAGTTAACTTCTACTAAGCATTTACTGTGTGGAGGGCATTGCCATTTTACAGATGTTCCCATTTTGTAGTACAGCGCTATTAATTTGTTTGGTCAGCCAGCTAGTAAGAAGTAGAGTTAGAATTTTAATCCATGTAATTGGGTTCCAGAGCTTGTGCTATTTATTAAATAAAGGAATTATACATGCAGCTGTAAAATCACTACTATGCTAAACATTATGAAGGAGAGAGATATGGTGCTATAAGAACATATAATGGTTGATTTGGAAAAATGGGAAGCCTGGTCACTTGCTGCTTTTATCTGAAGGAAGAATTGGTGCTAGGCTCTCATTTTTTTTTTTTTCTTTTTTGAGGTATAATTGATATATTACATTAATTCAGTTTCAGTTGTAAAATATAATGATTCAATATTTATATATATGGCAAAATGATCCACACAATAAGTCTAGTTCGCCCATCATTGTGCGTAGGTACAAAATTTATTCTTGGAATGAGAACTTTTAAAATCTACTCTCTTAGCAACTTTCAAATATGCAATACAGTATTATGAACTATAGTCACTAGGCTGCACATTACAACCCTCTGTATGCTATTTATTTTGTCACTGGAAGTTTGTACCTTTGGACCCTCTTTATCCATTTTGTCCATCAGCCATACCCCTAAGCTTTCATTTTAACAGTGGAATGTTCATGAGTAACACTCATTTCTTATTATTCACCCTATTTCTGAGAGGAAAAGTAAAAAAAAAAAAAGATGATGCTAAACTGCCTACAGATGTTCAAGATATACTCACAGCACATGCCACCCCCCTTGAGTTATAGATCTCTCTCCTCCTGGAAAGCCCACTCCTGCTTCTCCTTTTCAGAGAAGCTGTTTGCAGTGAG
>NW_006433378.1:7880839-7930772 GCF_000325575.1 Pteropus alecto | reverse complement strand
GTGTAGAGTTTCTGGTTCCTTTCCAGGAGACATCTTGTCCCTTGGAGATAGAGTGTGCCCCCAGCAAGAGAGGATACATGTGGTTCAGTAGGCTGCCTCTACACTTAGCTGTGAAGTTTTGCCATGGAAGATTAGCATATAGAATACGGAAGCAGATACACCTACTGATATAGAAATATATAATGTCTTTTTAAAGAATGTTGGCAGTAATCTTGGATTATTTGTTTAAAGTAATTCCTCTCTACTCAAGAGGCTTTCAGTTTTGATAAGATCTTAAGAGGCTCTCAGACGCTAAAACTCAGTAATGGTCCCAGAGACAAGAGTCCACTTGGTGCGTTTACTCAGAATTTGTTCTCCCCCAATGTCTCGAGATATTAAATAAACATAAAACATATTCATATTTAAAAGGAGGGCTCAAACTTGAGCTTTTCTGATTTATAAAGGCCTTATGATTTTGGGAAGTCCCTCTCCTAAAACAAAAAGTGTTGACATCTGGTCAGTCAATCCTTGCTTCCTCTGTTTACTCCCCAAAGAGGCTCTTGGCAGAAAACAATGGGGGCTGTACTTTATAGTTGAGGAAGTAGTTGCACAGTCTTCATCACCTTGATCCTCACAATAATTGCATCGCAAGGGGAAAACAAGTGTTCTGTTCATTGATCTTATTTCTTCTTCTACCTCTTCTTCTTCTTCTTCTTCTTCTTCTTCTTCTTCTTCTTCTTATTATTATTATTATTATTATCTCCATTATGCAAATGGAAAGACTCAGACACAATTAAGTGGTCTGACCAAGATTACTTGACTCCAAGTGGGAGAATCATGCCTTACACCTAGGCCTTCTTCCTGGAAATACTATATAATTCCCTCTATCAAATAATAAATAGAGTCACACTGGGTCACAGAAGTCAATTTGCATTCAATCTCTACCCAATTAACATCTTATCAAAGCACACACCAACAGATTCCACAGGTTCCAAAATGACAGATTTTAACCCTTTGCATTCCTACAAAATCTGCCTGTTGGTAGTGTGCTGGCATTGGAAAAACTTGCTTCCTAATGTTTCATTAAAGTAAGAATTATGCAGAAATTTTTATCCCGTTCTTCCTCACTCAATTTAGTGGATTAACAGGTTTAGAATGAAAAAAGAATGATGCCCTTCATTAAATCCTAATTTTTTCATTCACTTATTGTTTTAATCAAATGATATTAAATGTTTAACGGCACCTAGCACATCTAATACTCTAGGATCCTTAGGGTTTACAGCCTACTGGGGAGAGAGACAGGTAAATCAATGAGGGTTACGCACTGTGACAGGTGCTGGGGAGAAGGCACCCGGGGCAGGAAGAACAAAAAGAGGGGAATCATTTAAATCAGTTGGCAGTTGTTCACGGAAACCTTTACATAATAAGTGTCATCATAGTGTATTGCATCTGATTGCTTCAAAAAAATTTTGTAAAAAATTGCTGTTTAAACCAACCAGTCAACAAACAAGCAAACCGACCTTGTAGCCCTAATCTCGTTAGCTGCCAGAGTGCCTGAGTGTAAACCCTGCCTGTGGCAGAGGGTCATGGCAGGAGCAAAAGGGTCAGTGGTGATTGGAAAGCAAAACCACTAATGGTCATCCCTGCTAGCTCAGTAATTCATTCCCTCATAATCTTGTATTTAAAATAAAGGCAGAGAGAATACTGGGAAGGGATAGAAAAGCTGATGGCACCACAGGATCATAAATAGGATCTGGGACTTGAGAAGCTAAATGCCAGGTATGGTCCCCCTTGCCCACCCCTCACCAATGATCCAAAAGAGAGAGGAAAAAGCAGAAAATTTGGTACTGGTTGGACTGACACATTTGCTCTAGCCTCTTTTTCAGTTCCTTAGTTCTCCTTCCCTACAGCTCCTTCCCCTTGCCCACTTCCAACATGTCAAAAGCCTGGTGTCTAGATGGAACCTAATCTTGAGGTTCCACCCGATGCCCGTAACATGAGTGGTAAACTAAACAGAGTTGTTTAAAAATCCTGCTGCTGCATTTGGATGGAAGGCTCTCTGCTCCATCTTCCCGATGTCTTCACATTCCATTCCAAGCGCAAACTCACAGAACACATGTGACTCATTAGAATGACTTCTGGACTATATTCACTGAACAATTCATCTGTACTTTTAGACCAACTAGAGGAGCTGATGGCTGATGTCCAGGATCCTTTGGAACTGTTACCAGTTTTCTTTAATTCTTTCTCAAATTATGTTATTACATAAAGACGTAGTATTTTTTTAATTAGCTAAATGTGGCTGTTTTGCCAATTTTCCTGTGGTTCCTTTGGAGCCACTGCTGCATCACTCATTCTGCATATCTTGCAGAAAACTTATATGTGCGGGGCACTGTGGGCACAAGGGTGGCCCTTGAGAAGCTTATAGTTTAGTGATGAATACAGACAGGTGAATAAACTCCTTCAATACACTCAACTTTATCATTCTATAGATAACTTCAGAAAAACTAATTGATGACGTAGATTATCAAACATAGGATTAGGCCAGGGTATTTTTTCATGAGGCCACAAAATTAGCTTGTGAGCACTTTGGGGAGGCAATTTCCTGAGGCTTTCCTTGTACTTCCAGAAAAGGTATCAAGGATTTTAATAATATCTGTAAATGATGTTTCTATCTGTATCAAAGTAGAATTCGATTAATCATGTAATCAAGAAAATCTTAAATAGATTCCTTTCAAAAAGAAATTTTATTTCTTCACACTAGAATAAAAGTAGGTTGGGGAGGTAGACAGGGTAAAAGGGATCAAATATGTGGTGACAGAAAGAAATCTAACTATGGGAGGTGAACACACAATGTAAATATATATGTGCCTTACTGTTAAAATGTACAGCTGAAACATCAGATTTTGTTAACCAATGTCACCATCGAAAATGAATTAATTTTTAAAAAAAAAGTAGGTGGTATATGAACCAAGGACTCCATTTTAAAAGCAATTGGTGAAAGAAACACCAACATGCGTATTTTTTGGTTGTTGGGAAGGAAGAAGAATGTCCTAAAAAGACTGAAAGTATGTTGCATAGATTCAGCATGTTAAGGGTTATGTGACTTCATGTAGCTTCCACTTTTATGTTTGCCTCTTTGTGGTAGGCGCCCTCTAAAATATCTCTACTGACCCCCACCTGTCGACATTCATGGCTTTGTGTAACCCTCTCCTCTTGAGTGTGGGCTAGACCCAGTGATTCCCTCCTAACGAATAAAATAAGCAGTAGTGGTGGGATGTCGCTTCGGAGATTAGGTTACACAAAGGCTCCGACTTCATCTTGCCCACTCTCTGCTCTCTTCCTCTGAGCGAAACCAGCTGCCCTATGGAGTGAACTTCCCTAGGGAGGGACCCAGGCGACAAGATATTGAACGGTCCCCACCAACAGCCAGCAAGAAACTGAGGCCCCCAGTCCAACAACCCATAAAAAATTACTATGAGCACAACAACCACATGAGTGAGCTTGGAAGTGACTATTTCTCCGGCTGAGCCCTGAGAGGACTGCAGCCTAAATGACACGGTAACACCTCCATCGTAGCCTCCTGGTAGCCTTGAGCCAGAGGGACCCGCGGAGCTGCACCCAGATTCCTGACTCACAGAAACAGAGAGATAATAAATTTGTTCTTTTAAACAGCTAAATTTTGGGAATCATTTGTTTCGGAGTAATAGATATCAAATGCCCTTTCCTCTCAAACATGAGGAGACTTTTAATTGGATCTTGAAAGAAATAAAAGGCTGGTTTTACAGGTCTATAGAAGCAGGTGCAGATGGTGGACTTGCCATAATCTTCCTTGTGTCTCTGTTTTTCCTTCTGTATCCTTCACTAGTTGCTCTCCTTTCTCCTCCCTTCCCTTAGGCATTGAGGGTTATGTATGGCATAGGATAAGATGTTCAAGGAATTCATGGGCACTGCAGAGATTCCTCAGAGAAAAGGCCTCTGGAGAGTGCAGCAGGAGTAGGGGTGAGACATAGGCAGACTTCCTGCCCACTTCTTACGGAGAAGTTCCATTTTTATCTATCTCGCAATGAGATTCCACATCACATTTCCTTTTAAGGAAGTGTCGCAATCACAAAGCAAGTCTGGAAAGCTCGGAAAGTGCACAGTGCACTTGTCTTCCACTTGTTTTTTCTAGAGCGAAGGACCAGGCGTTCGAAGGCATGAGCGATATTCCTGGGTCTGCCACACAGTTCTCTGAGTCACGGTTTCCTCATGTCTCAATTGGTGGGTAAATTACCCATCCCACCCTCGTCACAGGGCTGCTGGGAGGCTTATCTGTGCGGGTTGACCATGCCACCTCTTTATGGCCTGTAACACTCCAGCCCCGTTATTTCAGGGCTGTCCTTTCATTGCATTCAGGATTCTACTCAAATCTGAGGTCTTTCCCAACCCCCTACACATATCACCCAACCACTCCGTCACTCTGTGAACTCTGTTGATATTTTTTCATCTCATTTACCACCACCTGATATATTTTGTTTTCATTTGACATTTTTAAATTTATTTATTTGTTTTTTTTGTCTACTTTGCACTGGGATACAGACTCCAAGAGAGCAAGGACTTAGTCCTCTTGGCTGTATTCTGTATCCTCGGGGCTTTAGAACACTGCCTGACACCCAGGGTGCTCAATAGGCATGTCTTGAATGAAATGAACAAGTGAATGAATGAGTGAGTGAAATGAGACAATGCCATGTGCCACTAATACATTTACTGTGAAGTTCTAAAAAAAAAAGGTATCTTTTTATGGATTTCCTCCAGGGTAACTACATCCTCTGGCTACAAACACACCAGTAACAGATGTGCACTCACCTCTGGAAGAAGTGAATGCCCTTTTGTGTGTTCAGATGAACTAAGGGTTTCCCAAGCAGCTAAACCGGACAGACAGTATCTTTTTAATTTGATTTTTCAGAAGAACATACTGCATAAATTAAAGAACAGCAGCCACTCTGCCCCACATTCCAGCTCGCTCCCATTATTACTTTGACATCCCCTTGACTGTGGTAAGGTTCACATGCCACGCCCGTGTCACGTCTCCCCCACCCCACTGGCATCTGGGCAGCTTCCAGACCCACAGCTGCGGAAAGCCGAACTTGGAGGCACAGGAGAAACAAAGTTACCCAGTTATGTTTCTTCATAATGTGAGGCTTTGTTTTGTGATAGTTTGGATTCCTGGGTTGGGTTTGAGGAGTCGCTTGTAAATTATTTAATAAGAAACAAAACTGGAGAACAGCAAACAGCATTTGTTAATTTGTCTTTCTACTGTAGAATAAAAACTAATTCAGGATTGCTCCGTTTGAAAATGGCTTGAAATGATTTAAGATCAAATAATGCATTTCTAAGTGTTTCTGTGTGTGAGTAGTATAAATTATTAACCCAAAGTTTTTAAATAGAATCTTTTGCAAACATTTTAGAATCAGAATCAGTATTCGTTCTCCCCAATGACTTCTTTCTTTATAGAGAACAAGAAACCTAATAGCTGCTTCCCCCATGCCCCCTCTATTTGTACATACCTTGTTTTCAAGGTGAAGCTTATTAGCAAATAGCACGAATCGAATCCTGATTTTCTAGCTACCAAGTTTGATCTGAGGGATAACGAGGATTAGCTCATTCCTGAGTAGCTATGCCTGGTGGATCCCAGAGAGGTCACCGCAGCAAACCATTCTCACCTTCACCATTCCCACAGGCAGAGCTGAGACTCAGCTCACGGTACCAGCTGAGGAATACTAGTCGTTGCCAATTGGCATCTGTTCTTGTTAGGCTGGGATGTGCTCAGGTTAGTTGTTGACTGTGTCATCTTGACTCCTAAACGTTATAAATGTTGCCCTTCACTGTGGCCCCAACTCCCTTTGGAGATGCAAGTGGCTCAATAGATGCTTAAGACTAAAGATAGAGCCTCAGCTGCAGAGGTTGGCTCAGGTGTGGGCAAGTGAGGGAATCTCAGACTTTGGCGGGGAATTCCAGGACACGAATGCTCTCCTTGTTCTGAATGGTGTGAGGTATGGTTGTGAGAACTGTACTTGCTGCAGTCACTTTGTCACCATGAGGAAAATCAGTGCAAGGAAGAGGCTGCTACATAGAGGACAGAGCTGAGAGTATAATAGAAAATTATAGTTATAGAGTCCTGAACAAACTGCACCTGAAGCATACTCTGCCTCTGAACTTCTTGAGCTGCATGAGCTAATATGTTCCCTTAAATGATTTAGGCAATTTGTTGTGGACTTTTTATAACTTGAAACAAAAATAACTCCAGTTGATAAAGGAAGGATTTATCGCTAGGTATGTTTAGGATAGTGTTTTTACAAATATCAACTTTGGATGTCTAAAGACTTAATTATAGTGAAGAAGCTACAATTTACTGAGTGTCTGTTATTTCCCAGTTACTTTATATTATTAAGTTTAATATCTAAAACAGTCCTAGGAGAAGAGGAATAGATCCCATTTACCAGATAGGCCAAATAAAGCTTAGAAAGGATGTATTTCCAAGACCAGCCAGCCAGATGACCAAACCAGAGTTGAACCCCATGACTGTCTGACTGTAACATTTTACAATACCCTCAGCATCCCATGCTATTCCACCTCTCATGCACTACACTGCTGTTGTAGACCAGATTGCAAAGGGCCATACCTGACACATTGATGAGTTTTATTTTGGGAGACAGGGAGGAGGCCATGTCACAGCACAGACTTTTTGATCATCTGTTGAAATCTATTGCCACTCTTCTTATGAAAAACATACTTAATACTCATAAAACAACTTTTTGAGTATAGCATCAGAGGGTTCACAGACCTCTGGAAGGCCATCCATGCATCTCTTTATTCCCCCGCTCCCAGTTTAAGAATTTTAGTGTATTCTTTGTAGAGCCGTAAATAATTTTAAGTTAAAGAAATGACATAATCCGATTTGCACTCTGTAGACATAAGTCTGGTAGCTTCCAGAGGACAGACTGAAGGGGACCATGGCTGCCAGTAGAAAGCTATATTGGCAATTTAGGGCAGAACTGCATCTGGGTGACAGGGCAAAAGAAATGTGTAATGTGTAGGTTGCAAAAAGTGATAAATGACATGACTTGGAATTAAGTTTTACATGACTACTATGCCTTGACTGATGTGAATATACAGGGTGTGGGGGACAGAGAAGCAGGGAGATGTTTCGGATATAAGAAACATCTAAGATGATGGAAAATTATGAAGGAATATGAGCCAAGGGAAACATGAAGAGTGTGTTTGCTTTTTCTCAAAAGAGAATTTCAATTTTCATGCAATCTGCATTTTCCAGGTCATATTGGCGTAGGAGTAAAAATGAAAACAGAAGAGCAGAAACAAACAGTAATTTTCTGGGTCAACTTTCTTTACTGTGCACCAGATACTTCACATGCACGTGGGAGCAGATCTCTTGCTTTTTCTGCCCTAACTGCAGAGGCGATGCCTGGAAGCTGCAATGCTCCGCTCAAGAGGCAGCTGGTCTCATGTCCTGCTCAGACCCCTAAGGCTGGTCCGTGTTCTGCTTTGTTCCATGCTGTCAGCACTTCTCAGGGACCATAAGTCGGTAAAAGACACTCCTTTGTATCTCCCAAATCAATACCCAGGTGACCGATTTTGGTGGGGAAAACGAGATAAACTTTTTTAAAGTTAGTTTTTAGTATATGATTTCACTAACCACCTTCTTTCCCACCTGCCTCTCCACCTTCCCTAGGAAAACTAAAGACAGATACTCCGCTGTATTCAAAGTCACCACATTCCCTCTATCCTTGACCTGGGAATTAGCTTGTATACTTCGAGTGTCTTTCCGTCAGATGTCTTCAGGTAGCTCCTGCAAGTTGACCAATGGAACACGATCCTAAGGGTGTAAACCCCAAGGGGGAAGCAGTTTGTGTTTACCTCATCCTCTATTCTGAAATAATACCATGATAAAAATGTGAGGTCAGGGAATGTTGTTTGATGTTACTTGGTTGTTGGCATAAAGTTACATTTTGGAAAATTCAATGTACCATGTACTTTTTTTTCAGCATTAACAGCATAGCAACCACCACCACCAAAGAGTTGTATTGGTTTAACGTCTAGATGTTTGTTATATAAATAGTTCAATATCATCTCAAGGAACCAAATTATACACTGAAAATAGAAACCCAAATTATCTTGGCTCTTGGTTTATGCTGATATATGAAACAGCAAGTGAGAGTGGAAGACTGTGTTGGCTTTTTAGCGCCAGACCTCCCACCTCGATCGTTAACAGCATCCACGGTTTCTGTGGTTTCAGATGCCACGTTTGAATTTGCCGGAGTGTGTATTCTGTGGGGAGTCTCCTTCCTAGGAGGACACCACCACATCACTAATTGGCTTTGAGTTTTTTTTAAAAAAAGCAAAATGAAAATATAGTAACAAAAGAAAGAAGTTTCAAAAAGACAGCAAAATGTCAAATTTAGAATTGAGCTCAGAATTTACGTTTGGAACTGGTCAATTTAATCCCTGCCATTAACTTCCTAAGGACTTACAGATACCAAACATTTTAAAATTTCACAGGAGACTCTGACTGTCATGTACCAAAAGCAAGAATGGAACATCAGAAAACATTTTCAGAAACCTCAAAGCAGCTTGACAAAACAAGCAGGAAAAAATTAAGCAGTAGTATCGCACAGACAGCCAAGTGGGCTTTTAATCAGTCGGCAATGAGAAGTTTCTGGAGAACATGCTTAAAGCTAATTGTGAGTGTGACAGACAGAGATTCACACATGTCTAGCAACTAATGATACAGCCACACATTCTCTAATGGCTTTGACACATTCTACGAAGGGCCGTTCGCTGCTGCTTAGGCTTTCCCATTCCATCAGGCACACATTTAGCAATCACTGTAGGTAAAGACATCTACAGATTTTATGAAAATCTCTGGATTTAATCATTCCCCGTAGTGAAGACTGACTTTGCAGGTTCAAGGACCTGCAAAGGTCAAGGTCAAGGAGTAACTATTTCAAATCTTTAAGGGACAAATCTTATTGTTCCAGCTTTATTGAGATATAATTAACATATTACATCATTTAAGGTATACAAGGTGATCTTTTAATATACATATGTATTGCAAAACGCTTACCAAAATAAGGTTAGTTAACACATTCATCACCTCACAGCTACCTCTGTGTGTGTGGATGTGTGCATGTGTGTGTGTGTGTGTGGTGAGAATCTTTAAGATCTACTCTCCTAGTAACTTTCAAGCACACACTATAGTGTTGTCCACTATAGTCACCATGCTGCACATTAGATCCCCAGAACTTATTCATCTTATAACTAGAAATCTGTACCCTTTGACCTCCTTCACCCATTTCTCCCACTCCCCCCTCCTGCACTGGCAACTACCAATCTACTCTCTGTTCCTATGAGTTCAGTTTCTTAAGACTCAATATATAAGAGAGATCATACAGTATTTGTCTCTGTCTCACTTGTTTCACTTAGCATAATGCACTTAAGCTTCATCCACGTTGTCACAAATGGAAGGATTTTGTTCTTCTCATGGCTGAATAATATTTATATATATATACGACTTCAAATATGTATATTTGAATATATATGTATGTATATGTGTGTATGTCTATGTATGTGAGTATATATGTATATACATATGTATATATATGAAACAACTTCTTTATCCAGTCATCTGTCAACAAACTCTTAGGTTGTTTTAATGTCTTGCTTATTGTAAATAGTATTGTAAATAGTAAAAAGAATATGGGGATGATTTCATTTCCTTCAGATATATAGTCCCTCATTTATTTAGACCTTTGTTAATTCATTTCAGTGATGACTATAGTTTTATGGGTAGATGTCTTGGACATAATTTGTGAGATTTACTCCTAAATATTCATGCTTTTAATGCTCTGTGACTATTACTGTTTTTCAAATTTAAGTATTTGCTGCTGTATTAAGAATATAATTGATTTTTGCCGATATTGACTTTGTATCTACCAACCTTATAAAACTCACATATCGATTTTAGTAATTTAGTTATAGATTAGTTTGGATTTTGTGTAGATAAAATTACACTACCTGAAATTCCAAACATTTTACCTTTATTTCCTCTCCTCCTCCCCCTCCCCCTATGCCTCCCCGCTTCTCCTCCTCCTTTTCCTTCTCCCTGATGAGAACTTCCAATGCAACATTGAATAATCCTGACTTCGTCTAATGGATTTTTGTCAATGGTTCTGTTACACAAGGAATCGGTCGGGACTCCTGGATCTCAAAAAATTAGGCTTCCCTTCCTTAAATTCTCTTTCCACGTGGCTTCAAGATTTGGCCCTTAAAGATTTGAAATACTTACCTCTGTTCCCGAACCTGCAAAGTCAGCCTTCGCTACTGAGCAGGAAGACATCTCTAGAGGTCTTCAAAGCATCCGTATCAATAACTGCTGCAGTGTTGTTTCTGGAGGGTGTCCTTACCCACAGTGATTGCTAGATGTGTGCCCCAGGCACTGGAAAAGCTGAGAAGCACCTAAAGACCTTTTGAAGAGGGTGCCAAGGCCATTTTCAGGATTGGGGCTGTACTATTTTTCTTTATGTTTAGTGCTTTTTATGTCATTTAAGAAATCCTTTGTGGCTCTAAGTTTAAGGTCATGAAGGAGTTCTCCTATATTATCTTCTAAAGGCTTTATTCTTTAACTTTCACATCTAAGTAATAATTCATCTGGAATTGATATTTTGGTTTATGATAGGAGTAAAGTCTTAATTTTTCCTATAATGATATTTTAATTGGCTCAGTAGTTTTATTGCAAAGACTGTCCTTTTCTCACGAGTTTCAGTGTTATCATTTACCAAGTGTCTGCATATAACGCTGGCGCTTTTAGGCCTCTCTATTCTGTGTCAGTGATGTATATAAGTCAATCCTTGAGTCAATACCTCCCTGTTTTAATTAACGTTGCTTTTTAGTAAGTCGATGCACAGCAATATAAGTCTGGAAATGGTCTGGGGAACAGATTCCTTCTGCTCTAGGATTGCAGGCCCTGCCTTGAGACTTGGTCCTGGATTGCAAAATGGTCTGGGGAACAGATTCCTTCTGCTCTAGGAGACTTGGTCCTGGATTGCGTGCTGGGGTGATTGGGAGAGTGGAGGGCACAGAGACCTTTCTCAGAGATCCATCAATATCTCAGCTTTCTATGCTTCTCTTCTGACTCATTTTCTTTCCCAGCCAAGAGACACTTAATCTAGTCTCCAGAATGGAAAATCTGTGCCCTTTAACTAATCATATATCCTTCCAAATCTATTTTTTATGTTCTAAGTTCTTTCTTACACTCTCTTGAGAGATAGACTGTTGAAAGTGCAAAGCCCCAAGATTTACTTCTGCTTTCTGTTGCATCATTCCTCCCCTGAGGTAATGAATTATTGGGAATGAATTAGTAGCAGAGCAAACATTATAAGAAAATGTTGAGGAAAAAAAACTTTAAATCATATCTCAGAACATCACCCATCCAATTTGTCTAGAGTTCAGAAAATAAATATGGGTCAAAGAAAAAAACTGGGAAATCATGAGTAAACTAAAGATGAATTAGAGTAAAATGTCAGGAAAAGGCTTCTTGTAAATAACATAAACTAAAATTAATTAAGTCATCTTATTTGAAAGTTCATAAACTATTATTTGCTCATCACTGGCCCACGCAACTTTTCAACCAGAGCAAGTTAAAATAGCTATGTCATAGTTCTCTTCAATGAACTAAATAAACTACTTGTATTTGATTATAATGGAACTCTCTTGAGCCTAAATCAGTGGAGACTACAAGTGGTTTTAATATAAACACTTGCTGATTTTCTATCTAAAATTCCTGTCATAATCAAATTACCCAAGGTTGACAATATGCATTGTTTTACAATGTCAGGTTTAAATAAATAAAAAATGAAAAAAGTAATAAGAAAAGTGTGCTTTTTATATGCTTTATATTCCCATTTAAGATATATGCACAAAAAATAGTTTTCATAATTTTATAATTTTAAATAATTTATTTTAAGTAAATTTATAAAATTAGTCAATTGTTTATATAAAAAATTTTCTTGGAAACTAACAAAAGTGAAAAGCTAGTTTTAAAGCCTGGGGAATTCCTGTTAATTTACCATCTTCTGTTAGCAATCGTTAAAAGCACTCATGCTGTTATTAATTCCTGCCACAGACAGAACTACAGAGCACCGTGTCTATGCTGGTGACTCTGTTGTCTATATTTTTGCTCTCAGAATATAGATCCAACTACCTACCAGATATCCTTGATTGACCATCTGCTCAGGCGCTCAAGATCCGAAAGTCATTCTTGAGTCCTCCCTATTCCTCACCCCTCACATCTCATAAATTACCAAATCAACTTGATTTATTCCCTGATATTCTTAAATCTCTTCATTTCTATTATTACCTAATATCACTACCTTAGGCCAGATAATTATTATCAAGGGACTGAAAAACTGCAGAAGATATTCCTGCTTTTACTCTTGTCGTCCTCTAATCTGTTATCCACACTGCAGACAGTGAGGTCTTTCTAAATTGCAAATCTGACCCGTATGGGCCTTTGCTTACAATTTTTTAATTGCATATTATTGCATTCCATTTCTGAAACATCAACCCCCTTTTCTGGCTATCCAAAGCAGAATTATGTATTCTTTATGATTTCCTTTCATAGAATCACTTATGATTTGATTTTATCTCCCCTTCTTGATAGAGGAAGAAACTTTTTTCCTGTTTACTTTTGTATCCCCAATGCCTAGGGCATAAACTCAAATATATATTTGTTAAGTTAATAACAAACAAACTATATGTCAACTATAACTGCAAATTTTTTTTAAATATATAAAAGCATATCTTTAAAAACATAGAAAATGAACAAATAATTGAGTTTTATACAGTCAACGCTTGGGGAGTTGGAAGGTGATTTTTTCCCTTTGGTACAGTAACTACAGTTAAATTATGTTGTTACAAGTGGATAATAATTCACTCAGTGAACATGACCTTCTATGGTTAACTAAGAAAATGAATCATGATTTAAACCCAATGATTTATATATTTAAATATAGAAAACAGAAATGTTCTAAAAAGTACTTACATAAATCAGAAAATTTTCACTATTATCAATAAATTAGCACAGAGTAACTCTAATCTTGAGTAGAAATAAGTCACCATGGGTCTCCCTGAAACTTGCTCACCTCATTGATTCCAGAAGTCTTTATTAACTATGAGCTTTAACTCTCTTTCCAAAAAGCCTTTGTTTAGCAAAGGGCTTTTTCGCCTAACCAGCTTTGCTAACACTGTCTAGTCTCTTCCTAACTTCACTGTAAAGAGAAGCCACAGTTTTTACTCATAGGGCTGACAAGAGATCATGGCTATATTGTGTATTTACTCAAGAGCAACATGAATATTTGTAATTGTGTGTCTTTTAGTAAGAGTATAGTTTATGTCTATCTGAATACTTCTCTGTCTTTATTTTCTAAAGAAATCTACTTTGTCTTTTCTCCTGTCTTTGAATCACTGGCTTAGCTGAGGATCATGTAAAATAACTTTACATTTGTCTGTTTCCTCAGCAACCATCATTAATAGAACCATGAGTTTTTCTCTCTTTTGATACAAATCTTCCTTGAGGACTAGAAATACTGGTCCAAGCTACTTCAGAGCAATAATTTGGGAAACATATCAAAAGAGCAAAAAAACTTTTTTAATGACATAGATATAAAGCATTTTCTTCATAAGTAGTCATTCCAGAAGCTCAGTTCTCAGTGAGGTAAATTTCCACCCTCAAAAAATACAGTATCAGCTCCAATTTAGTTACAAATAAACTCATGAAAGACACTAGCACTTAAGATTTGATGAAGAACTGTGACCTACGTTACCTTGGAAATCCTTCATGACTATGGTGGCCCCATAGAGTGCCCAGTAATAGACCCTCTTCATAAATGAGTTTTGAATAACTAAAATATTATCAATATAAATACCACTACACAGAAATACATATCTAGTTTTTTTAAAACAAATTCATATATATTTTATTTAATTTTAGAAATATGGATCTCATTCTCCAGAACAAAAGAATGGAAAAAAACAAAAACAAAGAATGAAGAAAGCAAGCCTAAATGAGTAAGCCGCAGAGATGCTTCAGTTAAAAGGAGAGAATGACTGGAGAACCCTCACGCAGAACTGCAGCGTGATTCATGAGAGCAGGTGTTCCTTGCCAGGCCCGCTGCTTTTGTTCGTTTTTAGCCCTTCCTTGCTCTGCTTTCTGCCCTCTGGTTTCTATTTAAATTCAGTTGCTTCCTTTATTCACAGTTTTCATCCTGGATGTAACTAGTTCTCTGTTATCAGCATCTGTGTTGCTTCAGATGGTGCTTCCTCGTGTCCTTGAAGCATTTCCTGAGGTATGACTCCAACTGTTTCAATTCCAGGTGTCGTCGGTGCCAACCATTAATCAAACATGTACCTTCTTGTCACCCACAGAGGACTAGGCTGTTTGTTTATGGTTCTGTCTAGAAGTAGTCACTGTAATAACAAAGGAAAGCTTTAATTGCTCCCGAAATGTATAATCATACCTTGCACATTCCACAGAATAGAAAATCATTTCTAAATAAAAGAGAATAAAATGCTATCAAAAATTCCTTTATCTATGTAAATAAACTGCATAAAAGCCCTAGAGCATTTACAAATCTTCAAAGATTGAATGATTTACCTTAGAAATGTGGCATGTGTTTAAAGGACTTCTATTAACTTTCCATTTTCATAATTGACTTCATATTGCTTGGCACTCTATATTTTATGACTTTCTTACTCTGTATATATCTGTGTGCCTGTCTGTTCTTCATATATCAGCAGTTAATTTTAAGAATAAGTTTTCTTATTATCACATATGTAACAAGAAAGCTGTGATGAACACATTTGGACAACGGCTATTCAATCACTGTACAGTGGGGCCAAGATCTCCATTGAACAATCATGATAGAAACAATTTTGTTTTGTTTATAATATTTCAAATGATAGGTCTGCTTATTTTAATACTGTTTTGGATATCTTGATTGCTGTACTTACTAAACCTAAGCATTTTCAAAACAAGAACCATCCCTGATCCATCTTAGTATCACATAATAAGGCTATTACAGAATAAGGCGTTACATCCAACTGATGAGTAATTAAAATTTGTTGAATGAAAATATATTTTTCCAGGAAAAAGAAAACAGAAAATTAATGAGACTAAAACTCATGTACCTTTCCATATTAAATGCTTGCTTTAGTATTTGGTCCAGAGTAATTTTTCACAAATAGAACAATTCATAAATTGAAATTAAACTAATAATATTGAAAGCATTAAGTAAAAAAATACCTTAGAAAAGAGAATATGCAATTGATTTTTCTCCACTTGCTAAAAACACTAGTTTGTACCAAAAGGCTTTTGAGATATGAGTACATTGGGTTTCCTTTGGAGCACAAAAAGGTAATAGAAACTTTCTGTTCAAGAGTTTTAAAAATAGTTTTCTAAAATGTATATTTGTCACTGATATTGAATCTTCACTCAGATTACATATAAATTGTTTAATTTTATAGGTGAAAAAAAGAAACAAAAATAATAAATCTCATACATGATTAATAAAGTCCTCCAACACCAAAAGGAGACAGTTATAAATGTCTCCTTAGACTAACTTCTTTGACATGGCAAAAATTATAATTCTCTCCTACTATGAACATATGAACATTCTAATAATATAAAAAATACCTTCTTAGAATTGAGAAGACTTAAACCGATTTTTCTTTTTTTTTTGGTTTCAGAATCAGTAATCATCACCATGTATGAGGAGATAGAATTTCAGAAAAGTGGCAATTTAAGAGTGGGTTATTTTCCAATTGGTCACCTGTATTCAGTTAATATGTGACTTACCAATAGTGAATCTTTCTATTCACAATTATGAGTGGTTGAACATCATATCAAAATCAGCTGTAAATCAATCTTTCTATTTGTTTAGATCATATCTAATGAATGGATGGTCTGTAACTAATCATGGTATTTCTGAAAGCATCTGTCGTTTTCCCTAGCTAAAAAGACATTCTGTGACATCTACAACAGAAATATTTCTTTATGGTATCCAATTTTCAGTGTTAATTTGATATGTGCTAGATGTTTGTTATGACCAGAATGGAATTATTAAGAAATTTATTTTTGTTGCAAATGTATTTATATAAGATGATGTAAATATGAATACAATGACTTTCAAGTAAAGAGTAAGTTGGGTTAGATTAAAAGTGATCATTTTTACATTGTATTTTAAAACTCTTACTCTCCTAGAACTTGTCCAGATAGGAATATTTTTAAGTAGATTATTTTTTATTTTTTAAAAATATATTCTTTTTATACTATTTATGATGAGGACAAAAACAAAACTTTATTAACCATAAGATAACTGTATATTTTTCTATCATATTATCTAGGGACATATTTTAATTCTGTAATTGAAACTTAAGATTAGTCCATTTTGGAATATTCTTGTCTAGAAGAGCAAGCTCATAAAGATCTATGTTGTCAGTTTCTCTGATTTTTACGATCTAAAGCAGAAGTTGACAAACTGTAAAGCTGCCTTACTCTTATGCACAATAACTTATATACTAAGAATAGTTTTTCCATTTTTAAAGAATGTTTTTTAAAAAAAGAATAATATGCAACTAAAATTTCATGAGTGGCCCACAAAGCCTAAAATATTTGCTCTCTGGTCCTTTACCAAAAATAAAAGGTTGCCAACCCCTGATCTGCAGATAACCACCACCTTTGGGATAATGATAAAAATACATCTCTGAATTTGTCCTAGAATCACAGTAACTCAATGTTAGGAAATAACCAACTGTTACTCAATGGTCAGATGCATCCTCTTCCACACGTGGCCAGATTCTATTCCAGTTATTTGTTATGTTGCTGATACAATTTAAAAGAAGATGAAAGCTACAATACTTAAACCCTGAAGTATCATCACTGAGATCTTCCAGTTGACCAAGAAATAGACACTATGTATTACAAAAGAGGCTGGATAATTTAAATAATATGTTATGTCACATAGCACTTGATTGTTCTCAAGGCACGTGGACTGGACGCTCTCACAGTGAATGGTCCTCAGGCAGAGTAGGAAGACTCCAAATGCACACCTCTTCCCTTCGCTTAGTTATCCCATGCCCATAGCAAACTTCGACTACTGACCTTAGAATTCCTGTCCAATGAGGCTATATGTAGACTTTTCATCTTTCTTCACACATGTCTCTCGATGGTCGGTCACTTCAGTTCATCACCCTTGTAGGTTAATACATGAGAGATCTTTGTCACATTGAAACCTAAAAGATTTAATGGAGGGGGAAGGGGCAGTTGGAAGGGGGTCTCTTGGGTTGTTGGAATGGAGAAAGAGAAAGCCAGAGGGCAAAGATATCTGTTTTGGGTAAGAGAGGGAGGAAAAAAGGGAGACAGAAACTTTGGGCGAAATCAATTAAGCTCTCTTTTTGATATGAACTGGAAAATATTTCAGAGTTGTGTTTTAAGAGTAGAATTGGCAACTAGAAAATGGATTTAAGTTTCTGAAAGGCGGAAAATGGATAAACATTTCAAGACTTATGAGATGAGGCCAGCAATAAGAGAAAGGAGAAAGAGGAATTACAGAGATATATCTGAGGGAACTGATGTATTTATGTGTGTATGTGTGTGTGTGTGTGTGTGTGTATGTATGTATGCATGCATGTATGTATGTATGTATGTATTTATGCCCCCAAGAATTAACTTTAATGAAAGAATAAGTCACAAAGCTCAGGAAAAATGCATCTAATATTGAGTATAGATCTTTAAGGAAATATAAATTCACGGTGCTCGGCAGGATCACAGATGCAGTAAAGTCAGAAAATCAAAAGTATCCAAAGGTGCCAACTGCCTGTGGAGGGAAGGGAAGTATCATTAACCTTTGTAGGTAAAGCAATTTAGAAAGTCAGTCCTTTCACAGGCGAAGTCTCAGTGATTACCATGGGTCAGATATGTAATGATGAGTACATGGGTCGCTCCATGATTTTGTTAATTAAATAGTTTAATATAGAGCAGTTGTCATAATTTAGAACTGGATTGAGAGATATCCACCTTTGGAAATGATACATTTCAGGAGTCTGTCATAAACCAAATGATTGTGGAAGCAGAAAGTATGCTCAGTGACACTCTTGTCCTGCTTCCTCAGGTCATAGTTGAATTCCAGGCTCATGGAGTTGAAACAGAATCCAGCATTGCCAACATCCATTCTGTTATACCCTGTGGCCGCCATGTCACTGAGCTGTTTAGCACCTCCCAACCCAACCCAGAATGCTTGATGCTGCCTAGGAAATAGAGTCCTGTAGTCCTTACGCATTATGGAAATTCTTTTGTCAGTTATCGACTACATAATAAATTCTATGCTAGCCACTATTGGATGATATAATTGGAGTAAATAAGCCATCTTGAAATTAAATGCTAACTGGGTCTTGCTGTAGATATAAACAAATAAAGTTAATTAGGAATGACAGAACACTGCAATGCTCCATTTTTTAGTATTAAAGTTATAGATTTTTTCAACTCTTTTCGAACATAGATTTATGAAAATTAAAGAAAAAGCCTAGAAAAGAAAAAAAAAAACATTTGCCTATGTACTAATATTGAATATAAACAAAAATATAAAAATATTTCTGATATTAAACATGCTAGATACCAATACTGCCATTATAATCTGCACCGTAGGAGTAGAGGACTAAATTCTGATTATCCCTTGGAGATCCAGAAATTTGACCAAATATAGGGAATTGCCTTCTAATCAGGTTTCTGAAACGAGCTTGAAAATGCAAAAATGCATGACTACCAAAGACCAGTATTTATGAGAAAGAAGGTATTGATTTTTAAAGAGGGCTAAAAGTTAAGAAAGTTCCTGCCCATAGAAAATGAACTCAAGTTCCATGACAAAGAGTAATCTATCATTGCTACATCTAAAAAATGAACGATATGGACAGCAAGAATAAATGCAAGATAGTAAAAAATACATTGGCGGTACACGAGGGTCACAGTGATAAACGAGTGAAAACTGAGTCCTTGTAATTATAACTTTGAAATAGTCCCAATTGCTTCAAAATAACATACTTATACTATCAGATAGATCAAATGTGACATTTAAAAGCTTGATTATTCCCGATGTTAGGATTAGTGATAACAGCAAAGAGCCAGTGATTGGCACCCAAATATAGGTATCCTGTTCAAGTTTTCCAAAAAAAAAAAAAAGGAAATGATCGACATCTTTGAAAATATGCAATATAGAGCACTCAGCTGTCAGCATTTCAAATGCTCTGGAGTGATTATTTTGTCTTTCTTATGGTTTTCCAAATATGTACATATGTGACTTCACTGCATCTTCTAGAAGTCTCTACCATACACATTCTTCTGCCACAAATCAGAAATTTGCATTGTTGGCAAAGCTACTCAAACTTAGCAAACCAATTTAAAACATACTACACTGCAGAAAGGCAGATTAGGCAAATGATGACAATTATATGTTTAAATAGAAAATCAAACATAAAAGTTAAATGTACGATTTCTTGAACTGAACTGAGAAATAGAATTACGCACCCTTTCAAGGCTGATATTTATTTTTCCTCAGATTTTTATGGCCCACTAGTTTTTATGTTTATATTTCTGACTTTAAGCTGAGTTTACAGAGATATTCTACAAAATTTTTATGTGCTTGAAGCAGTGGATCTTTAGGAATCATTAATTTAAAAATGTATTCTTCAGTTTACTGTGCAGATTCATAGTGGGTCATTAAAAGGGGGAAAAATTAAACCGTTTGCCTGAATGAGTGAAAGAAAAAATAGCCCTATGAAAAAAAAATCGAGAAATATTATTTTTAACCCCCCGAACTCTAAAAAACATTATGTAGAGTAGGACTATAGACACAAATCATCAGAGTGAGATTAGAAGTTAAAAAAATTGATGTGTGCTATTCAGAAAGCTTTGACAAGTTGATGACTTTGAGAAAATAATATTGGCCAACCATCAGATTTTATGTTCATCATGTTTCTGAAATGTACCAGTAGCAACAGTGTGACAAAAGATCACAATGGGAACCAGTCTGCAAGGCAAGGCGGACACTGCTACTACTGTTATTTATTGTTGACAGGAAGCAATTTAATGACGTCTTTTAAAAAGTACAAGTAAACTGAGAAAACAAGATTCCTTATTTATAGGTCAGATGAATAAAGCAGAAAGAACAAAGCCCAATATGGTGTGTTAACCCATTTCCCATTTAGAGAAAAAAAAAATGCCACTCGCTGCCAGCGTTAATTTTACATAAATAGGCTCTTTGAGGCTGAAGAAAATCTGACTGATGTTCAATGTGGAAATAAAATATAAAAAGTATTCTTAGAGTCATTTCTAAATGGAACTTGTCTCTAATCCTAATGTAACGAAAATGTACGTGATGATCAGTATTGAATAATTATTTTCCATGTGAGAAATTTCAAAGCACGAAACAATACAAAGCAGAACATCACATTCCGCACAAAAATACCACGTTTCTCTACCGATCTTCTGGCCATCCTTGTCATTGTGCGAGCAGTAAACTCTGCAACAACCAGTTGGATTCTGTTTTCTTGATGTTGGTGGTATGCTTTGGGGGAAACGTCTTCCAGACAGAGGAAGAGATGCGACACCATCAGAGCACAGACAACCTCGAAGACTTTGCTGCCCTGGCTTGTGAGGCTTTTCCAGCATGCTTTCATTCAACGGCAGTCTGAAGTTTACACGGCTGATCGTGTGCTCAGGATTGTCCTTCCTGAATAGGATGTAGGTGTTCGGCACTTTAATGTTTAGAAGGTGGCAGAAGAATTTCTTATACCAAAACTTGTGCCTTTTGCTCTCAGGTGGATAAGGAGCATCTGATCAGCCAAGTCTGCTGTTCCCATATTCCCATTATAATCCACAATGACACATGCATGGCTTCTTAGTTTTCTTTCCATTTCTATGATCTACTTCAATCACAGTATCATTGTGGAATGCTGACAACATTGTCACTTGCTTCTTGTCACACCATTTCAGTGCCATAAATCCACCATAGAATCTGGCTATAGTCATCCCCTTTGCAGTCCCTTTTTTCAGATCATTTGGCATCTGTTTTCTGTTCAAACAAGTTGTCCTAACTGCATCAGTTCTGTTTTGATGTAATTCTCCAAAAAGCATGGAAGACATATGGCAAACTTTGCGGGTAAGGTTAGGACTATAATCCACAAGTTATCTTGGGGTAAACGCTGCAGCCACAAGTACTGCTGGCGAGTATTCTCGGGGCAAATGGGAACTGGGTTAAAATAAGTATTGATTGAAAGTAACCTTTATTTCCTGGATGTGAAGAAATTGCATGTGTGTGTGTGTGTGTGTGTGTGTGTGTGTGTGTGTGTACACATATATATACTATGTGTGTGTACACATATATATACTATATGTGTGTGTGTGTGTATATATATTGCTAATAATGTGATCGAGGATAAGAAATGCTGCAGATATTCCTATTGAGGCAGAGACTGTTTTCACAAAAATCCATTTTTTTCTCCTGAGCACTCAGCTATCCTATATTTTTCCAGTTTCCCTTATAGTTGCATGAGGTCATGTGAATTCTGACTAATGAAATGTGGGTAGAATGACACATGCCACCCGGCTACTACTGAAAGAAGCCTCCTGACAATCCTGTCTGCTGTCTCTTGCCTCTAATCTTCCAGTAAGATGTAGAGAATACAACAGAATACTCAAAGGCTCTAAGGCAGGCACTGTTTCTTTTATTAAGAAAGTCTTACTATGAATAATGCATCAACTGAACTTAACCATGTGACAAGTAATACAGTTTATTTATATTCTTTCACAAACTTCTTATTTTCTTGCAGACAGACAACAATTTGTAGGCTGCTACCCTGTTAGCAGTGCTCAAGTGCCCAAGGAAGGGGAAAGGAAGTGGGTTCCCTGAATCATTTCTTAGAGCAGATCACCAGACCAATCACAGACACACTAGACTGCTAGCAGGAACAAGAAATAAACTTTATTATTTCAGTTAAGCCACTACCATTATTGATTTTTTCCAACACTCTTAGACTATCTGGGTTAATATAGGTTGTTAAAAAGAAAAAAAGACTCCAACCTACAAACAGAATACACAGTATTTTCAGATCTTAAAATGTTGAAAATTTTTTATGTTCCACAAAGTAGAAATTGAGCAGATTGCATATTCTAACCATAGAAAATAAACTACTAACTAATAAAACGATGTTTTTAAAAAGCTAATTAAATGAAAATTAAGAACTTTTAATCTTCTATATTATTTTCTATAGTTCTTTGGCTAAAGGGGAAATTTAAAACTTTAAAGATCAGATATTTAGAAAATGGCAACAATAGGTCATTATGTATCAAGATAAAAGGAGAATATAATTAATATAATACATTTTTAAAAGAAAAACTGTAGACTTTATAAATAAACCTAGGAATCGGATTTTTATGGTAAAACAAGAGTAAAAGCAATACAATAGTCCACTAAGCAAGTCTAATCAAGAAAAGAAAGCCCTACAAATATATAAAATACAGAAGGAAATATTAAGAGATGGTTTAATTTGGGAAAAAATATAAATTACCAACATTGACTCAAAAAGTTTATACCTATCTAGATAAAAAGTTATGGTTATATAAAAGTTGTCAAATTATAACCTCTACAGATATATGCAAGGAAATAATATATATTGTTTGGGTTTTTAGATCTACTAAATTAGAAATATGGATATATACTTATCATAGAAATATAAATTATCAGAATGAAGAAATTAAATAATATATCGCACAAAGGAAGCAGCAACAAAAATTTTTAGAAATCTATTAAGCGTAAAAACATGACAAAAGAGCCAATCACATCTGCTGTAACAACAGCAAACATGCTAATAATATAAGTTCAAATCAGTTAGGCTCCAAGAAATGGAACAATGTGGTGTCTGTTAGAGACACACTTACTATTGACTTGGAATCTTTCAAGGTAAATGCAAACACAAAGAAAGGAAGACTCAGAATATTAAAATGAGTTCATTTTGAACTTAAGGTTTTAAATATAAATGGAGCATTTATTATTCAACAATAAAAAGGAATAAAGTACTGATACATGCTACAGTATGGATAAACCTCAAAAGCATTATGCTAAGTGAAAAAAGCCAAACCAAAAAAGCCACTGTGTCAGCCTAAGACCACCCTCAGGCTTGATGATTCACTAGAAGAACTCACAGAAACCAGAAGCTGTCATACTCTTGGTTGTGGAGCACTACAGCAAAAGGATATAGATTAAAATAAGCAAAAAGAGAAGTCTGGGAGGGACCAGATTAAGCTTTCAGGTGTACTCTCCTGGTGAAGTCACATGGGATGCGCTTAATTCTCACAAGCAACAATGTATAACATATGCAAAGTATTGCCAACCAGAGAAGCTGACACAAGCCTTGGTGTCCAAGATTTTCACTGTGAGTCAGTGACATAGCCTTCAGATACTCAGGCTCCAGACCCTAGGAAAAATAAATATTCACCATGAATCACATTGCTAGTATAAGCTCTCTGGGCAAACCGATACAGCATGGCCTAAGGTCTCAGGTATACAAAAATATTCTTACCCAGTTAAACATTTCAAGGGCTCAGACTTCAGCTCCCATGAACTGGCCAAGGGCCAGTCCTGAAAATAGGCCTTTCTTGGGAGTGTACAAAGCTTGAGTAACCTAATCTGATGTGCTAACCTTTTCCTGCATAGTCACATAGCGTATGATTCCATTTATATGAAATGTCCAAAATAGGCAAAACCATAAAGACAGAAAATAGATTTGTCATTGACAGGGAACTAGGGGAACAGAAGATGGGGAGTGACTGCTAATGGGTATGAAGCACTTTTGATTAAAATGCTCTTGAATTAGATAGTGGTGGTAGTTGTAGAGTCTGTGAAAATACTAAAAACCACTAAATTGTATACTTTAAAATGGTGAGTTTAATGGTAAATTATGTTTTTATGTAAGTTGTATCTAAATAAAACACATGTTCAAAATATTTCATAGTTTAATATTTAAAAGTTGCTACTCAGAGAATTTATCGATAGTAAATATAGAAAGGGAAGATAATTTATGAAGATATTAAAATAGTTCACATAAATTTTTTAAATCTATTAAGGCAATGTAGTCAGAAAAAATATATAATATCCAGTTTGAATAAGGCCTTCATTAAGAAACAATAAGTGAGAATAATTTGGGAGTATGTCATGAAAGTCTTAAAATATAAATGTCTGATGAAAGGAAACCAACTAAATAAATTGAATACTATATAGTGACATACTATATATGCACTCATTAAATTCCTTAAAGTATATAGTTAAATGACATGGGAAAATATTCATAGTGTAATACCAAATAGATATAATAAAATGCCATAAAATCATAAATTTAATAATAAGTAATTTAAAAAATCTACACTTACCAATAATAACTAGATAGAAACACAACCAAATATTTATCGATGGTGAAGGAATTTAATTATTTGCTTGCAGAAAATACGGCTTTTATAGTCAGGAAAAAATATCAAGGATTATAATAATTAAAACATAAATATAAGGGAAGTCTATGATAGAGTTCAGGAATCTAGCATTTTTAGCTGCTGCTTACTAGATGTATGTTCTAGGTTCTGTGGTACGATTCAGTTATGCTTTAATTTTCTCACTTGGAACTAATACAATAATGCATAACTCAAGTGGCATTAGAATGAAATACACTTAGCAAAGAGCAAGACTTTGAAAAGTGGCAGATAGTAAGGAATCATTTATAATATTCCTCAATTTTTCAGACTATAAACAGAAGTAAATTTTATATGACATTTTACATTAATCCTGGATATTTTGACAGTAATTTTTATTCAGGAGATTTCAGAAGAGAGGCAAGTTAGGATGAGCTTTTTAAAACAAGGTAAAGACTACGGATTTTATATTACATACAAATAGATATTTACAAACATGGGATAATCTGATCATGAGAAGATGTATCTGGCAAAGTGGAGAACAGACTAGGAGATGTAAACACCTGAGGTAAAACGATCAGATATGCCTACTGGGCATCTCCTGGGCAAAAAGACAATGGCCTGAGCTAGATTGTGGTAAAGATGTAATGGGAAGCTGTGTTCCCGAGTCATTGCTGCATTTTTCATGAAAAACCCAGATGTCCTCAACTAGAGTACATGTTAAAAATATTAAACCAGACTTTCTTCCACTTTTCTTTCTTCAATTTCTATGGAAGGGGATAGCAGTGTGGCTCATTCGCACATAGTAGGAAGTCTCATATGGGAGAGAGGATGGTTTTTTCCTAAGTGCATGGGTGGAGAATGATGCCATGGTGATTGAGGTGATAATGATATATTCACATAGAGCTTTATAGTTTGTAATCTGCTTTTGCAAACATTACCTTATTTTGATCTCACATCAATCTTATGTAATAGGTAGAGTTATAACTGTGTTACTATTTTTGATGTGAGTAATCTCAGGTTTAGAAATTTTTAAATGACTCACTCAGGATTATCACACTAGTAAATGACAAATGCAAATTCAAAATTATGTATTCTGATTCCATGGCCAGTGCTGCTATACTACGAGAAAAACACACACAAAAAATAAATCATCCAATTGTTATAGAGGAAGGAAAAAAACATACCCTCAACCTCACAATAAATAGAATTCCCTCCTTTAAATTGTACTATATGGGTGGGTTGCCTATATGGATTAAGTTCACTTTTAAAAATTACTTTTTTTCATCACCTATATGAAAAATCTCAGTCTGCCAAAACACACAGTTCACTTTGTAAAATACATGCTGTTCACCTAAGATCGTAAATAGCTCAAATGATAAATACTGAATTGCTTTCCTACTTCTTCCCCCAGACCAGATAAAGAGTGCTTGTGATATGCTAATGAAGTTAAATAGCATCATGAATAATTCTTAAGAATCTGGGAGAGCCTGTAATATGTTTATCCTGCTTTCAACATTTTTTTCTGTACAGCTGCTCTTACTGTTTGAAGTTACACATTTGTGAACAAAAAGCTACTTTATATTATCAACATCATTTCATATTTTTACAATTCTCATTGAATATATATGAGAAAATTTTGACAATAAAGGACATTAAGTTAGCAAGAATGTACTATGTTGAAACCTTTCCATACATGTAGTCATAAAAATATAACTTGAGCTAATTTTCTTTGAATCTTTTTTCCTTTGTTTTGACTTTATTTGTGACTCTCAGAAATGTCTCAGTGAGTTTCTTATTCAGAATATATTTAATGAGTTTCCAAGGAATAGCTAATATTTAGTGCATAGAACAAAAAAACTCTAATTTAGGAAAAAATAAGATATCAAACATAAAATGTTGTTATCTGTTTTCTTTGTAATGGGTTACATGCTAATATAAGGGAAAGATTTACTTAAAGAGAAAAACCTAAGTTGTGCATGTTTTTTTTTTTTTCAATTCTCATTGTCTGATAATATATTAAAACATCCTTGTTATAAAAGCTGAATGAATACAGTACAGAGATTTTTAAATAGTAAAACTAATTATTTCACCTTCCTCTACTACATTATCAGATAAAACCTGAAGGATTTTGTCACTGGCAGACCTGCACAATAAAAAATATTAAAGAAGATCTTAAAGTTGGAGGAAAATATTAAAAGATAGAAATTTAATTCTACCCATAAAAATGAAAACAAACTAGAATGTTTAATACATGGGTAAATATAAAATGCTTTTTTTTATTATTAATTTCTTTAAAACTAAATGATTGGACTTCAATAAAATTCAAGACCTGTGCAACAAAATATAAGCATCAGGAAAGTGAAAAGACTGCCTACACAAAGTGAGAAAGAAGTTGTAAATAATATCTCTGATAAGGGTCTAGCATCTAAAATATATGAAGAAATCTTACAATTTGATGAAGGAAAAACAAGGAACCAAATTTGAAGATGGACAAAGAATTCAAATAAATTTTTCTCCAAAGAAGATTTATATATACGGCCAATAAGCTCATGGCAAGATTCCCAACATTATTATTAGGAAAATGTAAATCAATACCACAATGAGATGCCACCTCATACCCATTAGGAAGGCTATCATTTTTTTAAAAAGAAAATATTTTTGCACATATAGAGACATTGGAACTATCATCCATTACTGTTGGAGATGTAAAATGGTACAGCTGCTGTAGAAAACAGTTTTGCAGTTCCTCAAAAGGTTAAACATGAAGTTTACCATAAAACCTAAAAATTTCATTCCCAGGTATATATTCAGGAGAACTGAGAACATATATTCATGAAAAAAATATATATACAGATATACAAAACAGCGTAATTCATAATAAACAAAAAGTGGAAAAAGCACAAATGCCTATCATTTATGAATAAATTAAATGTGGTATATACATACAATGAAATATTATTCAGCCATAAAAAGAATCAAAAACTAGAAACAATCTAAGTGCCCGTCAAATATAATGAATAACAAGATATCCATAGGATTATTTTTACAAGGGACTCCTACTCAAAAAGAATAAACTTGATACATGCTAAAACATGGATAAACTTTGGAAACATACAAGTGCAACAAACCCAACACCTAAGGCTAAATATTGCATGATTCTGTTTATGTCAAATGTTCAGAACAGGCAAATCTATAAAGACAGAAAGAGTAGTAGTTTTCAGGGGATAGTGTAAGGGAACTGGAAGTGACTACTAATAGGTATAGAGGTTATTTGGAAGGATGATGAAAATATTGTGAAATTAGTGGCAATGGTTGTACTATATTGTAAACACACTTAAAGCTACTGAATTATATACTTTTTGCTGAAAAAATAATTTAAGCAATGTAATTAAGCTTTTAGCGATTTCTTCATAAAATGGGCAATAATATCACCTAAAAGAGTAAAAGTTATGTTAGATGTTAAAACTTAGCCAGAAAGAGGACTGATCAACAAACACAAACCCCTCCCTGGTCCCTTCCCCTACATTAACTGCATGGCCCTTTTGTCCTCCACATTTCTTTCATCTTCTTCCTAAATCAACATTCACCAGCAAAAACACATATCCTTTCAAGGAAACAAATGTTCTTAGGATTTCACTAGGAAAATGTATTCCTTAGAAAAGCCATCAGCCAAGAAATAGTTAAGGGATAGGGCCCAGCACTTTTCATTTACGGTAACAACATTGTTAAGATGGCAGGGAGCCACATTTTAAATTTATTCTGCCTTGGCTTATTCGTAGCCAATTTTGCACTCTTGTCATTTGTGTTTGTTTATTTGTTTTCTTTTTTTAAGGGGAGCCCCATTTAAAACACTCAGACTGAGGGCTTTTCAGGACATTTAAGAAATAGATGCATATAATGTGTTTGAGGCTTTTAAAATAGTCCTTTATATGGTTATATTTGAGAAAGTCCATCACAGAACAAAGTCCTCCTGTTAGTGCTCCATGAGAATATATTATACTATTATTATTAATAGTAAGAGAAGTTGGTATTTATTTAACCCATCAATATCATATTGATAAAAATATATTTTTTAAAACCAATCTCAAACTATATTTTGAGTAAGTGCCATGAATATGCCCATTTTGGTGCTAAGAGTATAAGAATAACCAAAAAATTATCATTTCTAAAATCTTAAATCATTACAGGTACAGAAGAACATTAGCTAATCATGCACAAAAAGTGCTAACACAATCCAATGAAGGCTGGCTGGCTTTTTTTTTCCCTTCCTCCATATATTCCTGAGAGCGGCTTGAGAGTCACTTAGTATCGGATTTCAAAATTAAATTCTTATACATTGGACCTATTATGTTTTAAAATTTTAGGCAATCTCTACTCATCCAGAATAACTTGAGCCAAAGATTTATATAAAGTTACAAAAAAAATTGAATTTAAAATGTTTGGATAATTCAGACGAAAGTAAATTATTCATTTTAAATCACATACATAATTGATCGAATTATTTGATTACATAATCTTTAGATAGTTGTTTCTTATTTCGCGTGCCCTCTTACTCTTGAAAGCCTTGGAACCCCGATGGCTGTGAAAGGGACTCACCTGGAAGGAAAGAGAGAGATGCTGGAGGGAGGACTCCAAGAAGGGAGGTGAAACCGGAAGAACATTTAAGACAGTTTGGAACACTAGAACCTTGGACCACTCCAGAAGCACTCCTGCCCAGCTGTGGAAAGCTTTATGCAATTTCCTACCACCTTCTCCAAGAAAAAGCACAACTGCGTCTGCTTCGGTAACATTCATCTCCAATGGCTGTTTGTTTGAGGATGCGTGATTCGTTGGTGAACTTTACAGAAATAGTCTACAAGGAAGAAGTTGGCCTTTCAGTCAATCAACGACCAGTAAATTAGTTGGAGTAAAGATGGTTCAGAGATTAAGTCACTGCTGGGTTTAACCTGGTTTCCAGTGACAAATGGGTGGAAATCTAGGCAATGAGGAATCAGGAACTTTTAAAATGAAAAAGAAGTAACTACATGGGAACAGTGGAAAAGGATTTCTCTAGCATATTTTTTTCGTTAATTAATTCCTATTTAAATTCCTAATATATTCTCCACAGGGGTTCCAGTAGAGAGTCCTTGCCCACTTAGGGCCCTTTCTGAGCAATGAAAGGAGCCTCTTCCAACAGGTATGTAATGGTATACTCTGGCCATGATCAAGGAAGGATACACGCTTCGCTAAGAAAATAATAAATTTCAATATCGCTTAGCACCCATTACCTAACAGCTTATGAGTCAATGTTTGTACAGACTTCTGAGTTCATAGAGTGAGAGTAAATAAAAATAATTATCATTAAATAACCAAGCTTTGCAGTCCTCACCCTGAAGGCTGTATTTACAGAAACAGTCCGAAGCATCTCTCTGAAGAGCCAATAGCCAAACTAACCAAAGAGGAGGATACTGTCTGAAAGTGCTGGAATTCAGCCATTGCTGCACCATCTTGGTGTTGCAAAGGCCATGGAGTCAGATATGCTGAATGACAGTTGCATAGTTCTTTCTTTCTTACTGAAGATAGAAGGAATTTACTTATCTTTATTAAGCCAATTGCTGAATTGATAAAATGGAGATAATAATAGCATTCTTTGAAGGTTGCTGTGGGGATTAAGAATAATGTACATAAAATTCATATCAATGTAGTAGCATCTATTAGAGTTACAATAACTTGCAGCTATTACAGTGGTGGTTGGAAGTATCTCATAAAAAATCCTTACATTCCAGCCAGTCTTTATTCTCTCTCTTACATTTCCTTCTAAATTGATTGGCTATATGCTAATATTTCATTTTACCTTATTGCCTTGTACTTTATTTTTATCTCTGACTGTCTGAAGAATAATTGGGCTTCGTTGTTTACTTGACTATTTTCATCCCAGCTTCAACTCCTCAAGACTATATATTTATATCTCTCCTTGACTCCATGATCTGGATTCAGCAACCAAGTCCCACCCAGTCCTTCCAAGTTGGAAGTGGGCAGCCAGGGGATATCAGTAAAGACTTTATGGATGAACTAGGGTGTCAGCTACACCTTGAAGGACAGGCACAGTTGAAATGGAAAAGGGCTGTTCGTTCACTTTTCGGTATTCCATATAAACCACCAAGTTTTATTTGGCATTCACCATTACAATGCCATTCTTCCTTTCTTCAACATTTTGACAGTATTTCAATGTTCCAAGAATAGATGTCATTGTCAAGGACAAAAAAAGTCAGTTTAATTTTTATTGATAACTGGCTGAGTTGATTATTTCTTGATGATATGACAGCACTTTGATTTTATTCAACTCTGAGACTTTGGGCTGGTAGGATTATAAGTACAGCCGTTTTCAAAGTGTGATTTGTGGAGCCCCAGAGTTCTAAGGAGACATCCTGGGACTCTTCCCAGGGAATCTGGAAGGGAGGCCAAGTCAGGGTGCAGGCTGCTTGTCTCTGACCTAAACATTCTACTTCTATTGCTTTATACGCAGTCCTAGATAAGATTTTATTTACAAAATTAAAAAAAAAAATTACATAGTTTGAAAAATAAACTAAACTCTACTTCACATATGAGGAACCACAATCTAGTCTGTTGGCATGCTCAATATTATACTTTTTTTTGTACAGCAAAGGAAACTATTAACAAAACAAAAAGACAACCAACTGTTTGGGAGAAGATATTCACTAATGATACATCTGATAAGGGGTTAGTATCCAAAATCTATAAAGAACTTATACAAATCAACAACAAAAAAAATCTGAACAATCCAATTAAAAAATGGGCAGAAGACCTGAACAGATACTTCTCCAAAGAGGAAATACAGATGGCTAACAGACAAATGAAAAGATGCTCAAGGTCGCTAATCATCAGAAAAATGCAAATTAAAACCACAATTAGATATCACCTCACACCTGTCAGAATGGCTATCATCAATAAATTAAAAAACAGCAAGTGTTGGTGAGGATGTGGAAAAAAGGGAACCCTCACACATTGTTGCTGGGATCATGAATTGGTATAGTCTCTATGGAAAACGGTATGGAGGTTCCTCAAAAAATTAAAAATGGATCTACCTTTTGACCCAGAAGTTCCACTTCTGGGTATTTATCTAAAGAAAGTCAAAACAATAATTTATAAAGATCTATGCACTCCAATATTCATGGCAGCACAATTTACAATAGCCAAGTTATGGAACCAACCAAAATAAATGCCCATCAACAGATGATTGGATAAAGAAATTATGGTTCATATATACAATGGAATATTACTCAGCCATATGAAATCCTACCATTTGCAATGACATGGATGGACCTAGAGGTTATTATGCTGAGTGAAATAAGTCAGACAAAGATAAATACCATATGATTTCACTTATATGTGGTATCTAAGGAACAAAAAAACCAAACTAATCAAAAACAGACTCACAAATATAGTGGACAGTTTGGTGACGGACAGAGGGGAGGGGTTTGGGAGGCTGGGAGAATGGGGTGAAGGGTTAAAGATGTACAAATTAATAGGTGATAGTTGGGCACAGGGAGCACGGCAGAGGGAATGCAGTTAGCACTAATATGATGACTAAGTGGAGGGCCAGGGGAGGGAGGAAGCAATTGGAGGGATCGTTTTATGAACATTATAGATGTCTAACCAATGTACAATATACTTGAAACTAATTTAAATGAACTTATAAAAGAAATATTATACTTTTTATCTTTAAACCACATGAATATTAACCTCAGCAAATACTACTTACTGACTCAGTGTGTGGTAAGGTGCTCAGGCCTGACAATGATACAAAGAGATGGTCCCTGCCCTTGATGAGAAGACAATCCAGGGTAGCAGTGGTTGCTGGTTGTCTTCTCAATATCCTTCCTTTCCTTCTTTCTAGCAGAAGTACAGTGTAAAGGCAAGAGTCAAGGTGATCAATTAAAAGACATTTCCTAGTCACCCCTGTTGGTAGGGGTAGCCAATAAAAAGTAAGCTAAGATGTTGGGTGAGGCTTCTAAGAAAGTGACTCAGAAGGGGAAAAAAATGAAATATACCTTTATCTATTGTTTCTCTTCCTCCCTGCTCTGATATGTAGATGTGATTGCTGGAGTTCTCTTGGATGTATGGCAACCTTATGGATGGAACTATGTGCTAACTACATCATTTCAGAAAAACAGAAGGGTCCTAGGAGCCTGATGATCTTGAAGTGGCCACACCAGCCCAGAAGTGCTCACCTCTGGATTTCCTTTACATAAGGTAAAAATATGCCTCTAACTTGTTCAAGCCACTGTTATTATCATTATTTTTTAATATTAGGCCAAACCTAATCCTAATGGATACAGACAGATAAAGAAGGCAATTTAGGAGGGTGATAAATTAGGATGGTGATAGAATATTTAGGGAAATATGAGGCTCAATGATAACCCAGACACTAAGGTTTGAGGAAAGGTTTTTAAGAAGAGGTGATGTCTAAACAAAACCTTATAAAATGAGTTGGAGTTAGCCAAGCAAAGATTATGGGAAGGGGCTATCAGAGATGCAGAGCAGTGTGTGCAAACACCTGAGGGTGGGGTGTAGGGAGGTAACCGGTGCACTCTGGTAATTTACAGTATTTCAGTGAAGGTAGGGCAAAGAGTGTGTGGGAGGGGGAGTGGTAAGGCGTGAGAAGGGATCATAAAGTATCTCGTTTGACTGAAAAGGGAGACCACTAAAGGATTTTAAGCAGGGCAGTAACATGCTATTTAGATTTAGACACATCATTCTCATTTTAAGTTGAAGTGATGGAAAACCAATTAGGAGGCTATTTTAATAATACTGACAAAAAGTAGAGCAAAAGAGATTAAGAAAAGGAAAATTTTTAGAATGTAGTTATCGATCAAATTGGAGGGAGAAGATGAATCTGTGACATCTGTGAGGAATTGGAAAGAATCAAGGTTGATGTCTGGGTGGATAATTTCATTCACTGATAAAGGATTCCAGTAAGATGAGTGGGCTTGCTGCCTTGAAAGGTCACCAAAAGATGAGTTAGATCTGTACATGGGAACACTTATAAAATGCCAATCATAAAAGATAAGCTTTCTGTGCCTGCTAGCTCATTCTTTCCATGATTTAGCTGTCTTATTTCCTCTTATTTTATTCTATTTCACAGTGTCTATCCACTGATCTTCTTCATATGGTATAAACATAATGGACAATTTTCTAAATCTAAATGTTTCATCCTTTAACATAAAACATCTGTCCAAATTTGTCCAATATAAAAGGCACACGATACAACAGAGAAAAACACATGTTTCAATTATAATTCTGCTCTTCTCTGTCACTAATCTTTTTTCCTTCTTCTAGTTGGATATGCAAAAACCCAAAGAAGACTGTATAGCAGAGACGCATTATTCTAATTGTCCAATCTCATACCAGATTTCTTGTGCTCAACTATTTACACCCTTTCTCTGCAGTATACATTCTTTTATATCGCATATTTGTTAGGGAGACTTAGTTTAACCCTACTCAGTGTAATGAGATCAGATTCAAGAAGAAACATCTAGTGTAGTCCATAATGAGAGTGAGAACAATACAAGATTACTTTGGATGGATGTAGAACAAATAACAAGGACGGTCACTAACTAATAGTAGTTATATCCAAATAGCTAGTATATCTACAGTATGGAACCTAAGGAAAGCAGATAATCAGGCAGTAAATATAGAGGAATCTTCATATATTTTGATTTTTTCTTCAATTTTGTGTTAAGCACCTACTATATTCTTATGAAGCTGAGGATCTAGCAATACCGGCAGACAAACACATGAGTAAATATGTGATTACAAATGAGAACAAATACTCTGAAAGAAATGTCATGAGTAATAAAAGTCTGTAAGAGAGGGACCTGATTTAAATTGAGGAGGGGCCATGTAAGCTGCAATTAGCAGAATCTATGTTAGGCACCTTTAACAGAAAGGTATTTATTGCAGACTATTAAATGGCTTTCAGAATGAGTGGTAAAGCCACAGAACCTAGAATGAGCTGCACCACAAGAACTGAACCATGAGAGGAGCTATCACTTATGACAGAATCATAGAGCCGAATTCTCGCTGCTGATCCCAGAACCACAACCCCTCTGCTGAGATCTGCCCTTTTGAAATGGAAGCTTCACACCCTGCTTTTCTCTCCAATTAATTCAGTTCTGAAGTCTTCCATGAGAGCTTCTATTTGATAAACGTAAATCACATTGAGAACTCAGGTAGCAAGGGAATATGGGTAATGCAGTTCTGAGCTTTTCAGCTCCTCAGTTCAGGTGGCCACATCAAAGGAAGTTGGGAAAGGCAATGAGCAAGAGAACCACAGTACCTACTGCAGGTATAAGGGAAAGCCTTCCTGGAGAAACAAGTGAGACTTGAGGGAACAATGTTTGGCCAGATGAAGAGAGGGAAGAAGAGGATCACCGGTAGAGAGATCAGTATACATGAAGGCCCTGAAGTAGAAAGTACTTCTTCCTTGTACTTCCCATCTAGACCTTAAAGGAAGGCCAATGAGTCAATGATTCTGGAGGTCAGTGAGTGAGGGGTGAAGTGTTGAGAGGTAGCCACAGAAGCCGACCCAGGCCAGGTAATGTCTGAATTCATAAGCCATTTAACAATTTTAATAATTTAAAATATAAATTTTATAATGTCTGAATTCATAAGCCATTTAACAATTTTAATAATTTAAAATATAAATTTAACATTTGTAATTTTCTCCTAAGTAACACTGAAAGCCATTTAAGGGCTTTAAGCTGAAGATTATTGTAATTATATTAATATTTTTAAAGCTAACTCTAGCTGCTGTGTATAAGGGGGAGGGCTGTGAGGAGGTTTATGCTGTAGACCCAGTGAGTGGGGATAGTGGAGATGGAACAAAGTGAAATGATCCATAGCATCACCTGGAAGGAGAGAGTCAATAGGACTTGGAGGAAATAAGAGAGGAAACAGACAATGTACAAGGATTTACTATATATGAAAATGAAGAGTTACTACTATACAATACAAAAGCATTTCCCTCCCCCCAAAATGGTAATTCTTCTAAGTATCTTTAAAAAAAAAAAGTATGAAAGTATAAACACAGCTCATTCATTACTTGGCCTGGTTCCCAATGGATGCCATTTATTTGTTTATCAGTTGGTATCAACTCTGTGTGGTCTTGTTTCTTTAGTTCACTCTTTGTTCTTTTTTTTGGATGGGTGTGTTTACTACAAATAAAAATTAATTACCATATTCTACGTAATACCCTTTGCATTCAGAAGAACAACTCCAGGCCTCTAGTTTTATTATGTTACATAGTCGCAAAAAAGAAGGAAAGCAACAGAAAAAAAAAAAAGAAAAAAAGAACGAAAACAGATGGGGTAAGTATAAAAGACGAGTGAAAGCCTGTAGGTCATAGAGAAAACAGTGAGCAACTGGAGAAATCAACAACAACAACAAAGTAATAAGAAGGATAACAGTGTTAAAGACCTAGGGCTCAGTTTTGAAAAGGAAAGCAAGGTAGAATTTAAATGAGTATATTTCATACTCCAGTGCATGATATTTCTATTCAAGACCCTGTTTGTGCATTTTTAACCTGCATAGGAAACATTTCCTATGCCTGCACGCCTCTTTGTGAACAAAGAAATAGGAGCTAGATACCACAAGCCGCCATCTCTAAGGTGAGTAAAGAGAGGAGATTAATATTAAAATGTGGAAAATGCAGAAAAGAGATGAGAAAACAGAAGCAGTCAATACAAAGGAAATAATGGAATAGGAGGAAAGTAAAACAGTCTGATAATTTCCAAATTCATCTCTTCTACCGCCTCTTTATTTATTCTTTACTTAAAATCCTACATTTTGGCTTCTTTTCTCCATTCTTCTGAAAACTATTCTAGACTCTGGTGACCTCCTAATTTTTTGATGTAAAGGCCTTATTCATAATTCTGTTCTGTGTATTCCACTTAAAAATGAAGTTACAACTCCATTTGTAACATACCTCTTTTTCCTTAAATCTAAATACTTTACTATTTTACTAATTATGAAAGTAATACATAGTATTTGTAAAAAAAAGTACAAAGAAGAAATTAAATTCACTCCAAATTCTATAGTTCAGGGCAAAAAACTGCAAACTATTAAATGAACATGTTTCCTGACATTTTTCTTTTCATGGATACACACACACGGAGAATTATATGTAGTTTCACATAAATGCACAATACATGCTGTTTTCCTAACCTGTTTTTTTTCATTCAACATCAATAACGATTCACATCACTGATTTTAATGATAATGTAGCTTTCATTTGCTTCTCTTTAAACATTTTGGTTGTTTCTAATTTTTTACTAAGATGCTTCAGAACATAAAGAAAGAAAGAAATCTGAATTCTTTGAATGTATCGGAACACCAATGTCAAAACCAATAGAGCACACACCCAAGTAAAATCACACACCCTCCTCATTTATGAGTGTGGATGTACTTGCAGATTTATTTTCTAGGTTTTATCCATAATAGTTGGATCGATATACTAAAAAGATGTTTTACATTTTGATAAATATTTTAAATGCTGTCAGAAAAGTTGCTCAAATTTGTATTTCAAATAAGTTTCCCTTGTTTTGCAAAACCTTATAAATACTAAGTTTTGTCATGTGTTTCACTCTTCAATACTCATTACTATTTTCATTTCTTTGATTACTGATAAGGTGGAATAGCAGTTCAAATATCCATTCGTCATTTATACTTTCCTATCTGAATGCTTTTCAACTCTCTTGCTTTTTTTCCTACCATGGTATGTATATTTTTAAATTTATTTTTATCTATTTATTAAGATTAGTAAAATTAACTCTGTCATATATGCTGCAAATGTTTTTCCTGGTCTCTGAGGTTATCTTCAAACTCATTTATTATATTTCTGCAGGTCAAAAGTTTTCTATCCTTCTTTCTCTCTTACCCCATTCCACACCCCCCCCCCCCGCCTTTTTTTTTTTTTTTGGTGCAGTATGCTTGGAGCTTAGAAAAAAATTTTCTCAACAAGATATTACACAAATTTTGACTTATGCATTTTAATAATTTAAGGATCTAATTTTCTACAAATATTTGATCAACCTAGAATTTATTTTGGATGTTTTATTTTTCTAAATGACTACTCAGTTATTAGATCACCATCGTTTTTGAATAATGAATTTCCCCCCTCCACCTGACTTTAGATGTCATATTTATCACACTAAGTTCTTATACATATGGGTTTATTTCATAATATCTCTAGTCTTTTCCATTAATGTCAGTCTATTCCTACACCATACAGTTATTTTTATAAATATATATGCCATATGAAATCATATATATTCTTACTTTTCTTTTTCATTAGACTTCTCTGGATCATCTAATCCAAATCTATCCACTTCTCGCTCTCTCCACTAATATCATTTTAGTCCAAGCCAGTTACCTCTTGCCTAGATTACTAAAATCAACTCTCAAGTAATCTCATTCCATTCTTGATAATCATTTAGAAATCAGAATGAAGTCCCCTGTTCCTCTGCTTAAAACCTCCCAAAGGCTTTCCATTCATACCCTACTTAAAGTAAATCTACATTTTAAACTCTGCCTACAGATTATATAGACATAGCTTGAGCTCCTCTCTCAGTGACCTTATCCTTCCTTTTCCTTTACACCCTCCAGCCACACTGGCTTTCTCACTCTTCCTCAGAAAAGACAAGCTCATTCACATATGAGAGTGCCTGTGCTAGCCTAGCTCTTCTCACTTTTTGGAATGCTCCTCTTCCTGTTTTGTGCATGGAGGTTTCCTTCTTGTTATTCAGATCTTAGCTGAAATAGCAATGTCCAGGAAATCTCTGATACGATTGACACTATCACCCTACTTTACTTCTCTCTATAGCATTTATTATTGGTCATTTTATTTGGGGGTATTGTTTTATTAATACCTTTTTGCATTCCATTAGAAGCCTTTTGAGAACAGAAATGTCAACTTTCTTTTTAAATTGTCCAGTGAGACAAAAGCGCCGGCACGTGGTACTTTTCCAAGTCGAAATTTGTGGAGCAGGCAAAAGAATAAATTTGTGCAAAAAGTATAATTATATTATATTTTCATTGTGGATTATAATGATAGTCAATGAAAAAGTAAATCTCCATTTTAATGCTTTTTGCCTTGAATTCAGGTTTGTCTGATTTTAGCAAGACATCTGCTTCTATACAGAATGGAATAACAGGAATGGGGATTTGTCTCCCACGTTGCACAACTAGAAAACCATATAAAATACATGAAATAATAGTTTTCAGACATTGAACAACAGACAACACAAGACAATGATTTATAAAAGAAGAAGGAAAACAAATAACTTTAGACCTATGAGTATTCTAACAGAGAGGAAGTTTCTGGACAGTGTCAGAAAGATGACAAACCCAGCGCCCAGCAGTCTTTCTGAGTTGAAGAAAGTTTGTCTTTCAAGAAAACCAACATGAATAGAATTTGCAAGGCAGAGGACCAGAGAGAAAAGAGCTGCACAGAGAGAGCCTGGGAGATATGAGTAAAGATCCCCTCAAGTTTTTGGCTCAGTGTTGATTTGACCATGAATGAGGAAACAGCCCAAGGCTGAGGAAAGAACCACTGGACAGTAATAAGCAGAACAATCCCCAGAGCTCACACAGGGCTGAGGACGTAGTTGGTACTACAACAGCATATCCAGTGTTTCTGGGAGTTGGTTTGTTTTTCCTGCTTCTTTGGGTTCACTCTGGAATGAAAAGTCAAACAGACTGACATTTTATACTTCTGTCATTAGGTCTTTGAGTATTTGGTCATCTCTTTTCTGAAGTTTGTTTCACAGTAGACCTGCTTCCAGATTTTATACCTTCCAAGTAAGAAGTTGCTTGGCTTAGAGCCTTCCTTAAATTCTGCCTGAGCTGCGTTTGGAGAATTGCTCAAGATAGAATATTTTTATTCTTTCCTATGGTCCATCCATGCTTATAGTTCTAGCTGTGGATATTATTGAGGACCTTCATATTTCTTTGTTTCTGCAATGTCTTTATTTTCTTTAATTACAAATGACACTTGTTGCACTGTGTTGAGAAACTAGTGTCCTACAAAAATTACATTGAACTTGTGTCTTGATGATAATCATTAGATTTGTAGTACAAGGTTAAGATCTTTCTAAAGGTCAGCATAGATCATTTATGTTGCCTTTTTTTAAAGTTCTTTGGCTAGCTATATTGATATCAGGGAAGAGAACTCTTATAAATATGATCTTATGCCTACAAGTTTCTTGCACATATTTGAAAGAATAAATGGTTTGGAGAGAATTTAGCTATAGCAAATAAAGAAAAAGAATGAGATTAAGTTTTCTACTAGATGACTTAATGAAGAAGAAAATATGAAACTTATGTAGAAGCGTTATTTTTAAATGAATGGGTTCAGATTTTCTATTTATGAGTTTGAGATGAAAATTTGATGTTAAGATAGAGATTTCCTGGCATATACCTGCAAATGTGGACTTGTACTCAAACTCAGGGCTGGCTTCATTGAGAAAGGGTATAAATAGAGCAAACGGAGGGAGGAGTAGAAAATCTTGGGAAACGGTTACAGAGGAAGAGGAGCTGGACTCAGCAGAGAAGGTAGAAGGGTATCTGATGGAGTGTTACACAATACTGTGTTTCCTTTGAAATATGTTTTATTGAGTTTAATATCAAGAAATTGTTTATCTCGATTACAGATCTGTCCTGCTATGGTTCATATTTCTTCATTTTCTACTTTGTATGTGCTTTATCTTTTCCAATTAATTTAGGCATACTTCCTTTATTAAGATAACATATCAAAAAGGTAGCAATTCTAACTGGGTATCCCTATCAGAGCAAACCTAAGTATTGTAAAATATAACACCTCCCAAATGGAATGAATGTTAACAAACCATTTTCATAGGAAGTGTTCTTATAGACAAATTTGTGCTCAGTGATTAGTGCAGGAGTCTCATTCTTAAATTAAAAGGCATTTTCATACTATTTCTCACTTAATGCCTAAATACCTTTCATGCTGTTAATTCTCTGTTGGTAGCAATAGTTCCAGCCAAGGTCTGCTGGTCACAAATGGACTCCCCTACTCTCCTACCTTGATTCATTTATTCAAAAAACCTTAATTTAGCTCCTATAACATAGTTTGCTGGATGCTGAAAACAACTCAAAGATATTATAAAGAGTCTCTGTCTTCAAGGAGATTTCTGTTCAGGGATTATTAATAGTCATTAAAATCAATTTTTTTAAAAATTGCTTTTATTTTATTAAAGGCTTTTGGTACCTCTAAAATCTATGTAGCAATGTAGAAATAACTATTATTTTTAAATGAGACAAATCTAATCAGTTCAAAAGGGAAAAGAAACATGAATTTAAGAATAAGGGAAACTAAACTCTTGCCTTTCAAATTAAATGCTTTTCTCAGAAACTATATCTGTTTTTTTGTTGTTATTGTTAGGACATTGCTATTTTTTTTTTCAATTTTAGTCGACAGTCAATATTATTTTATATTAGGTACAGGTGTACAGCATTTATATAATTTACAAAGTGATCACCACGATTAGTCTAATATTCACCTGGCACTATAGTTTTACAATATTATTGACTACATTCTCTATGCCGTAATTTATATTCCCTTGACAACTTTGTAACTAACAATTTGTACTTCTAAATCCGTTCACCTTTTATGCCCAGTCACCCAACACCCCTCTCATCTGGCAACCCTCAGCTTGTTCTCTGTATGAATGAGTCTGTTTCTGTTTTTTTTTGTTGTTCGTTTTTTATTTTTTGGTGTTTAGATTCCACATATAAGTGAGATCATATAATATTTACCTTTGTCTGACTTATTTCACTTAGCATAATACCCTTTATGGACATCCTTGTTTCACAAATGGTAAAATTTCACTTTATTATGACTAATATTTCATTGTATATATGTATCACCACTTTTTTATCCAATTATCTATTGATGGGCACTTAGGTTTCTTCCATCTTGGATATTGTAAATCATGCTGCAGTGAATATAGGGGTGCATGTATCTTTTCAAGTTAGTGTTTAGGATTTCTTCAGACAAAAACCCAGAAGTAGAATTGCCAGTAACAAGGTAGTTCTATTTTTAATTTTTTGAGGAACTTCCATACTGTTTTCTATAGTGGCTGCACCAATTTATAATCCCACCAACAATGCACAAGGGTTCCCTTTTCTCCATATCCTCATCAACAATTTTTTTCTGAGTTATTGATGATAGACATTCTGACAGGTTTGACGTGATACCACATTGTGGTTTTAATTTGCATTTCTCTAATAATTAGCAGTATTGAGCATCTTTTCATATGTCTATAGGCCATCTATATGTCTTCTTTGGAGAAATGTCTATTCAGGCCCTCTGCCCATTTTTTAATTGGATTGTTTGGTTTTTTGGAATTGAGTTGTACAAGTTCTGTATAAATTTTGAATATTAACACCTTATCAGATGTATCATTGGCAAATATCTTCTCTCATTCAGTAGATTATCTTTTCGTTTTGTTGATGGCTTCCTTCACTGTGCAAAAACTCTTTAGTTTGATGTACTTCCATTTGTTTATTTTTTCTTTTTTTTTCCTTGCCTGGAGGATATATCAGAAAAAAATATTACTAAGAGAAATATCAGAAAGTTTATGGCCTATGTTTTCTTCTAGGAGTTTTAAGGTTTGGAGGCTTATATTGAAATCTTTAATCTATTTTCATGTTTATTCTTGTGTATGAAGTAAGAAGGTATCCGGTGTCGGGTTTTTTGGTTTTTTTTTGTTTTTTTTTTTTTGCATGTATCTGTCCAGTTTTTACACCGTTTATTAAATAGACTGTCTTTACTCCATTGCATATTCTTGCCTCCTTTGTCAGATTTAATGACCATATAGGCATAGGTTTATTTCTGGGCTCTATTCTGTTCCATTGATCTTTGTGTCTGTTTTTATTTTAGTACCATGCTGTTTTGATTACTATGGACTCATCGTATAGTTTGAGATCAGGTAGCATGATATTGCCAACTTTGTTCTTCTTTCTTAAGATTTCTGTGGCTGTTTGGGGTCTTTTATGGTTCTATATAAATTTTAGGATTATTTGTTCTAGTTCTGTGAAAAATGCTATTGATATTTTGATAGGAATTACATTGAATCTATAGAATGCTTTGGGTAGTTTGGACATTTTAACAATGTTAATTCTTCCTATCTAAGAGCACAGTATATGCTTCCATTTATTTGTATCTTCTTCAATGTGTTATAATTTTCTAAGTACAAGTATTTTACCTCCTTGGTTAAATTTATTTCTAGGTTTTTTTGTTTGTTTGTTTTTTGATGCAATACCAATTGGGATTGTTTTCTTAATTTCTCTTTCTGATAGTTTATTATTGGTGTATAAACACGTAAATGATTTCTGAATATTAATCTTGTATCCTGCTACTTTACTGAATTCATTATCAGTTCTAATAGTTTTATGGTGGAATTTTGGGGTTCTCTCTATATAGTATCATGTCATCTGCAAATAATGACAGTTTTACTTCTTTCCAATTTGGATGACTTTTATTTCTTTTTCTTATCTGATTGCTGTGGTTAGGACTTCCAATACCATGTTGAATAAAAGTGGTAAAAGTGGACATCCTTGTCTTGTTTCTGATCTTAAGGAGAACACTTATAGCTTTTTCCCATTGAGTATGATGTTAGCTATGGGTTTATCGTATATGGCCTTTATTATGTTGAGCTATATTCCCTCTATTCCCACTTTGCTGAGAGTTTTTTCATAAATGAATACTGGATTTTCTCAAATCCTTTTTCTGCATCTATTGATATAATCATATGGCTTTTATCTTTCATTTTGTTTATGCAGTATATCACGTTTATTGTTTTGTGGATATTGAACCAATCTTACATCCCAGGAATAAATCTCACTTGATCATGATGTTTTATCTTTTTAAAGTATTGCTGAATTCAGTTTACTAATGTTTTGTTGAGGATTTTTGCATCTATGTTCATCAGGGATATTGGCTTATGATTTATTTATTTTGGAGTAATGTCTTTGTTTGCTTTTGGAATCAGGGTAATGGTGGCCTCTTAAAATAATCTTGGGAGCCTTCCCTTCTCTTAAATTTTTTGGAATGCTCTAAGAAGGATAGGTTTTAATTCTTTTGAATGTTTTCATACTTTTGAATTTGGGGGTAAAATTCACTTGGGAAGTTATCTGGTCCAGGACTTTTGTTTTTCTGAGAGTTTTGAAATCACTGATTTAATTGCATCAATAGTAAGCATTTAGTTTAGATTTTCTGTTTCTTCTTGATTCAGTCTTGGAAGATTGGATATTTCTAAGAATTTATCCACTTCTTTCAGATTGTCCAGTTTGTTTGAATATAATTGCTTCTAGTATTTTCTTATAATCTTTTGTATTTCTGTGGTGTTAGTTGTCACTTTTTCTTTTTTATTTTTGGTTTTATTTATTTGGGTCCTCTCTATTTTTTCCTTGAGTCTGGTTAAAAGTTTTTCAGTTTTATTTATCTTTTCAAAAAACTAGCTCTTGTTTGTTTTGTTTTTTTTTTTTTTCTAGTTCCTTTAAGTTTAAGATTAGATTGTTTACATGAGATTTTTCTTGTTTCTTGAGGTAGGCCTGTGTTTATATGAGTGTCCCTCTTAGGACCTCTTTTTTGTGTCCCTTAGATTTGGGGTTGCGTTTTCATTTTCATTTGTCTCAAGGCATCTTTTGATTTCTTTCTTGATCTCATTGTTAACTCATTTATTATTTAGTAGCATGTTTTTGTGTTTTTCATATTTTTTCTTATAATTGATTTCTAGTTTTATACCATTGTTGTCAGAGATGTTTGATATGATTTCAATCTTCTTAAGTTTTTTGGGACTTTTTTTGTGGTCTCACAGATGGTCTATCTTGGAAAATGTTTCATATGCACTTGAGAAGAATATATATTCTGTTTCTTTGGGGTGAAATGCTACAAAAATATCAATTAAAGCCATATGGTCTAGTGTTTCTTTAAAGCCAGTGCTTCCTTCTCGATTTTCTGTTTGAAAGATCAGTCCATTGGTGTCAATGGGGAGTGTTAAAGTCCCCTGGCATGATTATATTACTGTCTATCTCTTCTTTTATGTTGGTCAATATTTGCTTTATATATTTAGGTGCTTCTATGTTGGGTGCATAGATATTTACTAGGGTTATATCCTCTTGATGGATCAATTCTTTTATCATTATCTAATGTCCTTCTTTGTCTCTTATTACAGTCTTTGTTTAAAGTTTATTTTGTCTGATATAAGTATTCCTATACCAACATTTTTTGGTTTCCATTTGCATGAAATATTTTTTTCCATCTTTATACTTTCATTCTATGTATGTCTTTCGATCTGAAGTAGGTGTATTGTAGACAGCACATGTATGAGTCTTGTTTTTTTATCCATTTAGCTACCCTATGTCTTTTGACTGAAGCATTTAATCCATTTACATTTAAAGTAATTGTTGATAAATATGTAGTTATTGCCATTTTGTTATTTATATTTATATTCCTTTATTTTTCCCCCCTCTTCTTCTTAAAGAAGTCCCTTTAACATTTCTTGCAATATTGGCTTGGTGATGATTAATTCTTTTAGTTTTTTCTTGTCTAAGAAGTTGTTTATCTCTGTTTCAATTTTAAATGATAGCCTTGATTGTAGGTCCTTGCTTTTTATCACTTCGAATATTTCCTGCCAATCCCTTCTGTTCTGGAAAGTTTCTATTGACAATCAGCTGACAGTCTTATGGGAGTTCTCTTGCAGTAACTAGTTGCCTTTCTCTTAATGCTTTTAGGATTCTCTCTTTGTCTTTAACCTTTGCCATTTTAATTATAACGCGTGTTAGTGTGGGCCTCTTTTGGTATATCTTGTTCGGGATTCTCTGCACTTACTGGACTTGTATGTCTATTTCTTTCACCAGGTTAAGGAAGTTTTGAGTCATTATTCCTTCAAATAGGTTTTCTACCCCTTGCTCTCTCTCTTCTCTTTCTGGTACTCCTATGATACAAATATTGTTACACTTGATGTTGTCCCAGAGGTCCTTTAAATTATCCTCATTTTTTTGATTCTCTTTTTTTATTGTTCCAGTTGGGTGTTTGCTCCTACCTTGTTTTCCAAACTGCTGATTCACTCTTCCACTTCATCTAATCCGGTGTGGATTCCTTCTAGTGTATTTTTCATCTCAGTTTTTATATTATTTATTTCTGACTGGTTCTTTTTTATGGTTTCCATGTCCTTTTTTATGTTTACATTCTCTTTGTTGAAGTTCTCATGGAGATAATCTATTTTTTCCCTAAGTTCATTGAGCATCCTTATAACCAGTGTTTGAACTCTGTCTCTGGTAGGTTGCTCACCTCCATTTTATTTAGATTTTTTTTTTCTGTAGTTTTTGTCTGTTCTTTAATTTAAGACATGTTTCTTTGTTTCTTTATTTTGGTTGCCTCTCTGTTCATTTATATGATTAGGTAGACCTCCTATGTCTATCAGTCTTCACTGGAGTCTTCACTGGGTGGCCTTATGGGGTTCAGTGGCACAATCTCCCTAATAACCTGCACTGTGTGCTCCTGGAGTGTTCTTCGTGTGGGTATGTGTGCCCTCCTTTTTTAGTTGTGCCTTGATTGCTGTTGGCATGTCAGTGGGTGGGATTGACTTTCATGCTTATGCAGATTGGACATGCTCACAGTGTATGGGCTACTGTGTGTGGGCTGATCTCACAGAGCAGTGGGCTCCTGTGCCTGTCGAGACCATCCTTTGAGTGTGCTGCTTATGGGGCTAACTGAGTAGCACTCTGTTGTGATCTGAAGCTGGCCACTGTGTGTGTTGGTTCTGGGACCTCTTAGCAGAGGCTTCTGTGCAGGCCAAGATTAGCTGCTGCCTATAATTGTCCCAGGGCTACCTGGTAGGAGCTACAAAGCTATCTGCAGTTGGTTGCTGTCTGTGCTGGATCTGGAGATGTGTGGGAGAGGCAACACAGAACTGAGGCAGGCTGCCACCAATCCTTGGTATGGGGCATCTAAGCAAAAGGCCCAAGGTACCCCAAGGCCTGATGCCGCCTGCAGGTCACCCATAGTAGTCAGCTGCTGAAAGAGCCTCAGGCGCTACTCAAGTTGGATGAGGCAGGGTCCCAGGTATCACTAGGGTGGGGCAAGTGGTGTTCATCAGGTTAATGCAGATTCAGGTTTGGCACCAGTGCTGAGCTGGCGCCCCTCCCAAAAATCTCAGGACACACCGAGGCCATCTCCCACCTGCCTCCTGCCCATAGACTCCAGAGAATTATCCAAGAAAAACTGCAGTGCGGGTAGGAGCCGATTGCCCACAACCAAAATTGCCTCCAGCAGTGTGTGAGTGGAGGCCCACTGTTTGCTATGAAAGAGCCTCCTGCGGTGCGTGAGGCAGGGCTGGTTTCCAGGCTGCCAAAAGTGCCTTCCACAGTGACATGTTGCATAAAGCAGGGTCCCAGGGAATCACTGTAGTGGAGTGAGTGGAGTTCACTAGGCCAGTGCAGACACAGATTTAGCTGTGATGAGGAAGGGGCTCAATACAGGAAAAATGGTGCCCACCTGTAGGCTACATAGGAGGAGGGCTCAACACAAGGATAATGGTGGCCTACCCTCTAACCCTTGCCCTGTAGCCATGCAACTCAGTCTTTCCCTGTATGTCCCTGGCACCTCTCAAGTCACTGTCCCTCTTCTGGAGTGCAGGGTGAGTGGCTGCAAGCTAGTCTGTGTGCAGACCCTTTAAGAGGATGTCTGGTTTTCCAGCAGCCTTCTGTCTCACTTGGTCAGGTGGAATCCCTGCTGATTTTCTCAGCCAGATATTGTGGGGACTCCTCTTCTTGGTGTTGAAAGGACTACACTGAAAGAGCTACAAAGATGAGGTAGATATCTGATATTTCTTTTAGAGCCACCTCCTCATTTTCACTAAACCCACTGCCTGAATTCCTTTCTGCACTGAGCATGTTGTGGCCAAGGCTAATTTCTCATAGATGTTATATTCTGGTTACAACTCCTGCCAGAAATTTGGGGAAGTGTTCAGAACAATCCAGACAACAATTATGTGCTCTGTGCACATGTTTAACTAGAACAGTGATCAGAAGTGACACTTTCCTGCAAAATAGTTAATTTGGATAGGATGAGTGAACATTCCTTTGGTCCATTTAATCCTCTTCGAGCCAAACAAAATAATCAAACACACATGCATACACAGCAGAAATAGTTTTAAATGCCTCAGTTTTTGTGTGTTTTTATGTTTTCAAGGGCAGCTTGAAGAAATCATTGTATTTTAACAGTGATGATGGTAGTTACTAAAATGCTGAGGTGCCTGAGCTCATAACAGTTCTCCCAATCCTCTCTTTATCCTTCTCTTATCCCTACCTTTCTGCATTGCATCTCAGGCCTCACATGTGCAGGTCACAGGTGTAGGGCAAAGAAGATCACCATTGGGAAATAAGAGAAGTATAAAGGAAATCTTACCATTTCTCAGCTCTTGTGTTTGGAAACACTTTAGACTTCTTTAGTTAAGGGGGCATATGGGTCAGGCTGTGCTCATTTATTTGAACTTGATTCTGAAAAGTGATTTAGACAACAAAAGAAATAGAATTTACTTTAGTAGATGTGTCTTTTTTAATACATACACAATAATGCAATACATTTAAAACTTAAATTAGCATATGTACTGGGCACAGTAGTGTCCTATTGCACTCTAGTCCAAAAACAAAAACAAAAACAAAGAATAGCCAGAAAATAAATAAAATTGTGTGGTGATTAACTGCTAAGTTGTGAATTAAAGCAATAAATAACCAATAATATCATTTATTTTCTCTTTTATGCAAATACATACTTTTAAAAACATTTCTGTTGGAATAATTATTCTAGTCTCAGGTTTATTACTATCTTCCAAAATGAAAATCATCCGAATTCTAATATATAGTATTTAGCTGCAACAGCTATACTACCAAAATAATAATAATAATAATAATAACAAATTCAAACCTAAGATGAACATACCTTGCTAAACAGCATTTTTCTTCATTGTTGGCCTTTGGTTTTTGTCATTTTGGCTGATTCGATTTTGGACAATTGGCATTCAACATCTTAAAATTTCTAAACACTTTTCACAATATCTGAGTGAAAATAGAAGAAAGAGGTAATTCCAAAATATTCAAATAATTAAAGTAAAAAAATTCTGGAGGAGAAATAAAATCTTTCATAAACCCAAAAGGCAAAAGGCAAAAGGCAAAAAGCAAGAGGGTATAGAGAAACTAGCAAGACAAACTTGAAGTAGAAGAAAAAAAATAATAAAAGGTATGATGTTGTTACAAAAATATATCAATAAAATAAAACCAATGGCAGAGGAAAATCAAAAGGAAAGGGAGAAATTCTAGAAAAAGGTATTCTCTGTGTCAAGAGTTACACAAGAAACGGAAGACACAGGTTCCAGCCTCACCCATTACTAACTGCTTGTGTGACTTTCTACAGGATATTGAATCTCACTGAGTTTCACTTCCAACTCTGTAAAATCGCTTTGCCTCAGAGTTGTAAGATCACTTCAATTTCTCAAATTCTTTGAGAAGACATTTTTGCATCACCTTTTTTTCCTTTGTTATTTTTTACTACTGAAAAATTAACAATAAGAACTTGCTACTTTGAACTAACTGAAAATAACAAAGTACTAATTTAATACTGCCTGTTTTACAGGATTAAAACAGTTAACAAGTAGCATGGGTAAATGAGTCCTTGTTTCTCTAGGTCACAATTTCCCTGAGTGTATGTGGCTCACTGATACACAGTAATAATGCCTGATCGCAGACTTGTATCCCAGAAATACTAAATATTTATTTAATGCTCTCTGACTAAAACTGAAGCAAGAAGAGAAAGTGAGATTAATTTGTCTGTGATAACTGAGGATCAAATGCAAATTGAAGGCTGTGCTTATATAAGGACAAGAGAAATTATTCAAGGTGTTTCTATGTTCTATAAATGTATTGCTTTTACTTTGCTTTTAAGTATTTCACTTAGTTTTTCCATTTTGAGTCTGATTCATGACCAAAATGAGATAATTCATCTAAAGTGCTTACTAGAGTGCCTAGTACATGGTAAGTATTCAATATATTTTAGCTTATTGCTATTAACTTGAAAATGTGTTTGTATTTCACAGCTTTTGCTTTCCATGTAAAAAGATGATTTAGGAAGGCACATTTATGTATTAATAGCAAAGGCAGAAACCATTAAAATAGTAGGGAAGCAGGATTGGGGAAAGGAAGAAAGGAGACATGGATATATGAATTATTATTAAAAGAAATTTTTGCTATGATTTGTTCTCCCTGCTCTCTTTGTCATTAATTAGTGTCTACACACACACACAC
>NW_006433378.1:7827287-7880804 GCF_000325575.1 Pteropus alecto | reverse complement strand
GGGCAATTTTAAAAATTTATGAATTAGAGTTTGACTTACTACAAAAAGAAATATATTTTGGGACTACATTCTTTATTAGAATATGTAAAAAAAAAAAGTTGCTTTATGTTTTTGTTTAGAAGGGTCTTTTCCCCCATTACATTCAGAGGAAAGTGGCAATGCTTCTTTGTGAACAGAACGTGCGTATCTGATAATATCTAGCTTTAAAGGTAATGATAAAACACATAAAGTCCTTTCGATGAATATGAATTTTCTATCACAAGGGAGAAGTTGGTGGAGTGAGAATCATACTTGCAAGGAAAATCTCATTCTAACTGGAAAAAGAGTCTCATGAGAGTTTAGGATGATTTGAAAAGAATTAGGTGTCCTGATCTTTATTTATGAATTTGGGTCATAAAAAATGAAGACGTGGCAACCACTCAGGCAGGTGAATGTGATTCAAAGTCATTTCTTAAATTAATGGAAAGTTAAAGTAACAAAAAGCCACTTCTGCTTTTACAATGGTTCCAATAAGGATCGAACAGCTCGAGCATTTCAGATCGAGGAGCATTGAGAACCACTCAGCACTGTCTCACTGATAGGCTAGTTTAGAGGAAGATAGACTATTAAATTCAAAGTGCTTAAAATATTAATGCATTAAACCACCAGGAAACTATAAACACACCACGGAAGGCTCTGCAATACTAAAAGTCAATACATGAAAGAAAGGTGAAGTTTAATCTTAAAGGAGAATGAGGAAGCCCAAAGATGGACTAAAGAATGATTGAGATAGTTGAGTATTGGTGTGAGAAAAAAACACATAATACATTTCTTTAAATATTACTATAAAGTTTACTCATTTGGTTCATAGTTGAGAGAGCCTTCTATATGACAGGCACTGTGTTGGGTAATAAAAAGCTGGATGACTTGAAGTTTCATGGAGCTCAAAGTTTTGTGGATTGAAAAAAAACAAATTATTATAACACTAGCGATGGGTGTTGCACATATCCAAGGTAAGTACAGAGTACAGTGCAAGCACAATGCAGGGAGCAGCCCACACTGGGTAGGAAGAGAAGACATCTCAAGCAGGTGAGATCTGAAATGGGCCTTGAAAGATGAGGAATTTTCTGGGCAGAGAAGAAGGAAGAGAGAGGATGTTCCATACAGAATAAACAGCGTAAAACAAACAAACAAACAAAAGGCAGAGACTATTTGGAGGAAGGTAAAGGGTCTGGAGCGAAGGGCCTATTTGGGAACATCGTAAAGAAACCTGATCCAGGAGATGATGCTGCCTGCTCGGCCAGATTGCGGAAGGCTTTGTAGGTCCTACTGAAGAGTTTGAACTTCATCCTGCAGGCAGTGGGATTGAGTCAAAGTGAAAGATGCGTGTTTTTGAGAGATTGCACTGGTGACAATGTGGACAACAGAAGACAGAGATTAAAGATAAGGAGGACGGTTGGGAGGATCTTTCAATCATGCAGGTAAGAAATGAAAAAGGCTTTGATTAAAGCCTTGTCAGGAAAGTAGAGATAACCAACGGAGTCCATTAGGGGCTTGAATGATAGGACTTCATATGGAGGGTAAAGAAGAAAGAGCATCAGGGTGACTTTGGTTTCTATCCGGAGGGATGACGCTGCATCATGAAAGGATTGAGAAGGAGAAGCAAATGATTGATTTCAACAGAGTCAAGTAGGGTTTGTCGCGCTAGTGAGAAATCTCGGTGATTTCTTCAGGAAGCCAAGAAGATCCAGACGTGATACAGATTGGGGGTTCAGTAGTTTATGGGTGTTACTTAAAAGCCATGAGGGTGAATGAAATGAGCAATGGAGCATGTGTAGGTAAAAGATCAGTAGAAAAAGGCCATGAAGAGAATCCTGGGGAACACTGGAGATGCTGGCAGAGGAACCAAAGACAAATCAGGTTGGAAGCAGCACTCAGAGAGGTGGGAGGAAAATGAAGAGAGTATATTTTGACTAAAGCATCATATAAGAAATTGGATTATGTGCTATTATGTTACTGTTATGTATCCAAACATCAGCATATCTAATATAAAAGTGATTCTAGAACTAGATGAGCAATTCGAAATCAATGAAGTGAAAGCAATACCTGCACAATATTAAATATTAATTGAACCTAGATCCAGATTGATTTAAAAAATGCAAGCATTAAAGATTCATGAAGGTATAGATGCTTAGTCCAGATAAGTCTGGCAATAAACATGTAAAGGGGTCCAAATTAATAACGTGCCATTTGTTTTTCTTTGCCTCAAATACTACATGCTATAGATGTTACTATATCCCTCCCATCCTGCATGACATGTACATGCACACATGCATATATACACACAAGGGATAAAGCAGAGCGTACTACTTTAAACCCATTTAAGACCATCGAGGTATGATGCTTTAGTCAAAATATACTCTCTTCATTTTCCTCCCACCTCTCTGAGTGCTGCTTCTAGCCTGATTTGTCTTTGGTTCCTCTGCCAGCATCTCCAGTGTTCCCCAGGATTCTCTTCATGGCCCTTTTAAACTGATCTTTTACCTATACATGCTCCATTGGAACATTAGGTTATATTTAGCCAGTAAAACCTAAATGAGCTCTCTCTTGCTTCTACTTGCAAAGGAAAAACATCGTTGCACCACACTCACAAACACCATGTGTTTTCTCTATCAGTAAATACATGTCGTATGTCAAAATAAACAGGCCAAGAAAATGTAAATAGATGATTCAATATGATCCATTACCAGTACTGGAAAAAATTCAGAGTATACAACTGAACATAACTCCTACTGACTACGAGTCTGGAACACCAGGTTTTCACATAATGGGTGGTATGTGCTGTAATGAGAAATAGGGGGAAGGAAGGAAAGTTGTAACATGGCTGTGTGCCATCGCATCCTGGGAACTCAGACTCGCCTTGACATATTAAAATGCCCTACTTTGGGGTCTGTCTCCCCCATACAGAACTATAAAGCTCCTCAAGAACAAAAACAGCTTCATAATCACCTTTTTACCTCAATACCTGACACAACTTAAACAACAAAGAAATCCATTAGGCTGAATCGACATGTAGAACTCATAGACGTGAATTCTATAAATTGGACAAGGAGAGTACAACATAACCATTCACCATACCTGGGAAATGATTAAACTCATCTACATAAGTGAGGCACTGTAGTTGTCCATGGGAAGCCCAGAGAAGAAATAAGATGAAACAATGCACTATGAGGAGAGAATGCTCTCTCCTCAAGCAGAGAAGAGAACGAACAGTAAGTGTTGTTGGTTGGAAGGGCAGGAGCTCAGCTGGGAAGGGGATCCTTGCTTCAGCCACGGTATACGAGGAAATGCCATTCACTCCACTGACCAAGGACATATTTCTAGGCATGCTTTACATTAAATTCTGGACTTACCTTTGTGACCTCTCTAGGTATTTTTCGAACATAGCTTCTCTGACTTTATTAGGTCATAGGAAGCTGTCAGCAAATAACACCATGCCCGACACATAGTGGATATCATAAAAATTGTTGAATAAATATGTTTTAATTTTCTCTCCAAACTAGCTGTTACACACTGTAGGCTATTAACTGTGGCTGAGAACTGGCCACATGCCATTCTCGACTGAGCTCAAGCTTAGGCTGTAAAAGTACTCTCAATACTGTTAGAAGCAACCACCACCAACGTTTTAATAGTGCCAGACACTGTTCTAGGCTCTTCATATGCATTAACTCATTTAATCCTCACTAATAATTCTACAGATAACTATTATTATTATCCCAATTTTGTAGAAGATTCTCAAAAAAAAAAAAAAAATCGGGCCATCATGATGGTAGCAATTTAGAAAGGTCATGATTTTGTGTGTAAAAGACAGACTTAATAAATATGCCCTACGTGCTATATAACCTTTGGAAACTAACCCATTTGATAGAGCAAAGAAAATTACCAATATCTTGTCAAGTTGGTAGCTCCTCACTTCTAAGATTTGGCATCACAGCCTAGGGAGTGCTGGGGATAATCTAAGACCTACAGGGATGGAACTAGACTAAGCAAGGGCTAACTGACACAAGTAAACTTAAACTTTGTAAAGTCATGCATTTGCCTGTCTTCTTGGGAGAAGTGTCTGTTCAGGTCCTCTGCCCAATTTTTAATTGCATTGCTTGTTCTTTTGTAGTTTTTGAGTTGTAGGAGTTCTTTGTATATTTTGGATATTAGGGCCTTAATCAGAGGCGCTGTTTACAAATATATTCTCCCATTCGGATGGTTGCCTCTTTGTCTTGTTGACGGTTTCTTTTGCTGTGCATAAGCTTTTTAGTTTAATATAGTCTGCCATTTACAACATAGATGGATCTTGAGATAACGGTGCTAAGCGAAATAAGTCAAACAGAAAAAGTTGAAAATCACATGATTTCACTCACATGTGAGATATAAATCTAAAAGCAACAAACAAACATGACAAACAAGCCAATGAGTCAATGAGTTTTCTTTATGTCTAGAAAATAGCAAGATTCATTAATTAATTACAGCTTTACTGATCTAATTACTAACATCTAAGTATGTGAAAGGGTAAGAGGACTCTCCCAGCCTAGTAATTAACCAAATTTTTATTTTCTAGGAAGGAGATGCTACAGAGCGAAGGGAAGATGAGGCTTTAACCTTCCAAGTTATTTGGAAACTGTGAATCTTCTGAAACTCTAAGCAATGATTTATGTGCATGTATTTTTGGATTTTTTTTAAATAGAGTATCTTTAGCTTTTGTTTAATTGCTGAAGGAGTCAGGAACCCTGAAAAGAATAAGAATCACGGGTATGAAGATAAGTTGGAATTCAGAAAATTACCATAATTTATTTACTAAACTTTCCACGCCGAATTGAAAGGATATCACAAAGCATTTTCACCAGAGAGGTTTAACTGATCATTACTATTTGTATTCTTTCCTTAGAAGATATACATTTATATTTTAGTGGAATGCATCATAATAACTAGATTTGAGACTGGCCCTAGTGTCAGATCCTCAGGTCCAAATCCCAGACCTACTTCTTTCTAGCTTTGTAAACTGAGAGAAGTTACTTAACGTCTCTCTTGCTCGGTCTTTTCAACAGCGAAATGAATAAAAAAACAATAGCATAAACCTCCCACTGCTGTTGAGAAGATTAAATTACATTGTTTAAAAAGCCCTTATCAAAGCACCTGGCATTTAAGAAATGTAAGCTATTGTGGTTATGATTGTATAGTTGTGATGAAATGTTACATTTAAAAAATAATTTTCAAAAAATAATAATTTTCCCCAATTTGCAAAGTTTTTTTCAGAGATTGATGGCTCAGCTGTCAGTCATGAAGAACCCAGTCCCCATCTATATTTACTTTATTATCCTTTTGATTATTTTGTTAGATACCAAGAAATCTATCATTCATAAGCTGCTTTTGTTTTCCAATGATGACACGTTGCCAGATTTTTGCCAAGTTTCCTCAAATAGGAATTGTAACTTAATAAGTAAAACTTGAAACTCTTGGCACCTACACTTGGCAAAATAGAACTTCCTATTCTCAAGACAAAAGGCTCAAAGAGTTCTTTTGAGCTTTTACAAAACAACATGTGTATGAGTAAGGAATTAAGTAAACCAAAAATAAATAATTACCTTTCTGTCAGACCCTTTGTTTTTGATTAGAGGAGAAACATTTCCTAAACATTGAGTTAGTTCCCTGAATTTTTAACGATGAGATTTGTCAAGAAAAAAAAAGAATTAAAACATTTACCCAAAATTGGTTTTGTCTTAGAATTTACATACAGAAAAAGAGAAGAGAGTTACTTATGTATTGGGTTCACTCATTCCTGAGGAACGCACAAGCTGCTTGCCTTAAGATTGTTGTCCACAAAGACACAGAAAGGATCATGTGAAGATAGAGGCAGAGAGATTGGAGTTATTGAAACGAAATTATTGTGTAATATTTGGTGAAAGTTACTTGTTTTTATACTGTCGGTAACTAAGCCTCCCAAATGTTTACACTCTTGTAATTTGTGAAAATGCCTTTGTATTTGGAAATTAAACTGAGGACATGTAGATCAGAAATCACAATCATTGTAATATCACAGGCTTCTTTTATTTTTCCAAGCCATGGTAATAAGTGCAAAATTACACTTGTTTTATTAAGCACACTAAACTGAGAGGGCAATGAATTCTCAAAAAGCCGATTTTAGCTCTGTTCTCCATAAATAAATAGCTTTAGCTTTTGATCATTTCTGGCATGAAAGATTCTAGATTACCTCAAATAAGCTTCAGAGATCCACAAGGCTAGAGGAATGTACGACAAATAAACCTTTAGTCTATCTCCCAGTTCCTAGGCTAAAAAACTGTCTTAGCTACTCAAAATGACCAGTATTCTCCCCAAAATACAATTTTTAGGGGTTCGTTTAATAACACATCCTAGGAAATAAAATATACTCAGATATATCATATTCCCTTTTATCTTGCCATCTATGAACTATCGTCGTTTAACTGTCTTAAAAATCCTTAAGTGACTCTCTTTAGTAATTTTTCCACACTTTCCAATACAAATGTCAAATTATTCATTGTGCTGAGTGGAATTATCTTGTTTACACAGGCACATTTCTGTGCATGAATGATCTATTATAAAAATACTCCTTTCTACCCATGGTAATTAATGATTCCAACAGTCCAGGAATGATCTGTTGCTCCACTTACAGAGTTAGACGAGACTAACATTTCTAATTAATATTGCCAACCTCCTTTTTAGCCTACTTTAAATATAACTTGAACTAGCACTTATTAAATAAATGCCTACTATGTGTAAGACACCCTACTTTCTGCTTTCACACACACAAAAATATGTATAAACTTTTTGAATGAGATTGCTTTAAATAATAAGACTATATGCTACATCTTTATGAAAGACATCAATGCACAGTAAGGAAAGTATAGGCTTATATGAAAATTTGCATGAAATGTTCAAATATGCTTCTGACTTAGAATTTCGAAATAAAGAGATATAAGAATATGTTCATAAATGTTCACTGTGATCAATATTAATTAATGTTTACCAAAAAATTTTTTCAAAGCAGCTTGCCAAAATCTCCAATAAAGAAATCAGGTAGAGGTTTAATGAGTATACCTGAAGACCAAGATACAAAATATGAAAATAAGGTTGGCTATGACCAAAGCACAGAAGATCAAATGAAGTATGTCCATAATTGAGAAGAGCAGTTAGAAAAATCCTCTTTGATTATTTGGATTTTGCAGACTATGAAAAAATAAATATATAGAGAGAATGTGATAATTATACAGAGACCCTAGAACCAAGCCCATACGTTAGAAATCACCACACCTTCCCACATATAATAATAAATTTTAAAATCACAAAAATTTTAAATATAAATGTCCTCATCTACTAAACTACATAGGTGAAAAGTGAAAAATCAAATAGTTTTTCAAGTGTTCTCTACTTGACAGTCACTAGACTTCTATTATCACTTCTGCAGAATGCCCACACCTATGGCCCATCCTGACATCACTCCAGAACTAATCCAAAAACCTGCTCCACATTACTGCTTGGACAGCCTATCTATACTTCAAGCTCAATATTCACCAAATTGACTATATTTCATCTCTTGCACACATGTTCCTTCTCATGTACGTTCTAATTTGGTTTACGGCACCACGAAAATCATCAATATTCACATTCAAATTAGATTCTAAATAGTATTAATTCTAGAACTGGCAGATCTCGAATACATACGTGCTCCTATAACTTCACTCTCCCCATCATAATCCCAGCCCTGCTTATCTTCCCTTGCTTTTACTACTGCAATGGCTACTTACTTCATTGTTTAATGAATACGGGCTTCATAAGCCAACCTCTTCTCACATTCTGGAGTGAGCACACCACTCTCCTTCCCAATGTTACAGCAAATGCCCTTACTGTATCTCACGTGGTTTCAGTGAGACCATCATGCTCTAATAAATTTTGCCCTCCCCAGTCTCCTACTTCAAATTTTAGTTGTATTTTTTTTTCTTTTTGCATTTTGCAACCAAAATTGTTAAGTAGCCTAAACTCCAGTTAGAGTGAAAATATTCAGTTTAAAGCTCAACTCAATGCCATCTTGTCCAAAAGGGGTCCCTGAATCTCCCAGTTATGGACCAGTAATCTGCTCAGGTGTAATAGTTTACTTACATCTCATGGCACTCTCCAATTTTTTTCTACTTTCTCTGATACTATTAGTGTGTGTGTATGACTTTCTCCCCTTCTAAGCTCGTTGGCATTACGACCTTGTCTATAATAAACACCCAATAAATATTTCTTAAATAAGTGAAAGATTGTCTGCATGAGGAAAATAATTTCTGCAAAGGATTCTCTAAGGCTTTTTGTTTTTCAACCAGATGTTTGGCATCACGGAGACATTTCCGAAAAGGAAGTAAATTGGTAATAAACGATATTTTCTCTCAGCTTCCATTCAAATCACTGTGAACCAGTCATATCACCACAATGTTCTAGCTGCATGTTTGTACTTCCTCAACTTTCACAGCCAAACACCTGCAGTTAACCAAGCACACGTACCAAAGTATTTTTAACATGACTCCAATTGATCTGGGGAGTTGACAACTTCTCAACAGCAGCTGAATACCAAACTAAATGTCAATATTTTCACAGACTCCTTAATAACATGGGAAAGCCTAAGATTTCTCTTCTCTCATTAAGCAGTACACTGGCCTGAGTAAGCCTGATCATATCTCTTCCTCTGGGTTAATGACATGGCATCTCTAGCGTGAATACACTGAAAGGATCTGGAAGTCCTAGTTTTTATTTTCAGATACTGTACATTAAGTTTTTTGACCTATTATTGTGCCAGACAACCAGACTAAAAGACAGTGAGACTGATCCTTAGCTACTATAGTCTCTCTCACATATCCTTCTTCAGCTGAAAAATGCCACTAAAATTCTTTTTCCCTTTAGGGCGGCAGCAATACCAGCTGTACTTTCACTTTTAAACTAGGCTCAGTGGCTTTCAAAATTCAGGTTTATTTGTTCTGTTCTCAAGGCATCAAAAATGTTTCCTCAAATAACTTTACATTTTAGAATGAGCTGGCTTTATACTCTTCAAGATTACCTCCATAAATCAATAATACATGGCCAAATTTATATCCTGTTTAACACTATTTTATAAGGTTTGTAGTTATTTTTTTGGTGAGCAGACAGAATAATATTTCAGTTCAGATTTATAATCCCTTATAAAAACAACAGTAAGGAGTTTATTATTTATATTATACCTAGTAAATTAATGAATACATTTAAAATGTAGCGGGATTATTAATGACTACATAGTAAAAAAAAATTATTTTGATCTGGAAATATATATATGAGTGTATTTCTCTACTGAACAGAACTCAAAACTATATAACGTATGGATTATATATAAGAGGTTTGCATATAAGCATAATCAACATCAAAATCTAACTTCGAAAGCATTAAATGCCTACCTTATATATAACATCTCAGTAGGTTTTAAGAAGCATCATATGGTTGACTTTTGTTTTTCCAGAGGCTAGTTGCATATTTTGGGGATTGTGTAAAAATAACCATCATTGTGTATCCTCAGCAATTTCCTTTAGACCTATTTCCTTGGGTTGCCCTTAAAACCAAAGGTAAGTACACTGTATTGAAGACATTCTATGTTACTTGATCTAAATATTATATGTTAATTTGTTTCTAAGTCTACACCTACTTAAAATTGTTGCTTATATAGTGTGCCTTGAAAGCTCTCATACCCCAATCTATGATCTACCAGCCTGATAATGAAATTCTAAATTCCTGCCAATATTATTATTATCGTTTAAGGTTTTTTTGCTGTTGTTTTTTTGTTTTTTGTTTTTGTTTTTGTTTTTAACAGCATGGGTAAATTTGACAAACTGAGAGAAAAATAAGAAATACCAGAACCTTAGAATTCATTTGTAGGAGATCTTCAAGCTATCTGAATGGCAAATTTCCCTCTAATCTTCAACTCAGGAAATAGCATTAAATCTTGCTGTTACTCTCTATTTCTGAGTTTTTCTAGAATACACAAATTTCTACTTTTCTGTAATGTTGACATTGTATGCAGGAAAAAGATCTTCACAAGAAGTTGGAGAGGTATTCAGAAAACTTTGAATGCTTCTAACAGAAAACCGTTATTTTGCCTAAAAATCTTTTGAACTTCTCCCTAGGATCCCACACAGTGGGTGCAGGTTTAGTTTCTGAGGGACTGGCACTTTCGAGGTACTTTTGATTATCCTTACATGCAGCATTGTGCTGCTGCAGGCTGAAATTAGGCAGGCGAATGAAAGCCACCACTCCTTGAATCCTGCACAAAAATAAGGCAAAAATTGGTAGTCAAGCTGTCGCTACAATCCAGATTCACAGCATTTAATTTAATATGCATTTATGGAAAAAATTAGGATATTTAAGACACTGAACATGACCTCAAGGACTTTCATACATTGAGATAAAGCAGAATCTCACAGAAACATAGATGCTACGTATTTTAATTTCTGCCTGCAGGGGAAAGAAGCTGGGAAATGAATTATTGGTTATACTTAAGATGGAGGAACAAGTCTCCAGAGCCTTGAAAGAAAATACAAAAGATCAAGCAAAAAAAAAAATAATAATAATTTTTGAGGTTACAAAGTGCAATAATTTAAGGCCTTCAAGATTTCTTAACGAAGTTGAGTTATTACTATTCATTAATACTATACTTTCTATTAACAACTAAAACCACAGTATATTTCTTCTGTGGGAACTTGAAAGGTCAGGTTACACATATAGGGTAACTAATCCATGTCACGCACTGTGCTACAAATTAAACTATGCCTTTTTGCTTAGAGTAGTGCTAAGACTGACCTTGTGTGTGTGTCACATGCCATTGAGTTAGCCTGGTGACCCTATGAATGAATGATGTCCACAATATCCTGTCCTCAACAGCTGTACTCAGCTCTTATAGACTCATGCCCGTGGCTTCTATGGAATCATTCTATCTAGTAGTTGGTCTTCCTCATTTCCTGCTGCCTTCTTCCCAGCATCATTGTCTTTTCCAAAGAAACTGCCTTCTCGTAATATGCCCAAAGTAGGACAGCTTCAGTTTTATCATTTTTGCCTTTAGTAATGTTTCAGGTTTAATTTGTTCTAGGACCTACTTGATCATCTTTCTAAATATGGATAGGAAAACTAGAACTTGTTTTAATTCCTTTAGATTCCCCCATGAGGTAATTTCTAGCTTTGTCTGAAACAAATTCCTAGAACATTAAACACACTCATCTTCAAACCCAAAGGTACATGCTGATGAATTCTGAACTAGCTACTGGGACTCACTTCATTTTCAGTGCTGGTCAGAGCCATGTTGGAGGTAAGGCAAAAAAAAAAAGTGTGTGTGTGTGTGTGTGTGTGTGTGTGTGTACATATATATCAAAATATCCTCTTAAATTAGAACCAAGTGGAAAAAGTTAATACAAGTTCTACAAGAAAGCACCATTCACACACCACTGTCAACCTTCTCTAACCACCTACCCAGGAACTGTGAGCTGATTGGAAACAAACATTCCAGTTGTATAACAATGCAGGGTTGTGAAGCAAATGAGCAACAGCCTATCTCTGTTGGAAAGCTATATTTGAAATGAACATTCCAGTTGTATAACAATGCAGGGTTGTAAAGCAAATAAAATGACCAACAGCCTATCTCTGTTGGAAAGCTATATTCTGTTCATCATGGATTTAGGGGTCAATTCTTATTTATTTTTAAAATATTGCATTAAAATATTATTTTAATTACTGAGATTTTTTTTTTTTTGGTACACCCTTAAATTTTGCTATAAAGCAAATGACACTAATCTCAGGCCAGCCTTGTCCATTATCATAATTTATCTAAGGTTGATTTCAGTTTCAAAGTTTCTTTCCTGTCCAGGCTGTTCATTGAAACCAATCCTGATACCCTTCTCGGGGAACTAACAGGTGATTAAAACGTTGGACAATAGATGGAAAAGGACTTTGAAAAATGAACAAAAAAATGTAAAACAAAACAACAAAAAAAGCAAAGTATTACTATTTAAGATTTAACTGTATTTCCCTAACAGTTTTTTATTTGTGGAATTTAAATTCTTTAATCTTATTTTAATCAACATTTAAGAGTTTGCTATTTAGTGGTGTTATAACTTGTTCATATGTCGAGAGATACTTTTATAAACATTATTTTGTTTAACTCCAGATGTTTATATTAGATTCTCAGTGTATATATAAAGGGAATGACATTTTTTTAAAAAGATTGAGCCATTAAATATTAGAAAAGTAACGAATTTTTTTTGTCTGACATTTTGTCACTGTACATGTAGAGCCCATGAGTAAAACAGAGAGCCTGGTTAACCTCACTTCTAGATCGTTCCAAGTCGAAGATATCATCTCTTGAGTGATTAACTGAACACATTTTACTCAGCTAAGTGGCCTGGATCAATTATGCAGAGATATAGTAAAATATTTAAGTGAATGTTTCTTTAAAAAAAATTTAAATGACTGATGATTATTTACTTACATACCAGGCTCACTCAAAGACAGAAAAACATGTTTTTTCAATGTATTTATAGACCTAAATCTCAGAGTGAAAGAATCCCCATAATAAACCAACTGACTTAATATGTTCCTCTAATTTAAAGATCAGAGCAGAAATTTGAAGTTGCATAAAATATGACCTGAGTACATCTGCACATTGATAAATGACCTCAGAATATTTATTTCATGTGTTCATTTTCTACAGCTGACAAAAATAATGTCCTGGAATCATAATTTGGGTCTCATTTGTTAGACACCATTAAAGGTTTAACACTGTCTCCAACAAAGAGTTCCAAGACTTTTTTTAAAAAAACCAACAGTCTATGTTCTTCTGAGCTTCTACATTTCCTTTTGTAATCTGAAGTATCATTGCATTTATATACTACATCTTGCTATTCTTCATTAAGAGGCAAATTATTGCTTCTATTTTGTTCCAGATGCACAGTAGACTCTGTCCTTCATTGCAGTAATTAATTCTTATCTTCAATATTTAGCTTTCTCCCAATTTTTCCTCTTTTTTGTTTCCAAAGAAAGTAGATTCTTCTTTTCACCTTAACATACTAAGTGAATCACTTTTAATTTTGACCTCCAAAAAAACATTTCGGGAATGTCTTTGTAACTTTGTTTTCTGATACACTAACTCATCACTGGTTTCAAAGTCACACTTCATCTGAACCCCAAGTCCAACACAGACAAGCCAAGTGACCCTAGTTTAGGCAAATGTTATCAGCCCTCTGACCTTTCTCATCAGCTTCCTGTGAATAGTAGTGCCTACTTCAAAGCAGAATTGTAAAGATTAAAGCAGTAACATGTCTAAGGTACCTAGTTCTTATTACCAGCAATTTCAAACAGTTCAGCTCAACAGATGCGGCTTTCCACTCTTTCTATGGGAAGAGGCTGACCAAGTAGGCAATTGACTATCAAGGCAATTGACTTGCCTGAGAAAAAATGCAATGTATTACATTGAAAGTCCATAGAAAACAAGGTGGACAATAAGCGTAGGATACTTATTGGCCATCTAAGATGATTAATTTTTTTGCCTTTTTGACTTTCGCTAGTTTCTGTAGAAATTCAACCAAAAGCTGTCTCTGCCTTATCTTTTACAGACCTTTCTTTGAGGGATATAATATAATTTTCTTTTCATTTCCTTGGTCATTTTTTCAGTTCTCTAAGGGTTATAAGTATGTAGTTCATTTTTTTTTCCTCTTTTCCCCCTTAAGAAAAAGCAGGATGGAATCTTAATTTCTTAAACACTGAAAGTTTTGTTAAATTCCTATCACAAGTTTTCATCACCCATGATAAGAAAAGACTTTCAGAAAAGGCCACAGAGACCACAGGATACCACTGCTCACAGATATACTGTTTCTGAAAGGCAACTGAATAAAAACTAAGTCGCTAACTTCAAACATTGCCTTGGTGTCCTCATCAAAGAGTATAGCTATCTGAAAAAGTTTTATTTTTTTTATTCCAACTTCTAGACCGATTTTTTTTTTTTTTTTAACAAAAGCAAACTTCTTTTTCCTTTACTCATTCTCAGTGGGGAAAAATCCTCATTCTGTTCCTAAAACCCATCAGTTCCCTGCCTGAGGGCAAAGTGCCATTTAACATAAATGGCAGCTCTGAATCTGGTCCAGAAATGTGGGGATAAGACAGGGATGAGACTGTCAACCAGGCCATGAAGGTTAATGTTCATAACTTTGGATTTACTTCCCATGATGTTCAAGTTGAAAAATAAAAACATATCAGCATCTTAGCAAAACTCTTGTTATTTTTGCCAGCTTTATCATTTATTTGGAAAAAATAGTGGGAGAAATCGGGCAGAAGACTGTTGAAACTTGAACTAGAGTAACAGATCCATTCTGTTTTTCTTTAAAGGACTTGATCTAATATTTCCCACGTGTTTTCAATCCTTCCTCAACAGGCTTAACCACTGTGTATATCATATTTTTGCCAACCTAATACATTATTGTGACACTGATCAGATTTTCTGAATTAAAGCAAAATTGGCACAGACTATTAATGAAACTAGTAAGTTACATCAATTCTTATAAATGTCCTTTAGTCACAGGTCATCTTGGTTAAATCCCTGTTCTTCTTGTACTTAAAACTCAGGAGCAATAATCATTAATTGTTTAATTATCAAAGATTTGTGCCTACATCAGTAATATTTATTTAAACCTTAACTGTGAAAATTTGGGGAGATTATTATAATTCCCCTTCAACATCTCAAACTGAAAATTTGTGGCCATCTAGCAATTATTTCAAGCAACCAAAATATTAATAATAGATACTTTCAGGTCAGTATGAATGACTTTCCTTTTCTCTCTTTCTTTACTCCTCTTTTTTTCTCTGTATTTTCTAAATTTTATACTATAAGCGTGTGATGTTTTAGTAATAAATTTAAAATATTTTAATCAAATGAGGTATAAGCTAACTTTCCCCAAGGTGAAGTTCCTCACAGTTTTGTAGAGCAGATTAATTTTGTACAAGATTCTGAATAGAAGTAGTGTTGTCACTGGGCAGAAAGAAGAGATGGATGATGCTCAGAGACCAATGATAGATAAGGATTATTTCACAGGAAATACCACCTGTATGCTTAGAAGGTGCTTATAACGTATGGAAATTTGTATTCACTGTAATTTTCCCAGCAAATTTATGTTTTATAGTGATGATTCCTACAGCAAATCTGCACAATTTATGACACCTTGCTAATATGTTCTTTTTTGATTGATTGCTGGTTATTGCCCTGTCCAGTTCATTGGCTTTCAAACTTTTTTGTTCATAACCCACTGTAAGAAATATATTTTATATGATAACTCAGTACACACATACATACACATGTGCACACACATTCATATCATATTCCTAGATCTACCTTAATACCTGTTTCTATATCAGTGCTTGTATCTATATTTATATAAAAGAAAATTGTTGTGCTATAATACCTACCTTTGCAACTCTTGTATTGTATTGTATTGTATTGTATTGTATTGTATTGTATTGTATTGTATTGTATTGTATTCTACTCTATTCTATTCTATTCTATTCTATTTAAAAAGAGATACTGGACATGACTTACTAAATTAATTCTATAATGTACTCATTAATGGTGGTTCATGTTTTAAAAACACTAATTTAGTACATCCTTAAGTGACAAAGTTCCCTCTGCTTTAAAGCAGAGATATAGCAAATATATTATTGCAGGCTTAAGATAAAAATGTCCAGGCCTGAGGAAATATAAAAGACAAAGTAATGTTCTAGAAACAGAATAATCAGAACTTATTTAGGGAATTTTCGATGGAGGCAAGAGAGAACTGAAGATGACTTCCTGAAGGATCTGAAGCCAGTTGCTCTGCGGATAATATTAGAAACACCTGAAATGGGTAATGATTGGTGGGTATGATATGGCCTTTCACATTTTGCTTATGACTGAAATTTTTTATCCATTTCAAAATGATCAAACTTCTCAGTTTGTCTTTTTGCCTGTTTTACTTTTTATGACTTTCATGTCTTTCATCCTCCATTAATTTATAATCATTACACAGGGAGTTACTCTGATTTCTACTTCCTTCTTTTGCCACAGTAGTGAGTATGGTATTCTATAAGGACGTATGTACCAGACATATTAAAAAATGAACTGATTTACTGAAATATGCTTCTTAAAACGTTGCAGGTGTGCAATTCTCTCCTTCTTATTCTCCAGCTCTCAGAGGCAAAAGGTATAGTCTCTACTTAAAAGAGAATTCTGTCTTAATTTGAATTAAGACAGAACTTAATTCAAATCCTAGCTCCTGACACTGAATAATCTTGTAATCTATGATAATATCATAGGTTTTTGATTAGTCAGAATATTTTCAGTGGCAAGTGACAGAATGCCAAATCAACCTGGTTTGAGCAAAAGGGGACATTGTTGGCTCACATGACTGAGTCATTATTTTGTAAATATTGACTCCAAAAATCTATGGCTCTTTGTATTAGTCTTTTCTTCCTCTCTCTTGGCTTTATTCTCAATCTCACAATATCTCTCTTGTAGTAGAAAAAAAAAGATCTCTAATAACTTTAGACTTACATTCTAAAGCTTAACCAAGGCAAGAATTGCTTTCCCAGTTATTCCAGAAAAAACGATCTGAGGCTAATGCTGATTGGTTCTGATTTACCTGAGTTTGGTCATATGTCCATCTCCGAACCAATCACTGTAGCAAAGAGGATGCACTGCCCTCATTTGCTAAGCCTGGAATAGGAACCCACCCCTAGAGCCAGGAGGAGCCTAACTATCTGAACCACATGAATGGAAAGTAAGAGTTCCCCAAATTAGGAAATTAGGAAAATTAGGATATACTATAAGGAGAAGAGACAAAAATAACAGATGTCTACTTTATCTCTTCATGTCTTAAGGCCTTAGTGCCCATGTATCTAACATATGAATGCTATTGCTTAAGGTTAGGGTGGGGATTATAAATAGCAAGCAGCTAAAGACCATGGCAAGGAATAGATAATGAGAGAACAAGTGACAAATGATAAAGCAAATGGGGTAAAATGGTAATAGATAAATCTGCGTAAAAAGGATACACTAGTTCCTCTTATTATTTTTATTTTTTCTACTTTTTAAAGTTTGAAATCATTTCAGTATAAAAAGTTTTTCTTTAAAAAAAAAAAAAGTTCTCAATAACTATTATAAATACTTCTCTCAAGCCAGGCCCAACAATATCTGTGGTTACAAAATCTTTATAATGATGGGATTGTTTTTGGTCCTCCTAAGTGTATTAGAATCTTACACTATTAACAAAGGCAATTTAATACAGATATTGGGTGCCAGTGTGTTTAAACAAGTAATTTTTAAAAATTCACTGATGCTCAGTGAAGCTAGAGAAATCATTACATTCATAATTTGTTATCAAGCATCATAAATATTATAAAATACTAATCTGGGGAAATTCTACTGATCTCGGAGCTCTCTTGGAAAATAATCTTATTTTAGATGTCAGTATCTTAGTATTGGGTGGAGAAACCTAATTAACTACTCAGTGATAGAGTAAGTGAGAAATAAAGACCTGAGGGGTATTTTAAGGATGAAGGAGCACGGGTTTGCCATTCTTTCTCAAAACAGAAAAATGAGGAATAGAGAATGTCTAGAGACAATAAGAACCCACTTAGAAACTTTTCAACATCATTTATATTTGAATTTAGAAGAAATAAAATTTTTTATGAATCATAAAAAGATGAATGTAATACAGTCTGGAATTTTCATTTGCCAATGTAGTCAAAAGAATCATAATGTGTCATATAATCAGACGTGAGCTGTACTTTCTGATGTGAACAGCTCTGGAATTCCCCTTCACGCTGAGGAATTAATGACAGATTCCTCCGAACTGAGAGAGGCAGGCTATCCAAATCTTGAGATCATCAGATTCACCAGCCTATACTGAGGAGTCCATTTTCTCATAGCTGAAAGCCAAACCACCATTATGAGCCCTGTAAAAAGTGGCTACATTTACAGTGAAATTTAAGCAATTTGCATAAAAGTGAGACTCAGGATTCAATGTTTGTGTTCTCAAGATTTACTAGCCTAAAAAATTTGTCAGTCACTTTTTACACTATTTAGCTCACTAAGTAGGGGGAAAAGAGAAATGTGGAAATGGGCATGAAGAAACAAGAAAAAAAAAATAGAACAATGAAAGGAAAAGAGTAAGCACTAGTGTTAAAACTGACCTATTTTTCTTCACTTGGGCCAAACTGACTGAAAGTTAAGGTTTCTGAAAGGAAAATATAGGTTTGAATATCATAAATATTTAGACCAGAAGAGAATCATTAGCTTAGACTGATCTAGCTCTTGTATAAGTGAGAAAATTGAGGCTTAAAGATGTTCAATAATGTGGCTAACATAGCGCCTAAAAGAAAGAGGACTCTAAGGTAAGAAACTCACTTTCCTGAATTATAAAGAAAAATAAAAAATTTACTTACGAAAATGCATAATTTGGCATAGATGCACAGATAAAAAACAAATGAACCCTTACATGATCACAGAGCCAAAAAAGTTAATTGCTTAAGAATTCTATGTCTTACCCATTAGTTTAACCTTATTTAGAACTACATATCAGGAATGGGTTTGTGGGCATTTATTTCCAAATTCCTCTCGAATGAAGACCAGGGACAAATGAGAGGAGTTGGGTAGCTAACAGGGGTTAATTCTCCTTGGAGAAAATCCAAAGTAAGATTTCCCTTTTAAGTTCCAAAACCTAGACATTGATGGAAAGCAGAGTTTGCCACCTCCAAAATATGTCTTTTGGAGATATTGATTATTTTTAGTTGGTTATTTTAAAAAATACAAAAGATTCAGTAAGAGCATTTGACCCTTCCCCTTTACCCGCCCAAAGGAATTCAGATAACAAAACCTTAAAGGAAAGGAGATGTCACCATGGCATCATAAAATGAATGAAGTGTGACAGACAAAGAAGAATCTTCAAAGTCTATTTGTTAGAATCCTCTCTGTGTCCCATTATTTCTGGGTGGTCTGGCAAGAATTTGTTTGCCAAATGTTTGCTATTTCTCATTACCTGTTAATTGCCTACTTTCCCTTTGAAGTGCCAGATTCCTGCCTTTCTCTCCTTAGTCCAGAACAGCATATAAGCCTCAACTGCATGATTTCTCCTTGGGTCCCATATTCTTAGGGAACTCCCATACATACCTACGTAATTACTTTGACCATTTTCTTCTGTTAATCTGTCTCATGTTGATTTGATTATTAGACCAGCCGGAAGAACTTAGAAGGGTAGAAGGAAAACTGTGTTTTCTCCCCTACAACATAGAAAGCCTTTGTGTAGTATTGCCAGGTATAGTGTGTATTTGCTGGGTTTGGGTTGTTCCTCTTGATTTGGTGACACATTCTCATCCCTTTGGGTGAATTCCCACTTCATTGATGTGTGTGCTGAGATCATCTATCCAGGTGCCTCTAGTCAAGTGGTAGGCCCATAACTCAAGCTAAGCCAATTGGATTCTCTCTTGAAAGACTTTAAATCTGGAGTCAAAATACAGAAATATAAAACCTGTAGAGGTATTTAATTTTACATGAATTAAAAGAGACTCCACCATTTCTTGCCACCTGGACTCCTAGTTCCTGTCCCTGATCACACCTTCCTTTTTTGTTTAGTAGAGCTAGCCAATATCATTTTAATTCATGTATTTTGTTTAAATCTCAGCCCTGAATTTAGTATGAGAAATACTGTATTTTAAGATCTACCACACTGTCTGTACTTAGATGACCTTCAAAAATATTTTTGGAATAACTGCCATAATCAAGGCAAATATCGACTACCATTAAAGCACATAGGTTGTTGATCACCTTACATGGTCTTAAGTTCATATAGGGAAGACTCGCCAGAGGAACGTGACTGAATAAGTCACATTTTTAACCTCCCATAGTGCCTTATACAGAATTAGTTCTCAATAAATGTTTGACTCAAAACCATGAAATCCTATAAAAATGCGTTTCAGTGAAACTCAAAATGATACACTTTTACTAATACTTTTTTACAACCTTCTAAGATTTGTTGTATTGTACTGAATAAGCCAATGTAGATAGAAAAAAAAAAAAAATTAAAATCCTGCCAAAGTTGGGAATTTTCGACTCCTTTTCACTTTTGCCGTCAAGTAAGGTTACCATCCGCTGAGAGCAGGAGAGCCGAGTTCTTCCTCAGTCAGGTCTAAGGAATAACACAGTCCTGCCTTTCTTCGAGTGCCAGAGCCATAACAGGAAAGGCTAGAGAAAATTCTCAGAAAGAAATGCTAATTTGACCCCTTTCCACAATATGTCAACACTCTGCAGCTCTGTGTTTTCAGATTCTGACACCAAGTTATTATCAGAGTAAAGGAGATCTTTTGAGTTACAAACAGGACTTAAAGTTGTTTACTGGGCCTATGTAAGATTTGAAGAACTTTGACAATTTTTTTTTTTTTTTTTTTTTTTTGGCCCACAACCTTCTCACTCTTTGCTTCTGAGCCTAAAATAATATATTTTTTTCTTTTATTACCGAAGGTGAAGCATTGGGAAAACTATGCATTTATGAAAATTTATATCAAAAAAACCCTGAAGTGTAGAATATTGCCAACAGTCTGCCACTTTAGGATCATGCAAATAGATTAGAATAATATCCTGAACCCAAGCAACAAGTGCCTAGACATCTGGATGTTATAAGCATTGACTACTAAGTACCAAGGTGCCCCAAAGAAGTTATAGATAACTTGAAACACACTTTAGTGTGAATAAAGTTAGTCACAAGATTTTGTCAAGTGATAGTACATGTCAATAATAGGACAAAATCACAAGATTTTGTCAAGTGATAGTACATGTCAATAATAGGATCAATAATAGGGACAAATGACGTGATAGTACATGTCAATAATAGGATCAAACGGATGAACAACCGTCAGAGAATGTGCATTTGAGTTGCTTTCTGGTTACCAGATGGAAAAATCATTTATTCTTTAAGTTTTGGTTTCTTCATCTCTAAAAAGAGAATATTAATTTTATGGGGTTCTTGTGAAGATTAAATAGAATAATATAAATGATAGCATTTTTCCACTATAAGATGTTCTACAGCAGATGATAATAAACAAAAAGCAGGGGGGAAAATCACTTTAAAAGCAAAGCTGTCTTCACGAATAGGGCAAAGGATTCAAACCACACCAGTTTTTAGAGAACTCTGCCGTCTTTGCTGAGAATCATTTTTGTGACTTTTCCTACCTAAAGTGGTGTTTTTTCTGACTACTCTGCTTTTTTTTTTGTTTATATTCTCACCACTTCTAGGTGAGGGTTTGAAGCCCAAGCACAGGAAAGGAGAACACTGGGTGAGGGAACTTGGAGAGAGAACGGTGGTTTCACTTTCATGTCAGAACTGGGGTGGTCCCAAGAAAAATGCCCTTGAATATGACAGTCTCAATTCCTGGAAGGAAGGAGAGAAACAGGACTAGGGCTCTGGGCTTCTGGTGAAATAATAACCAGCCAAGGCTTTGTGGCTTCTTAACCATCTCCTGACTCTACCCATTTTAGCGTGCTCCAGAACCTTCTTCAAGTGCCATCTTGTATTCTCTTCTCAGGCAGGTGGTGGTAACAAGGCTGATGAGTTTATTATTGCGAAGTTGTGTAGGAGTACGCCAAGTAAGCTTCACCTCTTCTTTCTAGGTCCAACAGCAAGAATCTAGCCCCTTTCACTCTCCAAGAAAACTTTCTATAGAAATTGCAGAGCTCCCTACTGTCCCAGATACTATCAGTGATCATTCTCAAGGCTTTTACTATAGCTTCTGATGGCCTCTTCTTCACATTTCTCTCCCTCAGTCCTTCATGTCTTCTCTCATTCCCCTTACATCTGTTTCTAGGTCTATAAAAATATACAACATGCAGTGTGCTGAATTTTATCAGGCCTTATAACCTCATAAAAAAAGAATAAATAAAGAAGGAACCAGAAAAATATTTGTATATATCATAAAGAACACTTGTAATTTTTCCATTTGCTCTGCTTGATTACTAAAATTTTAAAGTTTAAAAATTGTCAACCAGTCTATTGGTTTGTCAACAATCACATAACAAATATTCACAGAGAACAAAGCATTTGACTAAGGAAGATTATTAAAAACAGGCAGTTCCCTCCCTGAAATATTTAAAAATTCCCCAAAGGGCTTACAATAATTAAAATTTCCACTAGATTTTATTTTTAAAGGGCATTTTATAAAACTACCAGATTAATCATGTCAATTAAAAAAATTTTTTTTCATTGAGATTACAAATTGATAAGCTCAATGCAGAAAAATAAAATTGGTTTATATACAGATATAGAGACCACCCTTAGTCTTACCTCCAAGAGTTAACTGCTAAAATTAATTTGATCTATTTCTTTCCTTCTATGTATATTATTCAGAATTGTGCCTGTGTTATATACACAATTTTCTAATCTGTTCTTTCACTTGTTATGAGCATTTCTCAACCATTAGAGAACATTTATGTATAGGGTTTTAATGAATGTCTATTAAATAAATAGTAAATAATTGTATATTTGTAAATGAAATAATGGACATTCATTGAAATTATTCATGAAAAGTTTTCTAATTATATATAATTAATATATATGATTTTAAGATAATATTTACTAGTACATTAATATATACTAATATCTAAGTGAAAGGTACATCTAGAGGTGGCTTTATGGACTTTCAAATAATTGATGTAATGAATATTTCTGTGTCTAAATCTGTCCGAATCTTGGATTATTCCCTTAGGACATATCTCCCAAATGAAAATATTAGATCAAATTATTAGAACTTATTTTTCTGTTTTAATTATTTGGATATCTTGATACATGGGACCATAGTAAATTTTAAATACTAGGCCAATTTTACATCAATCTGCACTGAGGCCATGAAAAAAATAAGAATTATTTTTAACCCATTACTCATTTGCCCTGAGAATACTCACTAGCGGCACTAGTGGCTACAGAATTTACCCCGAGATAACATGCGGATTACAGCCCTAAGCTTACCCCCAAAGTTTGCCATGAAATATCTCACTTTTATTATTATTTTTACATTGCTCTAGTATATCAATAGTCTTTGGAAACCAATGACATCATTCTACATATAGCATTTTGCTTTTAATAGTGGTATTGCCATTTACAAAATATAGTTATTCTCGATTGCTGAAAATGTCAAATCCTAGAAAACAGCGTTCCTATGTTCATTCTCGAACAGCTGTTAGCCAAAGATTTATTTGATGAATCCGATTTATGTATACATTTCTATTACATTGGAATTAGAGACAAGTTCTGTTTAGAAAGAACTCCTAGAAAGGTTTTTATATTTTATTCTCGCATTGAAAACCAGTTAGATTTGCTTCAGCCTCAAAGAACATGTTTATATAAAATTAAATTAATACTGGCAGCGAGCTGGTCCTTTTTTTTCCTAAACGGGAAATGGATTAATAATAGGTAATATTATTTAGCGTCTTACTTGTGCTCCTCTAAATCCGCTACATGTTGGATCCCACTCAATCCTCCCAACAACCCGACAGGTAGGCACTACTATTAACCTAATTTAACAGAATAAGATAGTGAAACTCAGAGAGTTGAAATAACTGGCCCAAGGTCACAGCTAGGCATGGTCAGTATCAGGATTTGAACCTATGTAACCTGACTCTAGGAACTTCATACTTAACTATCACTTGCCCACTAATAAGAGAAATTCTTCTGCCCTCAAAGCAGAAAAGTAGCAACCTTCCCCCTAAAGAATGTTAGCTATCACCTGTTTTCTTCCATTAAAGAAGATAACCTAAGTTGGATGCCAGCTAAAATTAAAGCAATTACAGAGCGCACTGGAGAGGCTGAATCAGGATGTTGATGAAAGGAGAGGATGTTCATGAGAAGCAAATTTCAGGGGAAAACCACAGAGGAGTGTGGTAAAGTCCAAAACATTCAGACATTCATTGCTCTCAACTAATGTCTCCAAGTTTAACAAGAGAAAACAGATGATAGTGGGAAAGATCTGTAATTGAGATAAGAGATTTCTTGATATTAAACTCAATAAAAATACTTCAAAGGAAACATAGTATTGTACAGTTTGATTAAGATGAAGTGTGGGAAACAGGAAATAAGAGTTAGTTGAGTAGGAATAGCTCATCCACTAACTTGTAAGTGCGTATCTTTTCCTGTGTTAATATCCCAGCACTCAACATGCCGCCTGGCATATAGAAGCCTTCAATAAATGGTTGATGAACAAAAGTGAATTATGCTACTTGCCAGGAAGCCTCTGAGGTCAACCCTCCAGTGGAGGACAAGTAGAAACCATCCTAATTAGACATGAAGAGTATGCGATCCAAGGAATGGGTTTGTAGAAAGAGAGTGGACATGCAGGAAGAGTGAATCCAAGCTGAAGTTCATGCACGGATTGGAAGGAACAAGGACCTAAATAAAAGGGATAATTTCCTCTTGTAGAGATTTTAAAAAAAAGTATCCTGGAATTTGGTAAATTATTACATGAAAACCAGGACTAACAGAATCTTCTACCCTGTCCTTGAATCCAAGATTTTAATATCGAAAATGTTTTCATTATGTTTATAAAATTAGTGATTTTAATTAGATTTATATTAACATTTAAAATTTTTATTTAAGAAATATTCCTCAAGCAAATTTTCATTAAAATAGAGAAAAAGGGACAGACAACAAGAGGGTAAAGAAAAGATCAAAGAAAGGGAGATAGAACCCTGAGGATACTTAAGCCAAAGCAGGCCCAGAATCTTAAAGAAAAGTTATGCATGTGGACATTTAACCTCTGGTGATTTGTGCAATGTTAATATATTACACTGGGTGTAACTTTTACAGGTTGTAATTTTTTACTTTATTATTTGGTAAGTTATAACTTTTGCAGTTGGTAGCTATGGATTTTATGTTGTTCTTGCCCATAAATCTTAATATGGTACCTGTATCACCAAATTTTAAATGGTGCTGATAAGATTATAATAATAATGATAATGAAGAAATTTTTCCAGATGCATCTGCTTATATTCCAATCAATTCAAGGGTAACTTGAAACATTTGACAATTGTGTATGTCTGCTCTTCTCAGAGTTTAAATAAATATTCAGAATCTAGCTGAGTTAAAAAAGTTGAAAATCACATGATATCACTTATATATGGGGTATAAACCTAAAAGCAACAAATGAGCAGGACAAATAAACAAAGACTCATGGACATGAACTATAGACTAGTGGTTACTAGTGGGGTGGGGGAGGGGGGAGGTAGACAGAGTAAAGAGGGTCAAATATAGGGTTTAGGGGAGGGTGAAGTGGGTAAAGGGGATCAAATATACAGTAGCAGAAGGAAACTGGACTTTGGATGGTAATCACACAATAGAATATACAGATGTCAAATGATAATGTCCCCTTGAAAATTATATGATTGTATTAACCAATGTTACCCCAATAAACTTAAAAAAAAAAAAAAGAATCTGGCTGTATTTATTAAGGACAGTGTTAACTGGTGGATAAGAATGTAGCCTTTAAGACCTGGATTCCAGCCCCAGCTCTACCACTTACTGGCTGTGAACTTGAGGAAAGTTAACTAAGCTTCAGTGTTCTCATTTTTAAATGGGGATAACAATATCTATTTAATAGGGTTGTTATAAGACATAAGTGGCATGCTTTATGGAAAGTGCTTAGCACAGTGTCTGGTACTGAGTGGGCAACAAATACATAGTAGCTGCTGCTGACCCTAATTAAACTTTTTGGAATTTGCAAAGTAGATCATAACTATTACAAGAAGAGGATTCCTCATGAGACTTCCATAACTTCCTGGAGATGGGAGGCCAGAAATTCTCTGGGAACTGTTGAAATGTTTGCTTCCAGATCTGATGAATTCCAGGGCTTGTGAAAAATGCAGAAGTAAAAACCATTAACTAACATCTGCAGAAATTATTGTATATGAATGGATAAAAATTTGGGATCAGTTCTCATTGGATCCCAACCATATTCCAGTTCTTCATGTGTAGTTTCTACATTTATTTTGTACTTCTGCTTTGGGCTTTGCTCAGATCTTCTCCTGTCAATATCTGTGAGCTCTCCTATGGCCACATGGACATATTTATTCTGTGTTGTACATAGAAGTTAAAGGCTCGATTATAAAGGGATAAATATAACCTCAATTAGAAGAAACTATGTATTATTTGATTTAACAGTCAGAAGGAAATGTGTGACTCAGTGGTGAATTCTTCTTTTTCTTTTTTGTTGGCTGGTTGGTTGATTGAAAGCGGGGGAGGATGCCCTCTCCAGTTTTCCTCTTGATCCTGCGCATTGGTCCTTTGGTTCTAAAATAAACATATGATTCCCTTCACAAGAAAAAGAATAATTTGTAAATGTGTGATGACGGATGTTAACTAGACTTATTGCAGTCACCATTTAGCAATATACAAATATCAAGTCATGGTGTTATACATTTGAAACTAATATAATGTTATATGTTAATTATATCTCAATAAATATTAAATAAAATAGAGACATGAAAGCAAAATTCAAAATATATTCCAGCAAACCCTCATTACAGAATAATATAAATACATGAAGCCACTGGACAGAATTCATAGGAAAATTTCACTACTACTAATATAAATAGCAAGGTCTGAATTTACATACATGTGATAATTTATATAAATATAACTAAGGCTGATTTGAATACATTTTATCAGTGAAACTCGCAGTTTACAATTGAATTCACTCACCAGAATTTTTTTTTTTTTGATCAATTTAAACTAGGCAGAAGTTTGGCTGCATTAAAAGAGCCGGGAAGGCATAGACAAAGGTTATCAGCCTTCCTTCTTGAGGCACAAATTAATTTTCTAGCACCCACTTTATAGCACAGGCCATGTCTCCTGCCTGTAATTTATATTTTTTTTATTACTCTAGGAGAGTAATAAAAAAAATTTAAAGGAAATATATATGATACATTAGCTGGTAATTTTTTAAATGAAGTAAATTTATAAAAGGTACTACCAGCAAAAAAAGGCAAATAAGAAACCAGAATAAAAATAGATAAGATGGAGTGAAAATGAAAGTTATGAAAGAAAACTAAATGAACTGCACAAATATAAGTTAGGAAATATAGATTTTAAAAAGTTATATAAATTAATAAGAAAAGTAAAACAGATTTTGCATGATTAAACTGGAGGCTAAAAGATTTAAATAAATTAATAATATTGTTACAGTAAAATCAGTAATTTAATAGAGTAGCTATTAAAAGAACATAAACCAAATGGGTGTACGTGTGTGTGTCTTGTTTGTTACATTAAAATTATGATTCAATTCAAAAGCTTATTGCACTCATATGAAGGCAGAGTTCTCAGTGAAAAAGCGACAAAGTTCAGCTTTCTGCCCCTTTTTTGCTCTTCTGTGCACAGGTATTTTCATGAGTCTTGTGGGCTGAAAGATGAGGGCTGATGAAGCAAACCAAGGCTGCAGCTGATTATGCCTCCCATAACTGTCTCCTATTGACATGGTCTTGACCATTGAGTGACACGTATTCACCTAGGGTGAAAACCAGTACCTGCTCAGTAAATGTAAAGCCAAGAATCCTATTGCCTCAGCCCCACCCAGCAGGGACAAGCACATTATGAAGCCTTTCCAATTTTACATAATTTTGGCAGCAGTCATTACATGGAAATAATAATTCATTATTCAGATTCTATTTCATCTGATCTGGACAATCTTTTCTGCCTGAGCATAATCAAAACTATATTTTTCCTCCCCAAAAACATGGATGCAAAGCCTTTGGAAAATTTTGCTATTATTTATTGATAAAACTTCAAATGTTCAAAGCTGAGTTAGATATGGTTCTTTTAACTCTTTGGAAACAGGAATTATTATCAAATAGCTCAAAAATGTTAATTAATATAAGAATATAAATGTCACTGATTAAAACAGCTCTAACACAATCTTGTATTGTGAAAATTTTTAGTTTTCTTGTAAAATCTACTGTGTTCTCATATTCTTCTCTTTGAAAATGTCTTATTATGTTATGACTCTAATCCCAAATTATTTTTATTAAATTCTTGTTCTTTTATAATTTTATTTTTAACTAGATGAACATATATTAATTTTTAAAACTCTAATTACACATCACTATTTTAATGTGTTTTCTTCATCAGAAACCTCAACATTCCTTCCACATGTGAAACATCTCACCTTAAACTGCCTATGTAGATAGCGTTAAGTCTACTCCAGTCCCTAGTGTATAATCAGTCACTAGTGAGGATGTCTCCCTGTTTATTTTTTTTCTAGATATTGAAATGTTACCAGACCTCCCTTAAAAAATATTGTAAAGCTTTGTTTGAAAGAGAATGATATCATTTGTAGCTATTACTGGAAAAGTTTGTCATCACCTCTGTAATAGTCCTCCTGGTTATTTCATATCTTGGCCGTGGTATGCCCTTCAAAAAACACAAGTAAGTAATGGAATTGAACTCTCCCCAGTATTCCTAAGAACCTATTTTTGTTCTAAAATATTCTCCCTTAGATTTTGTCCTTCAGGGTTAAAGAAGAACCAATTAGTAGTTGATAGTTGGTCACAGGGATGGGGAGCATGGCAGGGAGAATGCAGTTAGCATTATTATGATGACTAGGGCCAAGGGAGGGAGGGAGCAATTGGGGGGATAGTTTTATGAACTATATAAGTGTCTAACTAATGTACTGTATACTTGAAACTAATTTAAATAAAGAAATTTTTTTTAAGCCTATTCTTGCCTATATTCTGTCAGAGAATGCACAGAAAATATTTTCGGTAATACAGATGTATTTAAAGTTACTCATGGGTGTGGCAGAGATATTTAAGGGTCTCACAGAACAACTCATTAGCTTAATAGTGCTAGTAGTACTGTAGGAAGTCACTGGAATACACAGTACTAGAGAAATTCACAGCCAGTCTAGCAACAGTATGTATTGGACATCTAGCCATGAACTAGGTAGGTGCTGACCTGATACAGAGGTGAGGAAAGGTAGAATCCCACAACAACCACTCACAAGGAACAGTTGAGGGGAAAAAAACATCTTCCTAAGGAAGTTAGATTTCTATAATGGAGGGTTCATTCCTGAACTTGTATGAGAAAGAAAATATGTGTAATATTTAAAAAGAGTTTCTCTAGTAATTCTTACACCGTGAGTTTCTAAAATATACTCAATTAGTTTCAAAGAAGTTTCTCTTTCTTAACAAAACTTTAACTTTTTAACTAAACTGTCTTGGCACACAGAATGACCACGTGAGATACAAGTCAAGATACAGGGAAATAAGTCAAAGTACATTAAGGAAAAACCATAAAGTTGGATTTAAAGCTATATCATAAACATTTACATAGCATTTACTATGGGTCAGCCATTGTTCTCAACACTTCATATATTTTAACAAATTTAATCCTCCCAAGAAATCTATGAGCTGAGTTTTACTATGAATTGTATTTTTCAGATGCAGAAGCCCAAACACAGAAACGAGCTTACCGACACCGAGAACAGTGATTTTACCCCAGGGAGTTGGGGTCCAGAGCTGCTGGCTCATAAGCACTCTGCTAACACTGCCTCTTAATATTTTCCCTTGTGCTTCTACATGTTTGAGAGCATGAAATTCAGGTCTGATGTCTCCAAGTGGAACAAAAACAAGACGTTTTTTGAATCAACACTGATTCACTAGATCTATCAATAAGAACAGGTAGAATCAATAAGGAATACAGGGATGAGAAAAATTAAAAGAAGGCAGGCAAGCATGACTACTAACAAAACAAATGCCAATTAAAATCAAAATACAGTTTTAAAATTATCATTAAGGATTAAACATTTAAGCAGAGCCAGAAAAAATACCCAACAAAATGTTTAAATGTAATTCTTAGGGGAAAAGTATCAGTGGAGAAAAATAATCTGGCTTTAGCTTTCTGGTAAAGGTCTGGGAAGTAAGAGTCCTTATGTTACATGAAAAAAAAAATTACTAAAGATGCCAACTGATGTGTTTTGTTTAAAGATAAATTTCAAATGAGTAACTTAGACCTAGCACACAGACTCAATGTCATTCAGACATTGCAGATATGTCTGTCCTAGCAAAGGCATAATTTTCTAGCACGTTAAATACATTTTAACAATAACATGCTATAAATACATTAGCAATGATACTAGCATAATAATTTCTTATGTTTACTCAGCGTATCTCTAAGCCTATGGTAAAAATCAGTGCTGTCAGTTTCAACTGCAAAACTTGTCATAATAACTTGCTTTTATTCATATAGTATGAGCTTTTCCACTAGGCATTGCCTTAGTCTGAATGTTGAGTAAATGTATTTTTAAAAATCAACACATGAAGAAGGCTGTTTCACTCTCTTAGCAAATTAATTCTTGTGTAATCAATACACAAAGCATGAATCCAGCTCCTAGAAAAATGCTTGACACACACAGTGAGTACTTGACCAATAACTCTTGTGTGAATGGATAAATAAGTCCCTCTGGCCACTGAAGCAGAAAAGCAGACAAAGTGTGTTTTCTTTGAATATGATGACATAGGCACTCAGGTTATTCTCCCAACTTCCTATTGAAGAGTAGCAGAAAAATAACATCTCAAAATATGCCACTTTGGCACAAGGGTTATTTTGAGCTGAAGTTCATTGAGATGAAGCAGATATAAGAAAAGCCCTTTGCTCTCCCCTATTTGCCTTAAAGCAAGACATAAATTTGTAAGGTTGTTCCTGCATCCATCTTTACCAGAAAGGACAGAGTTAATCACTGGAAACAACTCTAAAGCCTTTTCGTCCTGGAGACAGCACCAGAAGAATCTGTATAACAGACTTTACCAACTACCCTTTATCGTCCATTAATATCCCCATACACTTATGTTTGCATTATTTGCCCCCCTAGAAACTCAGTCTTTTACCTTTGTCATGTCACTTCCCTACAAATGTATTTTTCTTTTGTGAAGATGCTGTATAAGCCTAATTTTTAGCCATCCCTTTGAGTTACTCATGTACTTCCATGTGTGTGTGCAATGCACCTGTTCATTAACTTCTGTTAATTTTTCTCTCGTCAATCTGCTTTTTGTCAGTCTTATTTGCAGGACACTGGTAAATGAATCTAAGATGGGTAGAGGAAAGAGAAATTTTTTTCTCCCTACACTATTAAAATGAAATATAAAAACAGAGCAGGGAGATCACAGCAGCTCCAGAAGATAAAATAAAATAATAAAACATAAGCCAATTTTTTACAAGAAACCAGTGTTTATCCAATTATGTAATTAACTGATAAAAACATAACAAATTGATATTATGGCAGATTCCACCTCTTGAACCAGGATTATCCCCTTCTAATAGTCCTCAACTCAGGGACAATGAAAGTGCCTTGATTTTGGAGGTAAATTGGAACTGTTGGAAACTCCATTCCTCAATTCGTTTTGCCTCTGAAACCATGGTGCACCTGAATGTACCTTCAGTGTACCAGGGCCACAGACCTTTCTCCCAAAGTGGATAGTAAAACAAGGCTGATAAGAGAGGGTAGAGGCAGAAGAAAAGATTGCTCTCTGGACTCTCAGAACAGCAGACAGCTGGCTAGTGCAGGATAGTACATGTCTGGACAAAGCTGTTTCCCCAGAGGTTCATATTCTTTTCAGTTTTCAGAAATTTGAAACTCTGAATGCCTGAACTTTCAATATATTGTTACTGGAATAATAAACCTCATAATATTTCCTATTCCTTCAAAATCCATTTGTTCTCCATATCATGTAGTGATGTCACTGTAAGAAAATTTTTTCTTAGGCCTAGAAATGGATTGGCCTTTTTACGTTTTCTAAAGTAGGTATTTTTCAATAATGGTAGTACTACCCCTTGGGGGATATGTTGCAACTTTTGAGATTGTCACCATTACCAGAAGAGGACCCCTGTTATTTCGTATGCGAAATAGGGATACTGATGTCCTGCTGTGTGTGGAACAGTCCAGCACAATACAAAATAATCCACCCAAAATACCAATAGTGCTTCTGTTGAGAAACACGGCCCCCAAGTCATTAATTGAAATGTTACACAGAGTCTCAAGATGTAAAATAAATAAGAGCAAAGCTCAGTAATTGAAATAACTGAACTTTAATGAGATGCCATAAAAATCTCAAAGAAAACAAAGAGGCTCACTCTCACTTAATATTGTTCCTGAAATTCTGACTATGCATAAAAATAAGAAACAAACAAAAGAATTTCTTCAAAATTGTTAGAAATCATTAACTTATTGAAATGGCTGCACACAGAACTCAGTTAATAGTAGCTTTCTGAGCTAATAACAATAGGAGAATCAAATGACAATATAATTCATGATAACAGTAAAAGTGCGAAATGCCTGAAAATAACCCCAATTAGACAAGCAAAAAAATAGCAAAAATATAGCAAAAAAATTGAATAATAGAAGACATCATTGTCCAGGTTGGAAAAATAAATGATTGCAAAGTCATGTCTCCTTTACCAGGCAATTTATTGATTTATTGCAATTTCAATCTATAGTCCTTATTTTTCTTTAATTTTTTTTTTTACTTTACAGTGTTACTGGTGCATATATCTGAGAAAATAAGTATGAAATATAATGAAGAATTTATCTGATCTTCGTCTCTGGTTCTTGCAAGGGAGCCTTTAAATCCTTGAAATTTCCTGAGTGAGAGGAAATTTCCTGAGTGGTATTTACGGTGAACCCACTGACCACACCTGAGTTATGCTGATGAAGTGACTCATGTAGGATCCCTGGTTAATTTCAGGTTAGGAGCTGGTCATGCCAGAAACCATGTGATTAGAGTTGTGGCTTTGAGCCACACGATATCAATTTCATTTCCTGACCTCTGAGAAGGGGAGGAGAGGCCAGTGATTGGAACAACCATTCCCATCTAACAAAAACTCTGAGCACCTGAAGCCTGGGTGAGCTCTTCCGGTTGCTTATCAGACATTGATGTGCCAAGAGAGTGACATGTCCCAAAGACATAGAAGCTTCACTTTTAAGACGCTTTCAGGCCTTGCCCTATACATCTCTCCCTTTGGCTGGTCCTCATATGTATCTTTGATAATAAAACTATGGTCATAAGTATCATGTTTTTCCACGTTCCCGATAAATATGCTAGCTCAAGGTTTCCGAGTTCTGAGTCATTCCATTGAATTATTGAACCTGCAGATATCATGGGAACCCACAAATGTGTACTTGGTCAGAAAAACAGGTGGTCTGAGGACCCTGGTTTTTGTGGCTGGTATCTGGGATGAATAAAGTCTTGTGAAATGGAGAACTGTGCCTTAACTTGTGAAGTTTGCACTAACTCCAGGTAGTCAGTGTCAGAATTGCGCTGCAGAAACAATAGCAAATAAATTTTTTAGTTCAGGCAGTAAAAATCAATTATATCTTTATATAGGAGAGAATCTATTTTTGTCCCATTGATCTGCTTATTTATTCTGTAAGACTTTCTTTCAAAGGAGGAATTCCAACCCATAATTCCCTTGTGTTGAAGACAATTATTCGTAGGTCTTTTATGATTCTGCACATTCATTGCACAAAGACTACCTTGATTACAGACGATCATGGATATTTGTACCGTAAACAGACTTGGAAGATAGGGATAGTGTGTCCCAGAACAGCAAAAAGCAGGCATGCTTATTGTTCATAATAGAAGGTTTCTCTAAGCTCATCACTTTTCCCTGATGATGTAACCCCTGTGTGTTCAGGTGTCATCTGACACATTTCATGTTATCTTGTGGGAATTGGGGCTCAGAAAAACTGGTGCGAAATAGTTTTGATATTCTGGCTATTGATATTGCTATAATAAAATCTTTCAGACTCAGAAATTTTGCGTATTCTACTAGCACCCATAAAACGATGACAGACTAATATTTTAGTTTGCAGGTAAGGTAAAATCTGACATCTTAATCTTGCACCTGCCTTAACACAGAATTTCTGGCAAAGCATTATAGCTACTCTAGCCCTATCTTCCACCCCAAGAACAAAATATAAATATGATCTCAGGTACATTTACTCTGGTCACATCTCAGGAAGCTAAAAGTAGTTAAGGATCTTTCCTAAAGAGTGGCATACAAAACATTTGGAAAAATTAAAGAGAATTGAGTAAACGTAAAAATTTTTGAAAATATTGGATTGATTGGAATTTATAAACTGAGTCATAAGAGGAATAGTGTTTGAGTCATGTGATATCCTGGTTTGGGGGCGGTTAAAAAATATTAAACTTGAGTTAGTTGGATCAAAAAATATGTATGAGTAAATGAACCATCAATTTATATATAGAAAATTATAGATAAGGAGAGAAGTAGTTAGATGATAGATATTTAGGTAGATAGATGATAGATAGACATTTAGATAGATGGATACATAGGCAGATAAATACATAGTTAGTATCTTCTAAAACCTAAGGAGATCCATGTAGCTGGAAAACAGAAAAAATCAGGGATCAAGAAATGAAAACCTTTAGGAACCTAATAAGAGTCCTCTTCACCCTCCCTCTCAAAACTGGCTTTCTCTGTTTCATTCGCATAGCATACTGTTTTCATGGTGCAGTTCCAAACCACACAGAGACTACCTGTCCCTCCTAGAAGCCCAATTCCCCACTTCTATAAGAAATGCATGAGTCTGCATTGGGTCAGATGTCTATTTCTGATCTATTTAACTCTGCTAGGAATTAGAGTCATGTAAAAAATATATATGGCTATTGAGAGCCTGCCACAGTTGTGAGCATGAGTTCTGAGAGAAAAGAAATTAGGCAGACACTTCGAGGAGTGTGTAGTAGAGCAAGTAATTTGGCAAATTTAGCAGAATGACTAATTGTCTCGACAATCAGGATGCATGTTAAACACATGCCATAGACTGTAAGGCCTGCATTTACTTATTTTCATATTTCTCACGTGTTCGAGTGTCAAATAAACACATACTATTCAGATCAGAAACTACAAGGGAGTTAGTTCCTGGTATCCATTTGATGGGAAGTAAATATCCCGATAAATATGCTAGCTCGAGGTTTCCCAAAGCAAGTTGTAGAAATAGAGTGGTAGTCTACAGCCACTCGGATATTTGGGAAATGCAAAGTTAAATACCATAACACAGGTTTTTTAAGCAAGCTTGTGTTCTTATAAATATTTAAAATCCTTAATATACAAATAATCACTAAGAATCTCCGATAAAGGGATTTAGTATGAAAGATTTCCCAAACATATTTAACTACTTTTCAGTGGATCAACTTGGGCTGTTTGAACACTAACTGTATGCTGTCTACAGAGATATTTTCCAGATAAAATATGAATATAATTATACAGCTTCCTGGACAACCTTGAATAAAATCCTCTGATTTTTAACAAAAAAATGGGTTGTGTTCTTACCTTGTTCTATTTTTAACACAACTAGCCTCATGCAGAGGGAGAATGTATATCTCTTATTATAAGTACAGTATTTATATATTGAAAATAGTTTAAGTAAGTTAACGTAAACCCAGTATTTTTTAACATAATAAATCATTCTGTTAGGATTGCTAATGTAATCGCTGAGTGGATACCTTATGTGACTTGAATCAGAAAACTATTGATATAACTGCAGAACCGATTGTTGATTCTACATGGAGGGCAAAAATGTCTACATCTGCCAACTGACATTTATAATAAATTTTAACATATTCATAAATATTTTGATTGTTAATAGAAGGTCTTTTATCATGGACATTATAGCTAGAAACTAAGATGCTGCCCAGAAAACTCATAATGGTTATTTTATTATATATTTGACCCTTGAACATGATGGGGCTTAGGGGAGCCTACCTCCACATATAATTACAGTCGGCCCTCCACATCCACGATTCTCAACCTCCCATGGAAAATAAAGTGGACCCTGGAACAACAGGGGTTTGAACTGCCCAGGTCCACTTATATGTGGATTCTTTTCATTGGACTCACACAGTTCAAACACATATTGTTCCAGGGTCAACTGTAATTGTATTCTTATTTATTCATTGAGACATATGTTTATTATTGAAGCCTTGGCGTGAGTGCACATACAATGCGGAACACCCATAGCTAAAAATAAGTACTGTTTCTAAACCTGGAAATTGAGAATGCAATAAAGGTGTTGATATTTCAGATTTCTATCTTCCTCTTTGTGAAACTAATTTGGTTGGGGACCTATAGGAGTCTAACATAAACCATATGGCACAAGAACAACAATTAACCTGTTTTCATCTACTTGTAAAGAATGTTCTGACCAAATGAGTGCCACAGTCCCTCCTGAAAAACAAATCTAGTTACTTGATCTCTTTGACCATTATAAAAATCATGAAATCTAAAAACTATACCACAGTTTTTGACATAGCAATATTTCCCCTAAAGTTCAATGTTTCCATTTGGAATGCAAATCTTTTGCTGAAGATAGAGTTGGGGAAATTGGCCTTTCTAGTCAACTTCTGACCCCGATAATAAATTACTTTTACTTTCCTGAAGGTAATATATAGTTACTTAGTTCAGTGATTTTTCAAGTCTCTTGTTAAATAAGTCCTTAAAAAACACCTATAAAACTGGGGGAAGAGGTATAGGGAGGAGATAGTGCAGAGGACATAAGCAGAATAAATTGTTTAGTGTTCTCAAAGAGCTTGCATAAGCTAGGCAAGATAAGACCAAGAACGACAATGAAAAAGACATATATAATGACGAATTATAATTCTGATAGTTCAAGAGCTGTAAAAGTAGATGGTGATAAAGAGAAACTGAAATAACTTGAAAGGAAAGGCCTCTTGGAGAAGGTAAGGCGACAAGTAGGCTTTAAACTTTTTATGGAACTTGAAGGATTAAGGACACAGGACACAGGAATTAAAAATGGGAGTAAAGTTACAGAAAAAAAAAGGAGAAGAATATACAGAATTAAGAAAGAGAATAGCATGCCTGAATTTGAGAATAACTTTAAGTATGTGGGACGAACAACTTAAATTAATAGAATGAGACTTAAAATTTAAGCACAGAAGTTAGATCTGGTGTGGTTAGAATTAAGAAGACAGCTATAGACTATAGAACAGAGATTGAAGTTTTTAAAACATCTGTTGACTTAGAATTTTTTACTCAGGAAAAATATTTTTCAAGACAAAGGTGAAATAAGTACTTTTTCAGAGATACACAAACTGGAAGAGTGCATCGCTAGTAGATCTTTTACTCTAAGAAATATTAAAGGAAGTCTTTTAAACAAAAGGAAAATCACACCAGATGAAAATATGAGTTCATGCAAAAGAATGAAAAAACATCAGAAATAGTAATTACATAAGTATACATAATTACTTGTAATAATTAAATATATTATTATTTCAATGTGTTTAAAAGATAATAGACTTTAACAAAATAATAGACATATATTATGAGATCTATAATTAGTAAAAGTAAAATGTATGATAACAATATCACAAAGGCCAGGAGGGGAGATATGGAAGTATACTGTTGTGAGGTTCTTATACTATACATGCAATGTATGTCATTTAGGGCAAACTGTGGTAAGTTAAACATGTATACTGTAAATCATAAGTCAACTTTAACTATACACATACACACACACAAGACAGCTATAACTAATAAATGAATAAAGGAGATAAGAAGAAATAATAAAAAATAATAATCCAAAATAAGAAAGACAAAACAATGAGGAATGAAGAACATACAGAAAAATAAAAAACAAATGATAAGATAGTAGATTTACACTCAAGTATATAATTACTCTCATTAGTAATGATATTAATATTTCAATTAAAGGGCAGAAGTTAGATTTTTTAAAAACAAATATATGCTGCCTAGAAGTCAGTCTGGCTAGAGGTTTATCAGTTTTATTGATCTTCATAAAGAACCAGAGTTTGATTTCATTGATTTTCTCTATTGTTTTTCTGTATTTTATTGACTTTTGCTTTGATTATTTTCTTTATTCTGCGTAATTTGAGTTTGTACTCACTTTTAATTTAAAAAACAAATAGGCTAAAAAATAAAGATGAGAAAAGATATATTGTGCTAACATTAATCATTAAAATAATATCAGATAATGTAAATTTTAGAGCAAAGAGTATTATCAGGGATTAAGAGGTCCATTTAATAAATGATAAAGGACTCAATTTATTTAAAAGGCATAGAATTCTAAATGTTTTTATACCTAATAATAGAGCTGCAAATTACATGAAGCAAAAACTAATAAATCTGCAAAGAAAAATAGACAAATCCACAATTATAGCTGTAGATTTCAAAATACTATTCTTAATAATTGATAGAATAAGTAGATAGAAAATAAACAGGGATATAGAAGACTTGAATATTACTATCAATCAACTTAATTTAATTGAAAATTACAGAACGTTCCACCTAAAACAGCAAAATACACATTTTTTTCTAATGCACATTAAGTATATACCAAAAATAAACCAGATTCAGGGCCATAAAATAAGTTTTATTAAACCTAAAAGGACTGATGTAATACAAAATACACTGTATAATCCCTGTGAAATTGGAGTTAATAATAGAAAACTATCTAAAGAAAATCTCAAAAATTTGGGAATTAAATAACATACTTTTAAATAACCCAGGAGTCAAGGAAGAAATTTTTAAAAATCATAAGATATTTTGAATTGATTGAAAATGTGGACTGCAGCTAAAGCAGTACTTAGGGGAAAATTATAGCAGCAATGGCTATTTTTTGAAAAAAAATCTTCAAATTAATAATTTTAATTTCTACATTAAGAAACCAGAAAAAGGAAAGCAAATTAAACTCGAATTACTCACAGAAAAGGATATAAAGCAAAAATCAATAAAATACAAAAAAACAATAGATAAAACCAATAAAAAAAAAATTGCTTCCTTATGAGATTCAATAAAACTGATGAACCTCTAGCCAGACTGAATAGAAAAAATAAAGTGAAAATAGCAATGTCAATATCAGAAATGAGAGTGGTGACATCACTACGCAACCTATAGATACTAAAAGGATAATAAAGGAATGTTATGAACAACATATTATGCCAATAAATTTAACAGATGCAAGCGGAAAAACATAATGGAATGTCTACCAAATTTTACTCAAGAAAGAGATAACTTGAATAGCCCACTATCTATTTAAAAACTAAATTTATTGTTAAAAGCATTCCCACCAAAGCAAATTCCACCAAATATCAAAGGAAGAAATATTACCAATCCTACAGAAAATATTTGGAAAAAAAATCAAAAAGGAAGAAATACTTCCCATCTCATTCTATGGTGCCAGCACTACCCTAAAACAAAAATCTGAAGACACTATCGGAAAACTGAATGCTATATATCTCATGAACATACATGCAAAATTCCTAAGCAGTCTGAGGTCCTAGCCTATTCCCTTGATGGTTATAAGCAGTTATTCCTAATGTTCAATTGTAAACATTAGGCTAATTGAGAACAATGCCCGCTATTGTTCAATTGTGGACAATGAGGCTAATTGGTATACCAAATGATTTATATACCAATTAACCTCATTTCTGCTTTTACTAGGGACACATTTGCCAGGTTTGAAGCAATTTTTTGTTAACTTTTTAATAAAGTTTAGTGAACATAGAGAAAAGTACACAGCTCAATAAACATATCCATGTAATAGGATCCAGATCAAGAAACAGAACATCATCAACACCAGAAATGCTCTCTATATACAGTTAAGGATATAACTCAAATAGTTGTGTAGGCTTGTTAAACCCAAACTCCACAATACATTCCTCCAGGATGGAAACCTAGGGAAGAGTTACAGTTTGAATCTAAAGGCAATTGGCTGGCAGAAATCACTCTTGCTGGTTGAGAGTGAGAGATGGGGTAGGGGTAGCTAGTGTCAGTCTCTGTTCTAGTAAGAACTTACCAATTGGATGAGGCCTACCACATGATGGGAGTAATCTGCTTTACTGAAAGCTCAGCAATTTAAATGCTAATCTCATCCAAAAAACATCTTCACAGAAACATCCAGAATGGAGTTTGACCAAATATCTGGTAACTTGACCCAGCCAAGTTGAAACCCAAAATTAACCATCATGAGGTAGAACTCATCCTTCTGGCAGGAAGGCCCCTACACCCTCACATATTGATCAAGTATGGGCTCTTGGGCCAATCCAGGTTTCAAAAATTAATTAAATATAATGTCTTAAATTTTTAGATTTAAATATGATGCATAGTATGTATATAAATATTATGATATAATTTTTAGTCCTTTGAAGTTCTAATTTTTAGAAAAATTATTTTGAGACATAATTGACAAGTAATATTGTATTAGCTTTAGGTATACATTGTAATAATTTGATATATGTATATATTATGAAATGATTAACAAAATAAGTTTAGTTAACATCCATCTTCACACATAGTTACAAAATTTTTTTCTAGTGATGAGAACTTATAAGATTTTCTCTCCTCACAACTTTCAAGAATACAATAAAACACTGTTTCCTAGAGTTACTATGCTGTACATTACTTCCTCAGGACCTATTTACCTTATAACTGAAAGTTTGTACCTTTTAAGCACTCTATATATTTAAAATACTAATAAAAGTTTTAATTTTATCTTTAACCAGAAGAGATTATCTTTTAATATCCCATGGAGTTTTTTTTCCCTAAATGATGCAGAGATTTTAAAAAGCAGTATGGATATAAGTGAATAAAGTGTATCTTAGTTTAAACAATTTGGTAAAATAAAATTTGATTTTTGATTTATGTTTATTCCAAATACTGTTTTTCTATTCATTTATTTTTTTTTCTTATTTACCTGGACATTATCTACACTTCAGTTTCTTCAAACTCAACTGTTCAATCAAATAGTGATCTGGAAAGCCGTTTAACTCATGGAATACTAAATTCTCTATGAAATAGAACAGCATCCTTTTATGACATGTAAAATTCCCTGTTGTTTAAGTATTTTATGCATTGTATTTCTTTTCTTTTTTATGGTGACATTGGTTAACAAAATCTAATAAGTTTCAAGTGTACAATTCAACAGTAAGTCATATATATTATCTATATTACTCTGTGTTTTTTGTCGCCCATATTTAGATTTCTTTCTGTCGCCATATATTTGACCCCCTTTATCTCATCTACCTCCCCCCTCCCTTCTGGTAATCACTAGTTTATTGTCCATGTCCATGAGTCTGTTTGTCATGTTTGTTTGTTGCTTTTAGATTTATATCTCACAAATAAGTGATAACATGTGGTTTTCAACTTTTTCTGTCTGGCTAATTTCACTTGGCACGATTATCTCAAGATCCACCCATGTTGTCGCAAATAGCAGTATTTCATCTCTTCTTATGGCTAAGTAATATTCTATTGTATATATGTACCCCATCTTTATCCAGTCATCTATTGTAGGACACTTCGGTTGCTTCCATGTCCTGGCCACTGTAAATAATGCTGTTATTAACATTGATATGCAAATATCTTTTCAGATAACTGTTTTCAAGTCTTTGTAGTAAATATCTAGTAAAAGGATTGCTGGATTATATGGTAGATCAATTCTTAGTTTTTTGAGGAACCTCCACACTGTTTTCCATAGTAGCTGTACCAATTTGCAGTTACATTATATTTCTTAATAAAGATATTCAGAAAAGTCTAAGATTCATATTTGACCAATGGATATTTTTATGCTCTGTATTTTGGGTAAGGAAGAATCTACTATTTAAATACTGTAACAAGAGAAAATGCTTCTACCTCAGACAATTAAGTTTTAATAAACTCAGTTATATTTTTATTAGAATTTCATTCAGAGAAATAGCTGGTGTCATCACTTGCTTTGTCTTCGGTAGTGATTCAATTTCATCTTTGTGTCTTCATACAATAGTGGGCAAATATTGTAGCCTGGACAGTTTTGGTTTACATTTGGTCTCCTAGAATTTCATTGTAATAGTTTTGTTTGGCATCTAAAGTCTATGTAAGTTCCAGTTTATATTCCCTTCAACTGAATAATTACTAGTCATCACATTTCCGTAGTCTCTGCCAATATTTCTCCTTTCAGTAGTACTGGAAAGTAATTTTTTTCTGATTATGTTTGTTTGCCAAGGGCATTTATTACTAAGACTTGATAAAGACTCTAATTGGGCCATATTTTTTTCAGCTGGTTTTACTCAAACTCAAGACCTTGACCAGCCCAATTGGTTTGTTTGTTTAAATTCAGAGTTGTTGTTTTTTCTCCCCATTATATGCTTTCATGATCTGGAAAGTTTTAGGGAATTATTTTTTTTAATCAACTATGGGATCTTTTGAAAACCAGAAGTGTAGCCAAAATAACTTCACTTGTCAAGAAGCAGTTTTAGCACATGTTAAAAGCTCAGACTTTGGACTCTTGGGCCAGACATGGGTATAACTCCTGGCCTCACAACTCACTAACCTCTTTGTATGCTTGTTGCCTAGTCTTACAAGTGGGAAAACTAATGGTTACCTAATTTAAAAGGTTGCTATGAGTTGTGCCTTACACACAGTAAGTGTTATGGAGTGCTGGATACACTCTGCATAGAGAATAGTTCAATAAATTAAATCATTGACATTTAGTAAACTCTGCAGTAGACTAGTTGAATTAGTGAATGGGATGCTGCAGTCTCTATACACATACCCCATACAGATACTCCTTTAAATTCAATGAATTTAATTCTACTCCATTAAATAAGATTAGTGCTTCTCCCAGGAATATATATTAATCATGAACATACATGTCTCTAAATTATTCAGGTAAAATGACAGCTCACTCTTAAAAGTTATTAATTCAATATTACTGCATTTCATCAATTTAAAGACACTTTTCACATTTTAACGTCTTTGATGTTAGGAGGCATTTTACAATCTGTGATTGTAAATCACAACCACAGTCAGCCTGACCTTGCCTAAATAATCTAGAGCTCAGTCCTAGCTTTCATATTTTCATCTCTTCAGTAGAGTTACTACTACATGTGTTGAATTTAGTTGCCTTTTTAAATGTCTTCTAAAAGATCACTAATTCAGCTTTAAAACAAAAAGGTTATTGTGTCTGCAGGAAAACATGAAAATAGAGCAGTTGGGTATACATTTGATAACAAAGAAGCACATATCTATCTTTGAAGGAATAGTCACAATTCCATTTTTTCTTGCAAAGCAACAATCAAGTGCTTTATAGTAGGGGTCCCCAAACTCCGGGCCACTGATATCCATGGTGCGTAGCAACCCGGCTGCACAGGAAGAAATGAGCAGCTGTCAAGCAAGCTGAAGCTTCATTTATATTTGCAGCCGCTCCCCAGCACTAGCATCACTGCCTCACTCCACTTCAGATCATCAGGCATTAGATTCTCATAGGAGCATCATTCTTTGGTGCCAAAAAGGTTAGGGACCACTGCTTTATAGGACCTAAGAAAGGATGATATGAGTATAAAAAGTTACAATATGGCTTGTTTCCGAAGTACATACGATTGTTCATAACACTTTCTAGTAAGGTCAATAGTTTGGGGGATGAGGAAGACTTACGAATTATATAGAGAAATCTTTAAAGAAATGCCATGTCCTCAACACATTTGATGAAAGTGTTGGACACTTTGTGTTGGGCGATATTGTGTGGAACAACACAGACATCAACAACACTAAGTTGAAGATTGAGTCAGAAACATTGGACTTTGAATGTGTTGAAGTTTAAGAAATACCTTATTAGCTTATTACATTAATATTTTCCTATTTATACCTAAACACAAGTAACCTGTAAGTTTTTAAACATAAAAGTCTAAAAGAGCTCTTTCAGGAAATATAAAATTAAAAATCTAAGTGTTATACAGAGTTTTTAGCTTAATTGTCAGCATTGTTTTCTTCTTTCGTGACATGTAAAATATCATGAATTAAATGGATAGAATCTTATATTTGATGAAATATAATAAGCATAAATAACAGTACTTCTCAAAATATCTGTGATAAAGGATCTAGTTTTCATTTCTAATCCATTGCAGATAGATATTTTGTAAGCACATGAAGAATGAAATTAAAAAGACACAAATATATAAGCTAATTCTTTAAATTATTAGATACAACAAAGGTAAAATTATTTAGTCAAAATGCTTTCAAGGTTTCCCAGTGCTTACTCTCACTTTCTAAACTTATCTTGCCCTGACCAACACTGTCCGTGAACCACACTTCAAGCACTGCTGATCTTTGCTCTTCTAGAAGTGACTTAATCATTGAACTGTCAAACAGCATCAGTGATGCCAGATAGAGTTCAGAAAAAGATTTACCTTTGGTTTTCTTTCTTAAACACATCAATATGATCACTTATACTTGATTGAACTTTACAGTTAATAAAACACTTGCACCAATAGAGCCTTCCAGTCAAGTAGGTTGCATAAATTCAGACTTTGATGCGCATCCTGTACTCCAAACACATATGTAAATTGGTAACACAGAGATCAGAAAAACAGTGCACCTCAAAAACAAGATCAACATTTTTATGGGGCAGAAATGCAAAGCAAAGAGCAGCAACAAAGCCAGAAGCAGGCAATAGCAGCCAAGTGTTTAGCCAAGGCCGAGTAAAGAGACCACACAGAGACTCGGGTAAGAAGGCAACAGAAATACTTGCTCCTCAAAGCCAGAGGATGGAATGAGGCTCCTGCACTTGTAAAAACTTGACAAAAACAGCTTCTGACTCAAACTTTGTAAGAAACAGTGAGTGAGAGGCTACAAGAGTACAAAGACGCTATGAAATGACCAGGCTCTGGACCATGCCTCCTGCTGGTTCTTGAGTGAAACTGCAATATCCTCATCTGTCAAAGTGCTTTTATGGGCGGCAGCTCAAGTCATCTTCTCAATTGCCCTAAATGGAAATGGGGTGTGTATTTTTACTCCTATTTTACAAATGAGAAAACTGAGGCTTGGAGAGTTTACCTAGGATTATGCAGCATTCAAGAAAGCATCAGAATCAAGACCAAGACTCCTAGCCTTGTGCTATGCCCAATCTGCTGTGTATCTGGAAAACACAATTTGAGATACGTGATATAGTATAGTTAGAGTTAATAGAATTGCTAGTAAAAAAAAATCTTGTTCTTTCCTTACAAATTCAAGTTTTTTAAATTAAAACTGAATAGGCACTATAAGGTATAGCTTTTGTGATAATGTTCTCTCGCATAGCAAAGATGTCAGCTTTCTCAATAACGATTCAATGGTAGTGGGAGTGGGTAAACATTTGCCTCTTAAAACTTAGTATATTGGTTCCATGTGGTATTATCAAACTCTAAGTGGAGGAGAAAGGGTCTTCAAGAAAGAGAAGAGGATCTTCATATTTTATTAGGTGGAGAGAAACAAGCAATAATCTGATCTAAAACCTGGACAGGAATTTTGAAAGGAGGAGAAAATAATTGAAAAATATATACCTGCATACATTCCATAATTTTCAAAATAGTCCCAATTTCATATAACTTTATTTTCTTTAACATTGCTCATGAGATTATGAATAAATGTGATTTAATTCTAATACACTATATAAATCAAGCCATAAAGCAGAAAAAAATTTGTCAGATATTTTAACCTGATTTTTTTTTTTAATTCAGAAGCCCTAGGCTACATTTGAGAGAAAGTCTGAAACCAAAATACCAATCAGGAGGGTTGTGGGTCAGCTTTGAGCAGGCACATAAATTAGTACAGGAAATACAGTCATAATATCAAACAAGAATCCTATAAACTAAAGTCACCCTCACCTTGCCCAAGTTTCTAATGAAGCCAATTACCCTTACCCCTAGCATCTGCCCATTTGTCTGTTGGCAAACAGTCAAGTTTTGGTTTTCTAGTCTCCCCTTCCCTAACCTCATTAATTGCCTTGTTCACCAAGTAGCACAGTACAGTAAAGGGTATACTTTAATATTCTAAATTCCTTGAAATTATGTGGAATTTATTAGAAATTATAGAAAATATGACTGTGATTTTTCATTTAAAAAGTAAATATATATTTGTTTTTTCTTTATTCTTATTTGATGCTTCTTCATTGTTCTTCTGACAAGACATTAAAAGTCATATTATGCTGTTAAGCTTTAAGTGTTTATATGTACGCACTTCTTGCATGCATGTTCTATTTCACTTGGCTTTATACATCACTTGGCATATAAATTGCCTGTTTGCACTTTGAGATAAGAGAAGTTATATGATCATTTCAGTGTATACTGTGGAAAAGTTGGAAATGAACACATCTTGATTGCATATACTGTGGATAAAATACTAAATGTGCTTATTCTGTCTTCTTCAAAAGCAATCTGGAGCATCGCCCTTAACCCTGAAATCCATTATGGAAAGCATTCCACACATATTAGCTCACTTAAAAAGGGTTCATGCTGTAGGACAGTCTGTTTCTTTCAAGGCTATAAGATATGATAAATAATGAAGACATTATTGAAATGTCTCTTAGTTAACATCTTAGCAATTAAGAATAGTCAAAAACAAACGGTAAATGCTTGTGATTTACATGTATAATCAAGCACTTATAAACTGAATTTTTTCCTCTTCATCCCTAAGTAGGAATTTACCACCTCATTTAAGAGATACGAAAATGTTTGTTTTTCTTTTTGTTCCTCATACTAGCTTTTCACAGAATCTTTGTAAATGGAGCCCATTTTTTTTGGTTATGACACAGGCCTATATTCAAATAATGATAGAAATTAATGTGTTTCTAACTATTTAAGTATCAAGTGATGCTTAAAATTCTTATTCACATAAAAGAGAAACTTGCCAGAAACACTCAGTGCTAATCCTTTCCTGATTGAAAACGATGTCTACATTCTTGCAGATTACCCAGCTCCAAATAAACTATTAATTGCAGTATGTAGGTATTTTTTTATAGTATGGTAGTTGTGTCTGGATTCTGAACTCCTACTGCTTTGAGAAACACTTAGCCATGTCCGTCAGTTGACATTTATAAATATGTCATTATTATTTCATAGATTTGAAATAGAAACTCAAGAAATCTTTTGTCAGACCTTTTAACCTGATTTTTTTTTTTTTTAATTCAGAAGCTCTAAGCTACATCTAAGAGCCCCTGAATCATGTATAGGAATTAATAAATTGAGGCATTTATTTAGTAAGCATTTATCAAATTCCTTGTGTGTCAAATACTGTTTTAGGTGCTGGTGATAAGACTGATAAGACACGATTCGTACTCTCAAGGAGCATATACAATTTAGGAGAGAGGGCCACAAAAACAAGTGTTGCCCCCGAGAATGAACACACCTGTTGAGAAGGGCTCTTGGAAGCAAATTGGGCTCAAATTTATAAACTGAGCCTAGCAGCAGTTAGTTGCTAAAGGGGGGTCTCTCACACAGCTGTGCTTCAAGAAGAAGCCTGCACTAAACTACCTGCAGCTTCTGAAACACTGAACTGCCTGCCTGCACTGTTTCTGCTATCTGAGCCAACTCTCTTAAAAGAGTTTCTAGAATCATGTTTCAACCAATAGGACTGAGACTTTCCCTCTTAAGTCAGAGCTGTGCTGCTCTATTATCATTAGCCTCTTCAGAACCTATCAAAGCAGCTCCATTTCAACCAATCAGGACAGTGCTTTTTGGACCAATTTGCATGAGGACAGACCAATCAGGGCCCAGAGGTGGGGACTTCCCCCTATATAAGTCAACTCCCCTCTGGCTCAGGGAGTGCACTTTTAGTTTCTGTCAAAGATTGTGTTTCCCTGGAGCTGCTGGGGCTGCAATATTGACTGAGCCACAACACAGAAGCAGAGCTCTCTCATGGGTTTGGAGCTGTGCCACCAAAGGTGTAACACCAGAGCCTTGACATTGGGACTGCCTTACCCAGGGCCACCTCACAGTGTGCTGTTCTACACCAGTGCTGTTCTATAGTTGCACTGTTTGCCCTGAATAAAATCTCTCTCCCCTCACCGCTCCCCAAATTGGGACTCCTGTTGGCATTGAATTGGCGACAATGACCTTTAGTTGACACAAGTAAGTGTAATAAAGCTTTGTGGGTGCTATGGTAGAAGTCTATGTGGAGTAAAATTGGCTCATAAAGAAAGGAGAGACTGACAATTGGGTGGGGCCACAGGGAGTCAGGATGCTGGTCAACGGAGATGAGGCTTGAATTAAGTCTAGAGAGTGTGCTGGTAGTCCTCAGGAAGGAAAGGTTGTACAGGCCCTCAAAGGGGATGCACATGAGTCAAGGCACAGTGATGGGAAACAGCGTTATGGAACATTTGGAAACCACTAGGTATGTTGTTGTTATCTGAGCATAAGACACAAGAAGATAGGACCTCGGTGAACAATGAAGCTAAAGAGGAGAGCATGAGCCAATGCGGAGAGCCTTATATATCAGATCAAAAGTTAAACAAAATCCTGTGAACTCATAGACACAGTAGAATGGTGGTTGACAGGGGCTGGAAGGAGAAGGAAATGGTGAGATGTTGGTCAGAGTACAAACTTCTAATTATAAGCTGAATAAATTTGGTGGATCTACGTACAACATGGTGACTATAATACAATACTGTATACTTGAAAGTTGCTAAGAGAGGAAATCTTAAATATTATCACTACAAAAAATGATAATTAGGTGAACTGATTGGAGTTGTTAACTAACCTTATTGTGGTATACATTTTGCAATGTTATGTGCATTAAATCATCACATTATACACCTCAAACTTATACAATGTTATATGTTAATTATATCTCAATGAAGTTGGGAACATCTTTTAGATAAAAGGCCACCTTTAATAGATTTAAAAGTGTAGGAACACCATTGATGTAGGACGGGCAAATCCCTGTCCCCCAAGTGGGGACTCAAGTCCTGCACCAAGAGAGAGAGTTAGGATCCTTGACTGCACACAGGAAAGAATTCAAGGGCACACCAGAGTTAGAGACAAAAGGAAGTTTATTAGAGAAGAAATAACACTCCACAGACGGAGCATGGTCTTCTCTTAGAGATAGAGAATGAGATACAGGCCGACCCCAAGTGTTCAAGGAATTCAGTTTATATGTGATTATTAGTTTCTATGAGTTACAGTTTAAAGACTTTATTTACCTGTTTTCCTTTGATGGGATGGGTATGCAGCATGAAAGCCATGCTAGTAATCTCAGGCTTTGTTCTATAAGTTCCCCATGATTTGGCCAAAGGAAATGAATGGTTGGGTTTATTTTGTAGGGTACCACTTAAAGGCTCTGTTTTCCTGTCCTCCTTTCATAGCATGGATAAGTAGTTTGCTAGTAATCTCAGCGGGAATCTTCCTTTGTTCTATAGGCTTCTGGTGGTCTGGCAGCAGCACATCGTAGGCTCTGAACACAACTTATCAATTTGTGTAGTTCTCATGCCCCTTCCTTATTTGTGTACTTCTCATGCCTCTTCACCATCAGATTTGAATTTTACAGCTAAAGCTGTGAAGGCAGTGTGAGAATCAACAGGAGTAGAATTAGAAAAGGGACAGAGATTACATAGCAAAGTCTAAGTGAAATGTGATGAAAATCTGAATTAAGGCGGCGGTGGCTAGAGTGGAGGAGGTGACAGAGAGGAAATATATTAAGGAGGTAAAATACAAAAAAACTTGATGACAGACTGAAGGGACATTGGATGAAAGGATGGATGGATGGATGAATGCTTTGCTGATCCATTCTCTATACCCTATTATTATAAATAATATTAACTTATAAAACACCTGGATTTGAAAGTGAATGCCTATAGGGAAGGGTAATGTTTCTAATATTTAACAACCAAAAATTAAAAGTCCAGGCAATCGCTCTGGTTTTTAACACTGAACCAAGGCCAAGAATGCCCTTGCTGTACCAGGTATTAAACCTTTGGTTGTTGGATCATTGGGGGCTCTAGGGAATACTAGGGGAAGAATTGAGGTGACAGCAGTTGTGATGGTAGAAGGATTAGGGGCTCAGGACAATAACTACTTACTAAATGAACAGGAGACCTTTTGGCACGTTAATTACTAATATGGCTGAGTGTTAGCTCTGACTGTGGAAAAGAACAAAATAGCAAACCTCAAGTGAGATTGACTCCATTCTAAATAAATCAATAACTACATAAATTCATAGGATTCCCCATCTGTGCGTCACCAAGCACTTCCTACCAAATCAAGGTATGATGAAAAGGAAAAAACAGGTTGAGAGCTGAGAGACCTAAATTGGCATTCTGGCACTGCCATTTAATACTCTATGACCTCAGGCAAATATTTAATGTATCTGAAGGTCATTGTGTTCCTTTATAAAATAGAACTAATAGCATTTACCCTACCACCTCCCAAAGATGAAGTGTGGATCAAGTAACGTAATATACACAAAAGAGCTTTGTAAATTGTGAAGCTCTCTGTAAAGTTGGTTATTGTTTCAATATTAATGGTGTAACCTGAGTTTCCTTAGGCATCCTCAGGCTGTGGAACACTTAATGACATAGGAATGACATTAATTTAACTTGCAATAGATAGTCCTTGTTCCTGCCTGCTCTCTCAGGATCTCAGCCCCTGAAACATTCTCTTGAGAATTTACTAGAGCTCTTAAGCCAGCTAGGCCCTCATCCTCTGCTGCACAGATGATGGTGGGCAGCATTGTGGAGGGCATGGCTATTACTTCTCCCAATTCAAATAAACATCTTTCCAGGGTACTGAAGTCATATGTGACCAGAAATGTCATTGCCTCTGTGGTGCCCTCTCAGCCACAGCACTGTCCCACTAGGCGCTGCAGCCACTTCCTGCCTGGAACCCACTGGAGCCTACACAAAGATAGAGGAGCTACTCTGGGTTTAGGGTAGTGGTTTTCAACCCTGGCTGTACACTAACTTCTGGGAAGAATTTACAGTATAAATACCTAGTCCCCCTCTCACCAGACTAATTGTAAACCAAATCCCTGGGTTATAGCCCAGGTATCAGTATTTTTAAAAACACCCAAGTGATTCTGATGGGTGTGAGTATTGAGGGCTATCTATGGGTAGGGGAACACCTATCGCTCTCCCATCATGTTTCACCTCTTAGAAACACCACGTAACTGTGCTGCAAGTGCCCCGCCTGTCTTAGAGAGGCTCCCCAGAGCTGTATCAGAAACTCCTACATTAAATTTCTCTTTATTTTCTAATCTGTGGTGTTTGCATCCATTCCTTTAGGGATAAGAAATTTTTGTTTTATTGTTATGTCATACTCTTAGATTATTTTATAAAGTTTGGTACATAAATAAGTAAATACTTATATATTAGTTGTACCTGCTCAAAATATCTTACTTATAGGGCTGTGAGATCTATATCTTGTAGAAGACTTTTGTCTTTCTGGCATTTATGACATTCCATAGTTTCTTAAGGTAAAATTGATTTAATTTTTTCTAATCTGAAAAAGTATCTAAAACTCATTCATTAGATGGTCTCATATATAAGCCATTAAAACCCATAGAGAATCGAAATTCCTAAATACTAAAAGTACTAGTGAAAATCACAAGCTTAAAAGGGATTTGTTTTTCTTTTTTGGTCAAACTGGTCACCTAATTTGAAGACCAAGGGTTTTTAAAAATATATTTAAATATTACTTATTTAAATACTAAAAATTAACACACACATTCAGAAAATAAAGAAAAATTTGCTCGTGAACTGAAGATAACTTTAAAATTACAGAGAGAGACTTTTTCAGATGTTTTCCAATCTGGTAGTAAAATAAATACCAATATGTGTTTCAGCTAAGTGGAAAACCTCAACCATAAGACTTTTTTCCTTTTAGGATAACTTTGTAAACAGCATACTCCTTGATTAAGCAAAATCAAAACATACGTCTAAGTGACTCATCTCTACGACATTGCTGACGGAGTGAAAAAAGGCTGTAATTACTAATACGAGTTTCCTGCAAATAGTATTATACACACATGCATGCTCACATTCCTTTTTCATTCCACACAGCCAATTTTTTTACCATATTATACAAAATAAGTTATTAAAGCAGTGATAAACCTGAGTGGTCATATTATAAAATCTTTGAATTTTATTGGAAAGTGGGAAAAAACATTTTCTGTGATTCTCAGATCAAAACTCCCTTGGGCCTCATCACAGGACCTTTCAAAAGCAGTCCTCAGCATTGACAGGGGGAAACTTGGCCTACCTAAGAACCTCGGCTCCAATTTGTTGAGGACGTGATGACTGGAGTTTAATTCACTGGATCACGTGGCCTGGAAATGCTGTGCCAGTTTGGATCTACTTTGAAGTTTTCTTAATAAACTCAGTGTGTTTTAGTTCAAAGATGTGGAGACCTGTTAGTAACTTTGGAAACGTTTAGCAAACTACATTACAGCCACCTTCAGGCACTTCATTTATAACCTGTAAGAATTCCAGCTGTTTTTCTTTAGTCTATTTTTCTAGAAAATATATTTCTTCCATTAAGTTCTATGTCATAGGGAAAATAATTTTCTGTGAAACATGCTCATTAATTTTCTTTTATCTAAATATCTACTCAAAAAAAGTTAGTTGTCTAAACTCTTCATGAATCTCCTCATATTATAATGTCAAGTTCCTTTCTAGATTTAGCTAATGGGTCAGGAATGTAAACTTAATTTTGGTTGCTAAAAATTATTCATTTTAGATCTTTCTAATCTCATGATTTCATTCTAAACTAAGTTCTTTCTTCTCATCCTATTTTCCCTGGTCATTTTAGAAGCTGGACTTTTTGTTAAATTCCTCCTACTTATGCAATATATAGAGTAGATATTTTATTTCACATTATAATCACCATAGCCAATAGTCACTCCAAATCTTCATGTATATGCCCCCCTTGATGAGACACAACAAAAGAAAAACGTCAAAAATTGTGCTTTTATTAGGCAGATTAAATAATCTATTGCCTATAATGAAGAAGATAGAAGTAAAATGTTTTAGTTATTTGTAATAAATTTTGTTTCAGTCTATTCCTATTTTTAAATAGTTGGGACTTTTTCAAGGATTGATCCCATAAAAACCACTGTTTGATAAGTCTATTAAAAAATAGGATGGTGATTTTTTTTTAAGGTCAGTCTAAGAACTGTTCATGTTCTTCACTGAATCTATTTTCTGAATTTCTTAACATCTAAGCATAGCATCAAGGGAGGTATGCCCACTGAAAAGCAATATGTAAGTATGGACTCAAATAAATACTGCAAAGACACAACAATATCCAATATTTAACCTGCAATAGTTAATGACTATGCAGAAGTGCCAAGAATAGGCTAAAAAAAAAGAAACAGTGAAAAACAAAAAGTATCTTGTAACAGTTAAGTCTAAAGAGTAGATGGAATAAAAGTGACAAGCTTTGCAAAAAGCACCCTGTTATTCATTGGGCTAGTTTTCTGTAGAAAAAAGTACGTTAAGCTATAATTTCATATTTTCACTGATCTTTTCTTCACATCAAGAGCATACGCAAACATTATATAACAGTGTATAACCATGAAAACTCATGGAAGTTGTGTGTGTGTGTGTGTGTGTGTGTGTGTGTGTGTGTGTGTGTGTGTATAT
>NW_006433378.1:7745390-7827273 GCF_000325575.1 Pteropus alecto | reverse complement strand
TTTTTAAAGAACTTCTAAGCACATTATTTTGAAAGAGGAGAATTACCAAAATACACTTTAGGCTATTATAGAAAATATGTTAACCACCATTTATTAAATGAATAAGCAAGCTAAATAATATCCAACAGTACAGTACTAAAACTGTGATATTGGTTACTTAAATTAGTAAAAGTAAGGTATTACCATTAATGAGAATTTGACAAACATAAAATAAAGAAGATATTTTATCTATTATTTCACTAGATATATAAATAACAAGAGAAAAAAAGAGAAAATCAGGGCAAATTTGGGCAGCAAAGAAAAGCTGAAGAAAATTCTATAGCGGTCTACAAATATTTGAAGGATAACGACAACAAATTACTTTTAACCACTGTTACAAAGAATTTGATGTCTTCTGTTAGATTTAGCTTCAGGCAGAGCAAGAAATAGAAATAATCTTTGTTGAGTATCTACTGTGTTCTGCTTCCTCAATTCAATCTTACAAGAACTTTGCAGGTTAAAAGCTGTTACCTTCATTTAACAAATAAAGAAAACAGGGTTTAAATGGGCCAACAACTTGTCCAAGGTTGCACACTAGGAAGCGAGAGATCCAAACCCAAAGTCTCCTGGTTCAAATGTCACTTCTGGAGTTTGGAATTACATTAGATAAAACTTGGTGAATCCTCAAGGGTGTCAAAAGGCAGGAGGTAAGGGTCTAAGGAATTTGGGTCTTAGGTCGTTCTTTCCTCTTTCAACAAAATAATTCCACTTTTTACTGTTTTGTAACAAGTAACAAGAGTAAACTCTCAAGGACAGATTTCATTGCTTCTGCTTATATGTATGAGTGAAAAACAGAAATGATGTAAAACACAGAGAACCTCTAAACTACCTGATTCCCACTTCTGGCTCATACTAATAAAGTTTGTAAATACTTGGAGTGCCTAGAAAAATATTTATGGCAAAGATATAATAAACTCTCATTAAATAAACTGCCTTGGTGGAAATCCACACTGATTTGGTCAAATTATTAAAATATTATAATATCTGCAAATTAATTCAATATTACTTTTAAATAAATGTAATAACTAATTAAAGCAATTTCATATCATTGAGAACAGATTTATGAGGAACTTCTTTCAATCAGAAAAAAAAAATATATTAAGGGCTATGTTCATGTATTAGAAACAGGAATAAATTACCATTTCCTCTTTCAAAAAGCCATAGATGTCAACCATAGTATAATAGTCAAAGAAAAAAATAATACTAGGTCTTCATTCTTTTTAATGAATGTCAGTACTATCTTTCCAAGTCTTTAAGAAAATTATATTATTGCCATTATTCCAAAAGACTCAAGGAAAAATATTTTATACAAAACACCAAATAATCAGATTTAGCTTATGTATATTGACTTAAATAATCAGGAATGCAATACATTCCAAACATCTGCATTTCATAGGGACTTCTAGACCCGTTGATGTCTACACTATCAAATTACTGGTTTCATGGCAATCCAACTTTTCCTTGGACCAGGAAAGGATTTTGTTAGCTTGGCATGAAGTTTTACGATAAATTTGTGTTTTCACTGTACTTCAAAGAGATAAAAACAAACTTTCCTTTGAAAAGCAATAGAAGCTTTGTAAATGCATCTAAGGTCATAAAAGACATACTGGCTAAAGTTGTTCATTCTTGCTTTAATTACATTTTAATTGTTTTTCTATTGTAAGAATAATAGATTAGGTAATCTGAGGTATTAATTAGAGTCGTTTGGTTGCTAGTAACAAAAAAGAATTCCAAAGAAAAACGCTTAAAAGTAACTGAAAAGATCTCAGGTAGCTCTGGAACCAAAGAAAACCTGCACAAGGCTTGAAGACTAACAGGAATTAAGGCATCATGTACTAGACCAGGGTGCAAAGGTAATCAGTCACTATAAAATGAGGAGGCTCTAACCAGTTTTTAACATTTTGCAGCGTTCTGCTCAGCAGTTAGCATTCTGGAGGAGATGCTGATTGGCCTAGATTAAGTCACATTTTCATTCCCTTGCTAGTAAAGGGCAAGATCCCTTGGTTGATTGCTCTACTAATCTTGAACACAATGGAGGAAAAGTAATTTTCTAAAAAGAATTTTGGTTGCTTTTACCAAATCAAGATAAACTAGCATGATGAATGCCAATAAAACAAATATCTGCTATACTTGGGTATATTCTTGAGAGCTTTAAAGTTAACAAAATAAAATGTACAGCTGAAACTTATTAGATTTCGTTAACCAATGTCACCATTTTAAAAAATAAATTAAAAAAATACATAAATAAAATAAAGTTAACAAAATACTTTTTAGGGGTTCCACAAATTTCCTCAAAACTTTTAAAACACTGAAATTTGAGTTTTAATCTCATCAGACTTTCTATGTATGTGTATGTGTGTATGCAATTATGCAGGTATATGTATATATTTGAGCACAATGCAAAGTTTGTTGAAAAAGAAGTAAGAGCCTACCAGGAAGCAATTAGCTCTAAACTATAAAATCCTTCAGAATTTAGGATGGTAGGAAACAGGATCTGAATTACTCGAATTTAACTCTCAGGTACAAAAGCATGAAAAGATAACACACATTGTGTAACATCAGATATTTTGATAACACTGAAAAACAAGTTGCGCATGGGGAAAGGTGGGAAATCAGATTTGTAGCAGAGACACTAGATGTCGAAGGACCTCAAATGTCAAGAGTTTAGAATTTTACCATGAAGGCAATGAGATACCAGTAAAGTTTATTTAAGTATGACGTGATATGATCAGACTTGTGTTTGTCTGCTTATTTATTTAACCACTGGTGGAAATGTGTGGGATGGATTAAAGAAACAATCCACAGGAAGTAGGAAGCCTGATTAGGCTACCGGCAATATTTTAGGCAAAACAAAGTTATAGGGAGCTGACTTAAGATAATGGCAGTAAAGCTAGAAAGAAACTGTATTAGCTACTTTTTCTATATAGCAAACCACCTCAAAACTTAGAGGTTTAAAGCCACAACCATTTTTTAGCTCATTTGTTCTTAACTGCAGGAGGAGAGTGGTTTTGTCCCCTGCCACCACCATCAGGGACATTTGACAATGTGTGGAGATATTTTTAGTTGTTGCACTGGGGAGTAATACTACTAGCATCAATAAGTAGAGGCCAGGGTTGCTGCTAAATATCCAACAGTGCACAGGAAAGCCCCTGCAAGAATTATTCAGTTCAAATTGTCAATGGTGCTGAGGTTGAGAAACCCTGAATTAGTTAATGATTCTGCAGGTCATCAGTTTAGTCTGAGCTTAGCTGGGATTGGCTTGATATGATCCAGGCTCAACTAACCTCATCTGGCTGGTTCATGCATTTATTTGTGGTCAGCTAGTTGGTCAGCAGAGAGTTAGCTGATCTAACGTGGCTCCACTGTGACAGCTTCTCTGTGATCCTTGTCATGTCTTATTCCCCAGGAGGTTGACCAGGAATTGTTTATGTGGTGGAGGCAGAACTCTGAGAGATTAAGAAGAAATGTGCAGAGCTTATTGAGGCCCAGTTTTCAAAATGCACACGCTGTTGCATCAGCCTTATTATATGACCAAAGCAAGTTGCAAGATCAGCCCAGACGCAAGGGATTGAAAAGTAGACTGTGCTTCTTGATGTAAAGGATGCAAAGAATTATGGTCGGTTTTGCAATCAAACCACAGAGACAGACTCTTGGAATAGTTAGAAGGTAGAATCAAAACAGTTATTAGCCGCTGGTGAAAGAAGAAAGATACTGACATTAAAATTACATTGACTAGAGGTCCATGAATAATTAAATCATGTTTTTGGCTACCTTCCTCTTTCCATGGTTCCCAGAGGAAAATATAAACACAGAGAACAAAACAAGGTAAAAATGATCCCTTTTATTTCTATCTGAGGATTATGACTCAAAAATCCAATAGAGAGGTTTTTAAATTACTTGTTTCCAAGAGGAATTTCTTTACTAAGGAGTTTCAGTCTTAAAATTCTACCATAAAAGCAGAATGAAAGACTTTCTCTGCCTAGTCCATCCAAAAATGTAAAGCTTTCTCCAATATAGAGAGAGACCATAGCTATGGAGAGGGAAGGGAGAAATGGAAGGGAGAGTACAGGAGAGGAGACACCTGGTTGATAGGGTAGGACTCCCTGGGAACCTTCACTAGGCTCTTGAGGAAAGAACACATCCTGAAAATACTTCCCCCATGCACACTCTCCTCACCACAACATAATGCTGCTGTACCTGATCAGTCTCTGGCAGGATCCCTCCCACGAAAGGATACAGAGCACTTCTCTTAACCCAACTCACCCTTCTGGAGAAAACAGGGAGAAGGAACCTATGCAGCTTCAGCTTTCATCCCCTAATAGGTTGGAAACTATTAGATATAGGACTGAGAGAAAGGAAAAAAATCGGGATGACTGCCAATTGCAGACTGGACACCTGGGGATGCAGAGTTTTATCTGGATTGAAATAGATATTTGAGAGTCTTTTCAGCATAGTTGGTAGTGGATGTTGTGTATATGAAAAAAATTAACCTTGGAGAGAGTGTCAAGTGAGAAGAGAAGCCAAGAGTAGAATCTTAGAAAATATCAATATTTAAGCAGCATGTGGAGAAAGAGAGACTCAGAGAGAAGGCTCAAGAGACTGACTGGAGACGTGAGTGGAAAATCAGGAAGGGACAAGGTGCAGGTAGAAATCATCAGAAAGTTTCAAAAATTTGGCTATGGCCAATAGTCAGATGCAAGAGACGGTAAAAGTAAGATTAAAGACTAAAATGAACATTGTCTTTGGCAATGATCATGGGTAATTCAATAGTTTAGGAGTAAATGAAAAGTGAGATTAAGATTACAAGTAATGATTATTATGTTACTGAATGGAATTGGGGGAAGAATAGAGATTTAGGAGCATCTGTGATCAAGAGAGTTTTATTTAAAGATATTTCGGTATATTTGCATGCTGAGAGGAAGGAGTCACTGGAGTGTTTGAAGACATGGAAAAGAAGAGACACATGATGGAGCAATCTGTCATAGCATGCAGAATAAAGGAGATGTAAAAGAGCATGTTGAAGAAAGAGTCTCTTGTAAAGGAAGAGAGAAGTAGAACCTGATAAATAAAGGAGTTAGAAGTTTTTGTTTGTTTGTTTGTTTTTGTTTTTTCTGTTTTTTTTTTTTAAATAGTAGCTGCTCTTCCTCTGTCAATCAGGGAATAGTGATCAGCTACCTGTTCTGAATGAGATGGGGAAGGTGAATGGGGTGGTGTTGAACAGAGAGCAGGTGGACAGTGATGACTACAATATTAGACTCTACACAGGCAGTTTCCATTTTATAAAGATTATGTGGACTCAGTTTAAAAAAATAGTGATGACTAAAAAATTTTTTAAATTAAAGCTATCAAAATGGAAAACAATCAAGCAACGTTTATCTTTAAATATAGGAGATAAACAAATCAGGAAACATACAAAAGCAATGCTAAAATGCATTTATTCTACATTTATTGAATAACTATGTCCAGTCCAAAGAATAAAAGAGCCTTCATCACAGCCATTGAAGAGCTCACATTCTGGCAAGGGAGAGAACCAAACAAAACATTGTAAGAGAAGCTAACTGCAAGAGAGATGCACATGGCACTCCAGAAATGGAGAAGGAAACATTTGAAGGGAGGAAAAGAATCAAGGTCAGAGAATTCGGGAAACAAGCAACATTTAACTCAGACTTGAAGATAGAAGTTCATTAAGAGTCTGGGCTGGAGGAAAGAAAGGGCAGTCTGAGAAATGGAACAAATGTGCAAAGGTAAAAGAGATCCTCAGGAAGGATCAGGTCAAACAGCCAGGTCAGGAGCCTTCATCTCTCTACTAGTTACTTAATCTCTTTTCCCCTTTAAAGCTCCCCAACCTCTCACATACATTCCGGATTAAAAAACAAAAAAAAACAAAAAAAAACATTGGGAAAGAAAATCAGGCCTTTCTCTCCTCTACTATTTTCATAAATAAAATACTTGCCAATGTTATCCCCCAACCCCAAGTTCTTGGCTAAGTAATCTGATGGATACGTTTTCACAGAGGAGTCATAGATTGATCATTTCTTTGCATTTAACCCCTTATATAGGTATTTGCATTCTAGAAATGTTCATACTTCTAGACTCGGAATCTTTCTAATAGAGAAATTTTGGTTCCCAAGGAGAGAAAAAAGGGAAGAGGAATGGAAAGGAGTGTGTCTCAGCATCTTTTCTCAAATATATGTCACATCATTTACTCCACTTATACTTTAATGCTGGCCCTGAATAACTGAAAAGGTTGTATTGCATCTTGAATTTTAAAAAGTAATATAATATATAATCCACTCACTGCATTAATTCAGGTGCAACCTTGGACAACTTCAGCCACTAAGCAGGGTTAAGTTCAACATGCTTCATCCTCCATGAGGGGAACCTCTGAGGAGCATGGTGCATTTGGAATTTTAAAGGTAATTCAAATCTGTACAGAAAAGATAGAACAAGAACTATGGTTTTTTAAAAAATTGGTTAAAAGATGCTATCTGAGTTCAATTTAAGCTGTTATTATTCTAATCTTTCTATTAACAGATAAAACATGAGAGAAAATATTATATGCATATAACCTTAGCTTATGCATACGAATGCCATTTATTTTTAAAGCAGACAAACACTACTGCAATTCTTGAAAATATCAACCTTTGAAATCCTCTTATTTAAAAACAAACTTCTAGGGGAACTGCCTAGGGAAGCAAAGAAGCATAGATAACTGCATTTTTAAGTAATTATAAAACCTATTTCATAATGCCTTTACCTATGTTTTTCAGAGCTAGCAACAGATAACACTAGCTTTGTTGTTGATTCTACTTGTAAAAGCAAGGACAGATGCAAGCAGGATTTTAAAATCTAGAATCGCATTTTTCCCAGAACATGAAAGAGAAGTTTAATTATCAGATGGTTTAGGCATAATACTAAACAATACATGAAATGCTACTAAATGATAAATGAAACGTAGGGTGATACATTTCATTTTTTACCCATAAAGCCCCAGATGGGCTGAAGATTTAAAAAAGAGAAACAGTAAGATCTTGGGGCAATGGGGTTGTTCAAATCCATGGACATACCAAGACCATTTGTAAAATATCAGATTAATCTCTCTCTCTCTCTCTCTCCACCCCTCTTTCTCTCTCTCACTCTCTCTCTCTCTCTCTCTCTCTCACACACACACACACACACCTACTTTCATAAGAATACTTCTGATGTTTAAGCCCATGTTGTACAAAATTTCTTTTATTTCAAGTCCTGTTAAATAATTATTAAATTATTTCTAGCCACAACGTAAATAGCATTTCCAGAGAACCCACAGTCCTTATCAGGAAGGACCAGTCAAGATGACTAAATCACGATTATTCCCTATCCCTAATATCTCCATTTAAAAGAAAAAATGCACAAAACACACAAATATACTTTTAAAAGACACATAAAAAATAGATGAGATTGATAAGGAAAAAGCTGCTTTTCGCATAGGTCTCAATTTCCTTGGCAAAGGGTATGACTATATGAAAATCTCATTAATGCAGACTTTACTAAAGTGGAATTTGTGTTCACACAGAAAAGGACTGGGCCAAAGTATATCTAATTGTGTAAATGTGTTAAAAATGGTATCTCTAGGTATGTAAATTATTTTTGGACAGTTTTATCTATGGCGATGGATAAAATTATAAGAAGCCTTTAGGCAGCATCTCCCCAACCACCCCCTCCACATTCCCACCTGGCTCCTTTCCCACTCATTAGCTCCAGTCTCCTTAGGCAAGAGTCTCACGAGCACCCTACATGAAAGATGTGCAGGCTCCTACTCTTAAAGACCCTTTGCCTTCTCTCTGAAAACTCCCATGACAGAGCCCTACAGTCCTTTATCTTTCCACTTAGTTACGCATGCCCGTCCTTCCAAAGCAGTTTATACTGTCTTATCTTTTATCACTTGTCTCTTTCCATTGTTATTAGAATCCCTGGACTTCTTTCTCTTCCTGGAATAGATGGTTTCTTCTGGACTTAGGACCTTTATACCACCGATTCTTTCTGCCTAGAATGCTCTTCCTACAGATCATCACATGACCTGGTGTTTCTCATCATTCAAGTCTCATTGCTCTTATCACCTGGTAAGAAATGTCTTTCTCACATTCCAGTCCCATTACCCTGCTTTAAGGTTTTGGGGATCTTATTTTTTTACCATTTTATAATAATGTGATCTCATTTATTTGTTTACTTATTGTCTGTTTCTTCTCTTCCTGCCACTGCCATTAAAATGTAAGTTCCTACATGCGTGGGACAGTGACTGGAACATGGTAGGAATTAAAAAAAAAGAATTCCTAAAACGAATGAAAAAATGAATGCCTACCTTTCCGCAGACTGTTAGTTCCTTTAGGATGGGGGCCGTGCCTCATTGATTTTCGTGTCCCTTGAATCTAACACTGTGGGTACAGAATAACAGTAAGGGTTCAATAAATTGCTGAATAAATGATCCATTAGTGAATGAATAAATGATAAATAATTATATTTATTATACAATTAGGAAAATGTTAAGCATGAACATATTAATATCATATAGAGTTGGTTACAGTTTGAGAAAAGATAAAAAAAGACAGGGGAGCTACAGAAATTCTGAGATTTCGGGAGTGGCCTTGAGTCTACTAAGTCTTAATGGTATGTTTTAAGTCAAAAAGCTTTAAGTGATTTACCCATGATGTTTAAAATTAATACATATATTTAAAAAAACAAAGTCTATATTTCATTCTTCACAACACTACAGGCAAACCTTTCTGAGCCCACAAAAATTGAGGCTCATGTACAGTGTGGGTCTCAGAAAAGCTACCAAGTGTTTATGCTGAAGGAGAGTGAGGCCATCAGCACAGAATCCAGAGCTAGGAGAGCTAAGCAGACAGAGTCCATCACAGGCCTTCTGTCCTCTTCAGGGGACAGAGAAACTTTCTGAGGACAAAGAGACGCCACCCCCCAGGGAAGGTAAACTCTCTAGTTATGTCAACCACATTTTCCAAATCGAAATTTGTGACATGTAGTCTGAATAAGAGACCTGAGTACAATAGATAAAATGCTTGAATCTAAAGCCAGCTCAGAAAAATCTGGAGCCAACAGTTACAGTATTTAATAGAAGAATAAATTCTCAGATTCTTCCATATTTGGGTGAAATGTCTCACAAAACTTCTCATCTCCTCCAGCTCTAATTGATTCCATGCTCATCAAACTTTTCATTCAGATTCGGAGTTGTCTTCAAACTACTAGTCAGAGGATCCTCATATTTTGGATGCAAGTATTCTGATATCTAGCAAATGTTATCTTAGAGATGGGTTATAATCTTATATCTTGTAAGTTTTATTAGTGCTGAATCATAGTCTAACCAAGGAGAAAAAGCCTTGGATAATTCTTAAGATTCTTTTCCACTCTGTGATTCAATTTCCCAGAACAGAATGACCCTATCATGAGCTGATATAAACTAGTACGTGCAGTATGGCACAGAGGATTAGATCCTGGAATCTAATGGCTGAGAGTTGAAGTCTTTCCTCAAGACATTAAAACAGAGAGACTTCTAATTTTTTAATCTAAAACTCTGTACTAGAGAATTTAGGTATATGGTTAATTGCCTCATTCTGGTCCACCAGCTTCTAGCAAAGCCACACCCTATTCCTAGAAGGGTGTCGCCATCACCAGATCATCAAGGATTCTTTTTCTTTCCCTTTAGAATCCACCCCCACTATTGCCTCTCTTGACCTGGGCTTTGTGTCTTATGTAAATTACTTATCTACTCTAAATTTTGGTTTCTGCACCCATGCACTCTCACTATCCAAAAATGTTCTGTGCCCCTTTTCTATTTGTTGGCATGTAGTTGAAAATCTATCAAACTAGTCTTCAGCAAAATAAGGGAGATGGGAAGAGTGGTACATATTGATTGAGTTTCCTGAGTTATATTGAAAAGCCTGGCAATCAGTTTCAAAGTGTCCATTTATAGTGACAGAGAAACTGGAAGGGAGTGGGTGAAGTCCATACATTTCTTTAATCACCTTTGTCTTTTAATCAGGAAAGCCCCAAATTGTTAGTCAACTAAAATGTGCTATACATTGTATAAGAACTTTGATGCCCCAAGATTCCACGGGCATCACCCAGGAGCTTGTCAAAATGCAGAGTCTAGAGCCACTCCTGGAACCAAACTGCATTTTAAAAAAGACACTTAGGTGATTCATATGTCCCTTAAATTTTGTAAAAGACTTGTCAAGAACAACGATCCTCAAAGTATGCTTCCCAGACCAGGAGCATTTGTATCACCTGAAAACTCGTGAGAAATGCGGAACCACGGTCTCATTCTAGACTTACTAAGTCCAAAATTTCCAGTAATCTATGTTTTAACAAACTTTCCGGTGATTCCAATGCACATTCAAGTTTAAGAATTTCTGCCTCTGGCCTTTTTCAATTTATATTTAAGAGAGCTAGCTTTTGACAAACGCTATTTTAATTCTAAAATTTTTAAGTGACTAAGAGAACCATATATCTGGCTGGACAATTTTTAAAATATATTCAAGGTCCACAAGTATTTTCCAAGGATATGTCCTTATGGTTTTATTTAAAATGCTAGTCAAAATTGACGAACGCATATATTGAATACCATTTGCTAATTCATCTGGCATCTGGCAAACCATATCACATTGATATGATGGATGATATGGCTTCTTTGGAATGAGAAAACTTCCACAAAAAGGCACAATTATTATTCCTGAAGGAATGAACATAATATAAACTGTCATCATGGATAAGTTTTGTAGGCAAAGGACACCTGAGGGAAAGGCATTATTGTAAGCCTCTATTCTCAGCAGCGAAGCTTTGCAGCCTTGCTCACACCCAGAGCCATTGTTAGCGCTGCTTAGACATTTCTGTCTTTTGTGGCTTTGGGCTTCATTTAACAGGTGATGGAATATTTAGAACTTCTTCTTTCTAATGCATTTGAAATATTTTCTACTTTGAAACTCGTTTTTCCTTCAAAAGCAAGGTAGCTATTAATGTTAAGAAGCCAGAATGAACTCAACCAATATACTAGTATCTTCCACAAATGTAGCTTTGTCCAAATGATTTTTAAAAAATTATGAAGAAAGGTAAAATATACATATTTTCTAAGTTAACCATTTCTAGAAACACATACTAAAATGTATCCTCAGATGAACATGTAGACATATGTACGAGAAAATTCATTGCAGCATAGTTTGTTGGAAACAAGCAAAATGTCCATTAATAGGGGACAGTTATATGGAGCAACCAACCAGAGCAAGTCCCCTGAGCGGGGAACTCTGTTGTGTTCTGGGCATTAACTCTTTAGTTTCCATGTTATAAGGAGAACCTGTGTATTCGTCTGTGCAGGCTGCCATTAACAAAGTACTATAGACCAGGTAGGTCTAAGAAAAAACCACATGTGTTGACACCTGGATCTTGCACGTTCTGGAGGCTGAACGTGCAAGATCCAGGTGTCAACACATGTGGTTTTTTTCTGAGGCCTCTCTCCTTGGCCTGCAATAGCAAGTCTTCCTCTGTGCCCTCGCATGGCCTTTTCTCTGTGCAGGCATGGAGGGTGAGTGAGCTCCAGTGTCTCCTCCTTTTCTTATAAGGACTTTAGTCAAATGGGATTAGAGTCCCACTGTAACTGCCTCGTTTCAATCTAATCACCTCTTCAAAGATCTTATCTCCAAATGCAGGTATATTCTGAAGTCCTAGGGATTGGGACTTCAAAATATAAATTTTGGAGATGAAGCAATTCAGATCGTAACAGCTAGCATGTCTCAAAGAATAGCTAGATCCCACAAGATTATTTAACAAATATTCAGAAGTATTTTAATATTTTCAGAATTGGTACAGCTATATCAGGGAGTAGTGGCTGATCATTAACCATGGGCATGAACTCTGTGGGGATTTTAAAACATGTACTGAAAAATCCTAAAGGTTTGGAGAACCCCCTTCAGGGATCTTCAGGGTTGAAAACTGGGGCTAAGTAGGCGGGCTCTACTTAGAGACCATTTCTATAATTTAGTCATGTTACCTCTAGTAAACAAAATAGTATATCATGATTGTGACCACAAGATTTAGAATCAGACAGTTTGCATTTCTTTTTCTCACCTGTGAATAAATACGATAATGGTACCTATCTCTAAGATTGTTATAAGCAATAAGATAATAATGTAAAATGCTCATAATATTCCAGACCAAAACTAAGTGCTCAGTAAACGAGACATTATTATGCCTCTGTGTAAGCTCACTCTCCAAGAAAAACTCACACACACAAATGTTTAAAACCACTGCACTAAATGATCCCTAAACTTACTCTTAGCTCTAAAACGCTGATTCTAAGTGATACTTGGCCACAAATGATTCAACAAAAAAGGAATGAAACTTTTTTAAAAGCTTTTATTACTTTTAATATAAAAAATAAGCTGTATTTTCCTATTATATGGAAATTCTGTTTTTACCAGTTACATTGCTTGATTTAACCTATATTTGTTAAAATAATAGTCTTGTGCTCACCAGGTAAACATTTTAACTTCTGATATTAGATTACTTTTTCTGCAGTTATCATATTATTAAACCTACCATTTATGTGTTACAAATAAAATGATATTATATGTAATTATTAAAATAATGAAAGATGTATTTTATGTACCAATATGGAATAACCTTAAAGAGGTATTATACAGTGACAAAAGCAAAATACACAGAAATAAACACAGTATGATACCATATGTTAAAAAAAGAAATACCTTTCTGTATTGTTTATACTTTTACCATATGCATGCATTACCTTTAAAAAATAACTTAAAAAATTTTTAAATAGATTTTTTCACAGTGATGTAACAAGAGCAAACAGATGCCCAAGATTTCATTTTGAAACAGAAACCCCAATCAACAAACAGCACTAGTAACAGCTGCTGTTTATTTTTATTTGATAAGAGCAAAGCAGCAGATAGAAATAAAAAATAAACTATATGGAAAGACACAAAAATCAAATTCCAGAGGATTCTTAACCCAATTGCCATTGCTGTAAGTTCCAGAATAGATTCTCAGTGCTGAGAAACACTGTGATTTAATGGAAAGAACAAAGGATTTGGCATGAAACTGAGTTCAGTTCTAATTCAAGTCCTCTCAATTTCTAGCCATGCAAACACAAATGACTTTACTCTCTGAACCTCATTTTAATCGCCAAACAGAAATCAAAGTTCCTGTAACTTCTGCCACTTAGTGTGGTCCTGAGGCCTAAATGAAATCGCATGGCATAAGTACACAGCAACCAAGATAGACAAAGTAAGTATGCTTCCTTCTCATCTCCTTTGCAAATGTTGCTTTAGCAGGCCTGTAAGGATAGAGACATACTTTCATTCATTTATTCAACAATGATAAATAAACTCTGCTAAACATTGAAGCAACACCAGAAAGCAGAACAGACATAACCTGCCCTCCTGAAGCTTAGACTCTAGGAGGGAGACAGATGATAAACTTCTATCATGATAAATCGTAGTAAGGGCTATATTAGAGGTAGTGCAGGGAACTGTAGAAATGCATCTCAGAAGTGTCTAATCCAGAAGATGTCAAGGAAAGCTTCTGGAAGAATTCACGTTAAAGGTCAGGCCTGATGTAAGAGTAATTCATGAAGTGACTCCTGAGGGGAACATCTTAGGCTGCCCACTGGCTTGCTTGACCTTGGAAAATAATATCTGGCAGGTGAACAGGGAGAGACCAGAGCTCATAAAGCAGCTCCCTGCTCCACTTAGCTTGTCACATCCAGTCTTTCCCAATTATCCGGTGACAGTAGATATTGCCAGGCACAGTCAAGGAATGTGAGAACTGCAGCTCAGAGAGAAGAGGTTTATCCAAGGTCACAAAGCAACTGAGTGGCAGAGCCAGGATTCAAATTGTCTCTGCCATATTTAAAAGATCAGTGGAATTTGTCTTATGAAGTTCTGAGTAAGATCCAGGTATATCTAGGGTTATACTGCAACACATAGAACAGTGGTATATAATAGATGTTTGGTAAATATCTCTTGAATGAATGAATAAATCCCAAGTTTGAAGGACCATTTAGAGGCATTATCTTTTGAATAAATCCATGCCTCTGTCCTTGTATTAAATTTAAGCATCTTAAAAGTCTTATAGAACTTTAAAACTTTCCTAAACCCGGATGTTTTGAAACTGGATTGGATCTTTCCACAAAAGGGTAAGGGGGCATCATGGCATCCAGAACTAGTTCCACCAAGGGGTCCACTTTGGCTCTGAGATGTCTGAGAAAAGACATTGCATAAAAGTCCAAATAAAAAATTAGGAAAATAGGCCTAAGATTCAAGAAGGGTCATCTAGGGATTAAGAATTTAGCTTAGAACATGGCTTCCTCATATGAACTCAATATGATTCATTCACTTGGAGCTGGCAAGAAATTTTAGACATACTTCAAAAATATCATCTGGTTTTCCCCCTACAAAATGAATTTGATCCTTGCACCAGCAAAACCAAGCAATCTAATACATTGAAGACCGTGCCTAAGGATGCAAACCAGAGTCAACGTGACTTGTTCCTTTTTTTACCTGAAACTAAGGTGTGAGTTTTTTAAGAAAGTAAAGCTTCAGTGCATTTAACAAATCCTAGTGTTTTCTGGAAGACTTTGGTCTTTTGGAATTGCATTGAGTATACTCTCTAGCTTTTAACTCTGAGTAATAGAATCCTGGGAGGTAATTAGGCCATTTTAGTGGTCTATTAACTTTCTCCTCCCCCTAAGGGAAAATTTGTTAAATTCTCTTCATGTGTTCCAAGAAAGCAAACTTGGAACTGGCCATGGCCAGTAAGCTTGTAAGAGCCTAACGATGATCATGGAATGAGTTTCCACCAGACGTTATTGTTATTTTAATTCATTCCAAGTGTAGATTTAAACTGTTAGCTCTTTAGCTTGCTGGCATTCTGTCTCTATCTATCTATCATCTCTCTCCCTTCATATACAAAAACATGCTCACTCTGTCACTTTCTCTTTTTTTGATACATAAGACTTGTAAAACTTCTACCCATTTTTCAAATCTCCTTTCCTCTCAGAATCCCTTTCCTCACCCCCATATCTAGGTCATGTGTTCCTCCAATGTGCTTTGACTGCAATTACTTGTTTGTCCATCTCCATACCAACCTGCAGACAAAATGACAGCAGGAACTGTATTTTTCTAATTGGTTATTATATCCCTGATCCCTGGCAAAGTATTTGGTATATGGTGGGCACGTAATACATTTTTGTTAAATAAGCAAATGAATGAGTATATTAATCTAGTTCTTGGATGTTTAGAGATATAAGGAAACTCATTCAATCAATTCCTTCACTATCTTCCATCAAGAAAGAAGTCATAAATTTCCACAGGTAAAGAAATTTATCTGTGAGAACATGAAAACTTTTCCTCTGAGAGCCTCTGGAATGAATAACTTAGGCCCCAGACTAAACATTCAAGCTAATTCTATCTAAAAACACATTTTACATAAGTATTGAAAACAATTTATAAGTAATATGATTAGCAAGCATGCATAAGAGTTAGGTAGTAGATAATATTATCCTTGTTCAGCAATTGTATTTGAGGTGTATATTCTTTTCACAAAACAAGAGGGAAAATGCAGACTTTTCATCCCCAGTTTAATGGCTCTTCAATACGCCATGCTATTAACAGAATGGTATTAGAAAGAACCAAACAAAAATTCAGAACTTAGAATTGACACAATGTAACTATCTTTAGTGTAAGTAAGCAAGTAACAGAAGTTGGTTACTACAAGTATGCACAGAAAAATGTAGGAAAAAATATAGGGAAAGTGCCATATATTATGATTTAGCCCCTAGTACCAATTTTGAAAATCAAAATATTATTTTACACCTCTGCATTTCACAAGATTACACACCAAGGAACACATGAGGTCATCAATTCTTGAAAACTAAATAAACCTGTGGTTTACCCCCAAGGTCTCTCCTCGATTTCTGTTATCACTGGCAACAGAACCAGTTGGAAGGCTCTGTTGGAAGGCCACAGCAAAATCAGAAATTCACACAATCTGAAACCGCTTATGTCAGGCCTTTCTTCAGGGTGAAAATAATATTCGACAACTTTTAGCATGTGCTTACCACATCTGCACCGATTTTGGGTCAATCAGAAAAAAAAAAAAAAACTGCTGTGAAGAAATAAGCTACTCATTCAAAAGTAAAAACAGGGAAAGCCAGCTGCATACAAATCCTACAGATTGTGCTGATGAGATTCATGGATGGGCAGAAAGAGCTGCTTCAGGAAAAGAAAACCTAACTTGTGAGCAGAAAAACCTCAGAAAATAAATGAACAAAAAGTACTTGCTCTCTATCAAAAGCAACTCCTAGGTCACTGAAGGTATTTTCTTTCTATTCCAAAAGAATTCTCAAAACAGTATTTCTTTCCCATATGTATTGATTGAAGGACAGACTGATTAAATGACTGCCTTTACCTCATCATGTATCTTTTAAAATGTTTTTAAATTTACTGGGGTAACATTGGTTAATAACATAAGTTTCAGGTATACGACTTTATAGTATAACATCTGTATACATTGTATGCTCACCACCGAAAGTCTAGTCTAAATCTGTCACCATTTATTTGACCCCCTTTACCCAATTCATCCTCCTCCTAACTTCTTTCCCTTCTGGTAACTACCATTCTGTTATCTGTATCATATTATTTCACTCATACATGGGATATAAAACAAAAAGTAACAAAAAAAAATCACATATTTTTTATTGAAGAAAATACAGAGAAGCACAAAGAAGCATAGATAAAAAAAAAATCACTCATAATTCTATCACTCAGTAATATCACTGTTAAATTTGCACTGAAGGTTGGAATTTTACCCATATGTAACTCCACATGGGCATCAATAAATTATAGGGAAGAATTTTCTATTAAACTTTCTTAAATGTATGTCAATTCTTTCTACAATCAAACCTCTACCTCACTGTGAGAGATTTTAACCAGCGAGACTCCAGATAGAATCTAGTGTGTTCTATAGTTGGTTGTTCAACTTGTTTAGTGGCTTAAGTTTGTTCTATTTGTACTAGGTGAGTGGACTGAGGCACAGTTATACTAGAATAACAGTAGATCTAAATGTTTAGAGGGATCTCAGCATACTTTCTCAGAGACATGAGGAAAATAAATGAGTCCCAAGACTTCCCTCAGGAATCCAAATGATGAGCCATACCAAGCCTGTAACTGATTAGCCTTTTTTGCTGTTTGCTCATGATATCAGAGCTCCAGGTTTGATTTTGGTGTGAACCAGTTGCTTTTCTATTTCCCAAAGGCTACAGGCAGCATTGTTAGCTGATTATCTCTCAAAGGGTGTCATTTGTTAGGGAGGAGATTGGGAAAGATAGTCTAGATGAATTGGTACAGAGTAATTTTGGTAGGAAATTGATTTTAATGATGCCTATTGCATCCCAGGCACCTTACCTGCATGATTCATGTAGTCTTAACAGTAATTGTATAGAATAATTGTTACGATTATAGGATAAGAAAATGAGACTTAGTGAGATTAATAACTAACCCAAGATCACATTGTTAATATGTGATAGAAGCAGGTTCAAAACTTCAAATCTATACTTTTCCCACTATATCAATCTACCTGTCTGAGGAGAACATACCTTAAATGTGTTCTTTTTATGATTGATATAAAGAACTTTTTCACACGTAAAGAATATACGTGTGTGTGTGTGTGTATCTCACAATGACCCCCAAATTCTTGAGGTCCTACGATACCAAATAGTCAAAATTCCTAGAAGTCATTTAGTAAAACATGTAAATTTCATATCTGTATGTTCTTTTTCACTTCTGAAAACATCACCTCTCCTCATATGGTTTTGTTTAAGATTAAAGAAGAAAATAAGTGGAGATGTGATATATAAAATATAAAGCACCGTGAACATATAAAATATTATTGCCTGTAGAATCCTCAAGACCAAAGTTGATTTTAAAAACTCTGCAAACAGTAAATATTGAGAGTATAGTCTAAAAAAATTCACATTCCAAACTATCTAGTGGGCATGGCTTTCTAATCCCTGTTCAGTCATTCAACCCACAACTATTTATTAACTTATTTTGTATTTTGACTGTGAGTTTGTACAGATGCAAATCTCTGCTTCACTCTTGTGCAATTTTCACAAGTTATTTGTCTCTAGACCTATCCAGGAATACAAGTAGAGCACTTCTAGCAGCTCCCGTTATCATCAGTCTGTGCTATGTGATATAGAGTAATGCCTACACCAATCTCCACTGGCTAAGCAGGAAATAGTTCTCTACATTCTCCTCCCTAGGTCTCTGGCTATGTAGAGAAAGAGTAACTGGTCTCATCAACAGGACTGTTTACTTAGCTGGTAGCATGAAGTAGCCAAATGAGCTAAAAATTGGCCAGATAACTGATTTCTATCAATAATACTAATAGGGTTTCAGAATCAAAATCTTAACTCTATAGATTTATATAAATATTATATAATTGTATGATATAACATTATAATTTATATAAATTTTTATATAAAGCTTCATTTTCTTAAAAATCACCCAACATGACATGTGCTAACTCTGTGAAACTGTTAGGAAAATTACAAGAAACTACATTGTAGAGTAATTAGCAAATTTGCTTTGAGAAATAATTTACTATTTTAAAAGAAGAGGAAGTGAGAATGAGGACGTGGAAAGACAAGGAGGGAAAGCAGGAGAGGGAAGAGAAAGAAGGGAGCGAACCCCACACCGACTGAGTTTGCCATTGGTGACATATCACCTGTTCTATTCAAGGACCTGAATGAAGTGCTTGGGAGGCTACAGAGATAAATAAAATTCATTCAGCAAATTCAACAAATATCTATTAAGCTTGGAGAGAAGCAGCTATTTGAATATGTCACATCAACTAGAAATAAATCTAAGATTACCTAAATGAGAAATAAATCAGAAGTGTGCTTTGAAAGTATCCTGCTTAGTTAAACAATTATTAGAAGATTATATTTTCTTAAAGAAGTGATCTCAGTCTTCTCCTGAGAGAGTTGGGTGATAGCAGTTGCCTATGGCTAATCAGATCGGGTCCAATCCACCAACACAGAGAGCCATTTCATTGTCTGGCAACAGGGCCAACATCACATAGATGATTTAATGATAACAGCAGTTTTCCAGAGGTTTTCTGACTCTAGCATGATATAACACAGGGACAAGTGAACTGTAGTTTCGGATGCCTACGTTCTAAATTGAGCTCTGTCACTAATTATTACCCTTGAGATCATTAAAGCAGATGATCCTGCACATCTTTTGTTATTTGTTTATCCTAATAAGTTTTGACTCAATGTAAATGATTCAAATAAATACATATATTATTTTGAAAAAAAATATCCAAGTAATTGTATTTGAAATAATGTGAGCATTTAATTCTTAGATCTTTCTACTTTGAATATACAAATATGAATGTATCTCAACAGAACAGCTTAATATTTGGGTGGGTAAAGAATGAATTTCTTGAATGTGAAAGAATAATCGACCTACTAAAACTTCATTAACTTGCTCTTGTATCTTCTTGAACATATCCCCAAACCTGCCAGCTAAGTCTTGAAACTTAAGTAGATCCATGGTTTGAAAGAATCACTACTATAAAATCGATAGAGTAATATGAAAAACAAAGCTGCTGTAGTACACTAGTTTCCAAATGAAGACTACAGCTGTTTTAACTAAACAGCATTCCAGTATTTATGCCTTTATTCTCGCCAAAATTTATTCAAAATATGTTTTCAGTGCCACTGGGGAATGAAATTGTATCTGAAAAAGACAATAACTAGTACTGTAAATAATGAGCAGATGAGTATAAATTGTCAAGAAACACCTCGAATAATTCTCTGTAAATCAAAAGAACATGAAATTGAATTCATGATATGTATATTTTAACTTGCTTCATTAAAAAACATATTTCTTCTCAAAAATGTCATGGTAGTTTTAGTCAAATGCTATTTGGGTCTAACTTCAATTGTGTGATATCAGTTTATGTATTTCTAAATATTAAAAGGGACAAAGTGTTTCAAGGGTCAAAACAAGGCAAAGATTACAATCTACCTATAATCCTCTTTATGCACAAAGAGAGAGAGGAGATGAACAGTTGTGGGAAATATTTCTGTCCATTAAAGAGCATTATTCACGAAAACAATCAAAAGTTTTAAATAAGCAGAAAAAGCAATCCTTGGAATAAGCACTTTAATAGAAAGCTACATGACCATTCTAAATATTCTGGAGCAAATAAACCTCAGAGGAATATGAAATGAGAGTATCTGTCCCCTTGCTCAGGCTTTCACATGGGGTTGACTTCAGTCTCACAGAAAGCCCAGTTCCTCATCTACTGGAAAAGGCTTTCACCCAACAAACACCATGAACTTGAGTCAGCCCAAGGACTCTTTGCTGCAGCCACTCATATAGCTATTTGAGCATCAGTTCTAGTTTCCCACAAGTTCTCTTCAAAAGAAAAAGAGAAAATATTAAACAGCAATATTGTCACAGTCGCTGCATGGCCTATTTTTAATCAGTTTTTATCACCTTAAATACAGATACATGACCTTGTTTGTTTGATAATGATGATAATAGAAGAATGCTTGGTATATATTTTGCTATTTTATTCTTGAATGGATTTCTTACAATTTTATTTTAGTTCAATCAAAATATATTTATGAAGCATCCTCTTTGTTCCAGGTATAAAAAGACAAGGCCACTGATATGTATTCTGCTAACTACAGAGTAGTGAGTTCAAACTCCACACTACCAGCATCTAGACAACGCTACATGAGGTGACCATTGGGAAAAATGGTCAGGGTGGAGAAGGAAAACAAGGAAGGTGGCATTAAATCTAGGACTTTAGGGAGAGAAATAAAGGGGCAGAGAGCAGAGGAACGTGTAAGTGCAGGTGTGTTGACACACTAGTAAATGGAAAGAAGTTAGAATGAGAACCTAGTTGTGTGCCAGATTATGGAATGAAAATCTCCGAATGTCAAGCTGAGGGAGTCAGACTTTATTTTACCTATTGTCAAAAGTGGTAGAGGTATGAGGAATATATGAAACTATATTCACCATATATTTTCTGTATTTAAACTCTCATTTTTTAAGAGCAGTTTAAGGTTGAAAAAGGGTCCCAGATCCAATTCCAACCTGAGTGTGGAGGCTTTCCCACACCAGCAAGCAATTCTCAGAAGCAAGCAAGATGTCCAAGAATTCCTCTCAATTCTGTTTGGTTGATTTTTACTATTGCCTGCATTTCTTATTCATTGAAATTAGAGTTCTGATGTAAGGGTACACTCTTATAATCTTTGACAGCCATGTTGTCAAAAAAAAATAAAAAAGGAAATGAAATCTCCCTTTGGCTTTGTAATGTGAGCAGGCTTTTTAAACCTCAATTTTATAAGATGTCATTTTGTTCTAACCACATAGTCTTCATGACCTTAAGGGTGACCGATAGCTAATACTGAGAATTTGACAAGTAAAACTGCTCATCTAGATAACCAACTGAGCTGTCAGCTCAAATTTCCCAGGAGATAACCCCTGCCCCGGGGAAAGTTTTGGAATATCTTGTATCATCTCCAGGACCAGTCTGTATTTACTTGAAGAACTAAAGTCATGGCCTACATCATACATGACTTTTTGACATTAAATAGCCCTTTTATTGGCCTACATAATGAGCTGAAAAGAAAGTACAGCATGCCCATAGTAAACCTTTCGCAAATTAATTTTGGAAAATTTCCATAGCCCTAGATATTTTTATGACTCTATTTGAACATGGTAAAATAAAGAAAAATACCCAAAGTGTGAGAGATCCTCTAATGTTTATTTACTTTTGGTATAGTTTTAATTAAACCAAAAGGCAAAGCTGAGCTCTCCTAGAGAAGAGGAAAATTTTTAGGAAAATGAAGAAGTTGACTCAGGACAAAATGATCCTCTGAAAGGCTCCAGGAACCTAACGAACAGACGAGCCTCACTTTGGGCAAAGATCTCATCTTATGAACCTCCTTTGGTAGCCAGGACACTACATTCCAGAAATCCCAAGACGAAGACTCTGAAATGTTCATGCAAATCTCCATCGCCTGAATAAACGTGGAGACTTGGGAATCAGAAGGTGAAGATTAAATCATTTACTTTTTAATGCAAGTTTATAAATACAAATGAGAGTTTATTCATAAATTTTGTGTTTAAATGTTTCAAAGTATACTGACAAACATAAGAGTCTTGGCTTCAAAGGCTTTTCTACCCCCACCTTATCTGTTAGTTCTTTAATGAAGTTCTTAATTTATCTAAACTCCTACTTCATTCTCTTAATTATCATTTGGCTCTTCCTTGTTTTGACTGTGGGTTTAATCTAACAATATTCTCAGTAATTTCCCACCATATTTTTTTGAGGCCCCAACATTTAAGTTAATTCTTACCCTGGCCTCAGCATGCCACCCCCATCCTCACCCCAGAGACTATCAGAATATTGTGCATATGACAGACTCGTCAAATTTTTTAGAATGGCATCTAAGTAGAGTGACCATGTAATTTATTGTCCATACTAGGACATTTTTGAGAGTAAAAAAGAACGTTACTAATAATTACATGGGAACAATGGATGTAATTCTGCTCAGGATGAATAGTCATATTATTTATAAGGCTCTAGGTAATCTGGCCTCTGACCAGGTGCCCAGCTTTATCTTTCTATCCAGGTGTTTACAAAAAAATATTGTTTGTATGGACACATTCCTTTACTGATTTGATAATTTTTGAATTAAGCAAAGTTCTTTGGAAAGTGAAATTCTGCCAACTACCTCCCAGTCACTTTTGACCAAAGGTCACCTGCGTGAAAAGAAAAATATTTATTTAAATTAATTTTGTATTGTGATCTAATATTCCTAAAAGAGAGTGGGAAAGATAAAGTTAAAGCAGCATTCCCCTAGGCATGTTCTAGAAATATTGTTGATTGAATTCCAAAAATGTTCTCTGCCCCAAGGAAATTCAAAAACTCTGGCTAAACATTATTAAAGTGGTTTCCTCACTGCAGGCCTTCTCAGAACCACTGATTGTGAAATCTCTCAGGGAGGGGCGAGGTAAGCTGTATGTCTACAGTTTATGAGCCTGAAAAGGAAGCAATTATTACTTCTCTTCCATGAAACACTCTTTAGGAAATGCTGGTCAAGGAAAAAAAAAATTACGCTTTATCTCCACTTAAGGGGCAGAGGATTTTGTTTGTTAGTTTGTTTCCATAGTTAGTGCTTCAATATTTATTTGTAACCCTGAAGTAGCAGCTAAGGTTGAGTGGAGGGCCATTACTTCCCTTGTCAATTTACTTCTGTCCCTTGGCATTGTTATGATTAGGTTTGAGCAGACAGATAAATGTAGCAATGAGACTTGGGAAACACAAAAATCACTGATATAGTGTATTTGTCCCCACAGGCTGCCGCTCAAAATCTAAAGAGTTTATAGCTCTCTGCTCAAACTATCTTTAATAACCAGTTTCTTCTTTTCCTTTAATAACATATCATAAACGGACTGAGACCAACATGGATGTTTCTTTTCTGGGGAATCGGGAGGTGGGCCATGCTCTCTCTTAGTTTGATAAGACTATCGGGATGTGAAAAATAAGTCTTGGCAGAGTTGAGGTAAATCCTCACAAGAAATTCAGATAAAGTACATGGAAACTCAGTAACTATGTTCTTTGAAGGAAAAAAAAATGAATTTAAAAAGATACAGAAATAATTTTAGTACTGACCATTAAAGACAATTTAAAAAAATAAAAATTTAGAAACATTGTCTCCCAGAATATGATTTCTGAAAAAGACATAATTTAAATATAAACAAACCCATTTGATAAGTGGGTAAATTATTTTCCTCAGTATTAAAATAATGTTCCACATGTCATATGATAAACAGCTAAACCTGAAAAGGATCCAGTAGAAGATTCCTTACTGCCGGGTTTAATTATTTTACTTGTTTTGTGGTCCCAAAACATACCACACATTTTTACTACAATTAATCTTTAATTGTAATTCTTTTAGAATGTATTTCCCCCAAAAGGAAACCACTTAATATCACAATCATCCAAATAAGCATGTCAGAAATACTCAGTTTTATAAAAGTAGGATGCTAAGTGTTGCCACTTTATTTGGAGAAGCCTTATATTAAAAGTACAGTCTTCACTTCTGCATTTCCTCCTGGAAGAATGCATTGCCGAGTACCTAACACTTAAGACTTCAAGTCAGATAGACCTGGATTTCAGTCCTGGCTCCATTGCTGAATATTGTGACACTGGACAAATCTTTATACATCTTTAAGTTTCATCTACCAAATGGAATGCTAATGACTCACTATGAGCTTCTTATAAGGAGTTAATAAACTGGCCCAAGTTGTGGCATAGAGTAAACAATAAACTATTAAACTGAGATTTAGTACGTATAAATGCTTTTCATTAAGGGTAGTTTGAGTTGGCTGAGTATGTACCCAGACTCTCAGTTTCCAGTCATTTAGCATTTAGCGTGCCTAATATATGCAGGAGACATACATCTTTGCTGTCATACATCTTTTGTCTAAGTCGCCATATGTGAAGAATCAGGCTTTCCCTATTTTTCACTTCCCCTTTCTTTCACTAGCTATACCTTCTTCTTTCCTTCCCTTCTTCCCTCCTTCCCTCCTTCCCTCCTGCCTTCCTGCTTTCCCACCTTCCTGTCTTCCTTTTTTTCTTTCTTCCTAGGAAAATCTGATGCCTGTTGCTATTGAAAGAAAATCTGCAGAGTAAAGAATTCTGAGGAAAGTGAGCATTAGCCTGTTCATCACCGCTTCCAGGACATCGTTGACCTCGCTGCCACCACACCCCTCGATCACTCCAGACAAGTATACCTACATAAACTGTTCCTACCGATCAATTTTGACACCTAATTTCATAAGCCCTTGTTTTAATCTTCTAGGGCTACCATAACACAGACAGATGACTTAAATTTATTTTCTCGCAGTTCTGGAGGCTGGGAGTCCAAGGGCAAGGTGCCGGTTGATTCAGTTCCTGGTGAGAACCTCTTCCTGGCTTGTAGACGGCTGCCTTCTCACTGTGTCCCCACATGGCTTCCACTCCATGAGCATGTGGAAGGAGAGAGCTCTTTGGTCTCTTCCTCTTCTTAAAAGGACACAAGTCCTATTGGATTAGGGACCACCCTTATGACCTCACGTAACCTTAATTACATCCTTAAAGGTCCTTTTCCAAATACAGTCACATTGGAGTTTAGAATTTCAACATATGAATTTGAGGATAGGGGTTGGACACAATTCACTCCGTAACAACCTGATTTTTCCCAACACCATACAGACATATGAGCCCCTTTTTTTCCCTTTTTTATACATTTTCTTGTGGGGGTGGAGTGCAGAGCAGGAAAGGAAAAGGCTTGTCCAGGGAAGAAAGAAGGGATGGTAGATGTCTGAAGTGGTCCAAATAATATATTATTAAGATTAAGTGAGGTCATAAGGGTGGGCCCTAATCCAATAGGACTTGTGTCTTTTTAAGAAGAAGACGAGACACCAGAAAGCTCTCTCTCACCACATGCTCTCAACAGGAACTGAATCAACTGACACCTTGATCTTGGACTTCCCAGCCTCTAGAACCCTGGAAAAATAAATTTAAGTCATAGGTCTGTGGTATTTTGTTACATCAGCCCTTGCAGAATGTGGTCTTGAATTTAGCAATTGTTCGAGAAATATTTATAGCAGAGGATAAAACAGAACTAAATGTATTGGAAATGTTGTTTAATACAGGATGAGTTCTGATTAACTGTTCTCACTTACTTTTACCAGATTATCTCCACTATTAGAATAACCCTGAGCTGTCCAATATGGTAGCCACTAGCAATATATGGAATTTAGTCCTCGAAATATGGTCAGTCCAAATTGAGAGGTGCTGTAAGTGTAAAATAATCACTGAATTTCAAAAATTTAGTACAAATAAAAATATTTTATTAACATTTTAAAATATTGATGACATGTTGAAATGGTACTATTTTTGACATACTGGGTTAAATAAAAATATTAACATTAATTTCATATTTTTTTAATGAGACTGCTATAAAATCATAAATTTCATAAAAATTTCATAAAAATTTCATATAAAATCATAAATTTCATAAGTGTACAGCTGTAGTGTGACCTCTTCGCAGATACAAGTTAGATTATTTTGCCAAGAATTTTACTACACTAGCTCGGTTACAATTACCATACTCTGCTAAATTTTTTAAACTTTATTTCTGTAGTAATCCTTGGCCTCTTAAAAGTTTCTTCAGAGAGGAAAAAAAAAAGATGGAAATGCTTGATGTAATCCAAACAATGCATTTATTTTTTAGCACCTATTTGAAACAAGTTGTTAAATATTTTAGAAATTCACAATGTGACATGGAATAGTCTAATTATTGTCATGTGGCTTCTTGACAATTAGTTCCTTAAAATGTACTCAGTTGTTGGCCAGATAAATTATAAATTTTTGTGGTTTAATGGCCTTTATACAATGTAAGAAAATTAAAAACTAGATACTTCATAATAACCAACTCTAAGAAAAAAGAAATTTGAGCTCCTGTAGCAGCAGTAGCTTTGGAGAATCTAAAAAAAATATAATGCCAAAATAAGAAATTATTATTTAGTAAGCTTTTAATATTATTTTAGTTAACCGATATTCACATGAGTGGCATTCCAAGGTTGGTACAAGCACTTGGGTGAGAATAAAATTAGGATCATGTATGTTTGTTCATTAGAGCTGGCAACCTTCAAAACTCTCTTTTATCTATTTACTAAATATATTTTCATGTATAAGTTAGATTTCTTTTTGATTGCTGATAGCAGCACTCTGAAAACCACTGTCATCAGTTAACCTCAACCATTAGATAAATCGTCTACATTAAGCAGTTCATAATACATTTTCATGTTGAATGCGGAAGTCATTTTCTTCTATCAGTGCTAATAAGCCACCAATTCCAATTAAATGTAATAATAGAGAAGCATTTCCAAGTGTTAGAATATATTGTTTTAATAGAAATGCAATGATGTCTCTTCTTTTGTGACATCTGAAAAGCGTTCGATAGAATGAGAACACGTCACTGTTAAAAATGGAAGTTAAGTCTGAGAAGAATGCAAGAGTAGAGATACTAGTGAGATAAAACAGCACATTGAGGGGCCATTTTAAAGTACAAAGATCATTAGAAGTATAGAAGAAAAGGAGGCAGACTTGTCTCTTTAAAAAGCAAGTGAGAAAGTGTCATTTCTCAGAGATGAGTTCTTTAACCCCAGACAGCTGTGAGCAATTTGTCAACTGCTCTGAAGTGTGGCAGAGTCAACCCCTGGGTCTCAGCCATGCAGGGTAGGTACTGGTTTCCATGAGACTGAACACACAAGAGGACATTTCTGCCTCAAGGACATGTCATTGCAGTCCATAGAATATCCAAACGATAAAAAAAGCAACTCACACAAAGAGGAACCCTGGTGCATGAAAAAATTAAACTAGCAAAAACTACCAAATAAAAATTGTCCACGTAGCATGGTAGATAAAACACAGCCATTTGCTGTGGGTCTGAATCCTGATTGGGTCTGAATCCTGATTCCACAATATAACGTCACCTTACGCAACTCATTTAATTTCTATGAACCTCAGTTTCTCTTTCTGTAAAATGAAAACACATAGGATTTAGAGAAATCATTCTACTTAAAGTTTCTGAAACATAATAGTTCCTTAATATGTGTTAGTATCTCTCCATAATAGTAAACCATGGCAATAAATATGCACACAAAATTTAGGGGATTGTTTTGTGTTCACTCTTACAATCTATGTGATTTGATATTAGAGCAGTATTATAATAGAAACTTCTTGGGCTCCTGCTTTTCTCCCTTTTCCTTCGATGCCAATCTGACAAGGACCGCGGGCTGACAGAGCTAACCTTTGGTGTTCATGTGGCGCCTGAGTCATAGTCTTTCTCACAACCCGTACTGAGCAGTCCCTAAACTGTGTCTTCTGCTTTAGTTCCTGTTCTTAAAGTTTTCTGAGCTGGAGTCCTGGTGTCAGCTCCCACCATCACCCTCAATGACAGGGGAGCCACCATCTCACTTTCCCTTTTTCTCTGAGGGCTTGATTATTCCATGCTCCCACAGAAGGTCTGTCCACATGACCTGCTAACTAAGTATTGATGACAGCCTGGAATCTCTACTGGACTTCAACCTCCTGGTGGACACGTCAGGAACAGTGTGGCTTCAGTCACAGATAAGTTATATATACCCATAGAATGCCAGGCTTTTCTGTAACCTATGTCTGGTACCAGTTCTGTTGCCCCAGTGCCCATCCTGGCTCCTACACCCTCCCTGTCTATCCAATGAATAGCCAGTCTTAAAAACGAAGCTCCAGAATATGTAACCAGAATATATACTATATTTATTTCAATTTTTCTTACAATTTTAAGCTTAAGTCGACTAAATTTGTAGAGGAACTGTGCAAAGTAAGTGACAATGAAGGCAATAGTGTGGTTGTGTTTAGGATATTTTAGGGAAGGTAACTGAAATGGATTATTCTAATCAATAAGTGAAACATAGACCTATTTCTCATCTTTACTCTTGCTCCTCAGTTCTGAACTATGCTCAAAACTCCCTTTGGATCAACTTATGTTACCACTTGGATTTGCTCCATGTGGCACAAAGTGAAAAAAGAGAATTTTCATCTCTTAAGCATAGCAATAAAAAAAAAAAAAAAAAAAGTGCTTCCCTTTATAACTCTGGGTAATATGTCTAATAAATTTGCCAGTAGTGACGAATGAGCTTGTGAGTAAGTAACAAAGATACATGTCTAATGGAATCTAGTGACATAGTGCAAAGGCCTAATTGTTGCTAATTTACGAGTTCAATGTCCTTTTCCTTTTCAGCCAGGAGAAACAGTCTCACCATATTTTGAGCTTCTTCTATCTCAACATGATTCTCCTATATCTCCTTTGAAAACAACAGAAAAAGTTGTGAACTCTTTACTGTATGGAATTACATGGAAATTGGAAGTGCTGGTTAGTCTGAGAATTAATAAGCATTTCTTATCTATACATGTGACAAAATTAGGACAAAACTACCTTAAAATATCTTGAACTTTCTCTGATTCGAGTAGCTCTGAAAAGCTCTCAAAACTCCACAATCGGTGTTAAATATCTTCATTATTATTGGAGTTCTCATTGCTGGAATGCCAAGAAATAACAACTAGTTTGTAGTTTTGTTTTGTTTGTGTGTGTGTTTTTTTTTTTTTTTAAAGAGAATGTTATTATCTCCTCAATTGGTATGGTAATATTCTTCAAGTTACCCATAAAGAACAAAGCCAACTTTTGATTAAACAGTAAAGGAAGAAGAAACTTTCCTCTACCCTCGAGGCTCTTTCAGCTGGTCTAATCAAATGATATGAAACAGATTAACAAGAGAAAATAACCACATTTAATTACATATGTATATATGTAATTAAATTAATTTATTTTTTTTTTATATAAACCCTGCCTACATGAGAGAGTCAGAGAGCCCCCTCATAAATGAGAGGTTCAAAAATGGAAAGAGAAGATGGGGTATATATGACTTTCTGATCTAAAGATTAGGTAAGGTGTCTTAGGGGCTTCAAAGGGTCATTGCAAGATGGTGAGAGAACCAATGTTTAGTAATTAGAAGTTTACCCTGCCCTGTGGGTAGGCAAAAAAAAAAAAAAGTCATCTCTGATAATCTCTTATTATGGGCACAGCCCCTAATTCAAATTCTTATAGGTAGTTGAATGGGAGCAGAAGTTTCTCTTGAGCGCACAGGGTCTTAGTTGCCTTTAGATCAAAATAGTCTGCACACCACTGAGGCACATCTTGGGATGGCTTATTCTGAACCCCTACAGAGGGTATGGATAAACGATATGCATACCATGTTCTATGAGAACAAAATTAACAATTTAAAAGTTTTTGCTTTTCTTCTATTTTGAAATCTATTTGTTTCATTTCACTTTATCTTTCTTATGGGATAAATTCCCACCCTGACACTCTCATGATTACTTTCAGAGTGACACATGAACAACTATGGGTACAAGCTGGTTTGGGGGTGTCAAAGAAAGTAAAGCAAGCTATATTGACTTGTTTTATTTTAAACTCATGATCTGAAACCTCAAAATGGCATTCAGGTAGGACCCTGCAACTTCTAAATTTCTTCCATGTTATGCTAGAATGTTGTCTCCCACCTCCCATAGAAAAGCTCTGCAGATCTTCCCTCTTTCTTCAAACCCTCCTCATCCTTCCCTCACTGTCGGCTGCTGGTAACACCTCATACATCATGCTGAGACACTTTCTGGGGTAAGCTTCTCCACCCTTTTTAGCACCTCATCTTCAAACTCCCCATATGAACTCAGCCTCTCCTCCTCCCTCCCACTCCGCCTCTTGTGAAAGGCCAACGCCTGGATTCCACCTGTGCCTGGACTCCATTCCCTCACTTTCCAAGGATGCCATTCCTTCAAGTGTACATCCCTGACCCCAAATCACAAGCCTCCCCCTTCCTACCAGCTTGTTTTCATCAGCACAGGAACGTGTTCTACTATCTCACTAAAGAAAAAACACAAAACAAAACACTCTTATCTGTCTTCAAATCTTCACGCCTACTCTCCTCACTCTTAGTTGCTATAAGAAATTAGAAGGTGATAAGTATTGTGGCCCCATCCCATATCTCTGCTCTCCTTCACAGCCGAACTGTTCTCTTCTTTCTCACCTCCTTCATCTCTTCTTACCTCCTTCAGTCTGCATATACACTCACTACCTCACCGAACCTGATCAAAGTCATTTTGGATGTCCTTGTTGTCAATACAAATAATGGTCATAACAAAACATATGACTTTGCTCATATTTCTTCTCCCTTAATCCAGGCTGCTCCAGCACAAAGGCCTCCTTGTCTTTCAAATGCCAGGAATTTCCTGCCTCTTTCCCCTGCCAGGGCTGCTCTTCACCCCAGATATCTATAGGTTTTGCTTTTTCCCACACTGGCTATACTATTTAAAATGATTTGCCCGCCCTGTGCTCTCCTCGTCCCCTTAATGGTGCTTTGTTTTTCTTCATAATGCTTATCACCTGCTCGTTGCTTATTGTCTGCCTCCTCTTTGTCTTTTTGAGCAGAGATTTTGGTCATATCAAATCCCAGCACCTAATCCTGTGCCACCACACAGTGGGTTCACAATAAAGATTTGTTGGATGAAATGCGTCAAACACTCTTCTAAGGGCTTTCTGTGAATAAAGTCATTAAGTGGTTACAAAACCCCTGCTGATGTACGGACTATTGTTATCCATGTTGTAAGTGAGGAATCGGAGGAAAGTCCCAGGTTCAAAGATCTCTTTTTATCTTCGTCTCACACATCTCGAGAGCACTGGATGCCATCCAGCACTCCCTCATTTTCGAAACAACATGCTTGCAAGCTACTTTTCTTCTTACTCTTTGGCCTTTCTATCCTTTTCCTTTCCCTTGATGCATTCATCATTCCCAGGAATATGCCAATGAATCTTACTCTGGACCTCTCTTCATGGCATTTCACACTTGACCTCACATATCACAGAAATCTCAATCCTAACATATCCAGTGCAATTGAAACATACCCTAAATCTCTCTCACCTTGATAAATGGCTTCCCATCTACCTGGATCCTCAAGCCAGATTCCCAGGAGCCAACATGATGTCTTCCTGTCTCTCATTGCCTTGCTAACACATCTAATCATCTTTCCAGTTCCTCAGTACCAGGTGACCTGCATCCTGTGCCCAAATTACTACACAACTTTCTGACTTTGTCTTTCTTCCACTCTTTTGTCTCTAAACCATTCTCTCCACTGTAGAGAGCCAGTGAGAGATTTCTCAAGATGTCTTTGCTTTGCTTTACAGAGCTCATTAAAAATTGCAATTATTTATTTTATTTTATTTCTTTCCTATTTATTTGCTCAGTTTCCCATTAAAGTATAAACCCATGAGAGAAAGAAAGATGCTTTATTCACCATTGAGTACCCAGAACCTATTTATGGGAGTTCAATAAATATTTCCTGATGGAATAATACAAAGCTTAGAGCACTGTACTTAGGTAGGAAGCACCTCTTACACATTAGAATTTAAAAGTTCAGACTGTTTGGCATTTTTATACACCAATGATGAATTTTCAGAAAGAGAAATTAAGAAAACAATCCCATTTGCAATTGCATCAAAAACAATAAAATACCTAGGAATCAAATTAACCAAGGAAGTAAAAGAACTGATCTTAGAAAATTATGTCATTTAAAAAAGAAATTGAAGAAGATACAAATAAATGGAAGCATATACCATGCTCATAGGTAAGAAGAATCAACATCATTAAAATGGCCGTACTACCCAAAGCAATCTATAAATTCAATACAATTTCTATCAAAATACCAATGGCATTTTTCAGAGAGCTAGAACAAATAATCCTAAAATTTATATAGAACCCTAAATGACCCCAAATAGCCACAACAATCTTGAGAAAGAAGATCAAAGTTGGAGGTGATATCAAACTATACTACAGGGCTACAGTAATCAAAACAGCATGGTACTGGCATAAAAACAGATACATTGTTCAATGGAACAGAAGAGAGAGCCCAGAAATAAACCCACAATTATACGCTCACTTAATATGTGACAAAAGAGGCAAGACTATACAATGGAGTAAAGACGGTATCTTCAATAAATGGTATTGGGAAAATTGGACAGATACATGCAAAAAGGAAAAAGAAAAAGAAAGAAAGAAACTAGGCCACCTTCTTACACTGTATACAAGAACAGACTCAAAATGGATTAAAGACTTAAATGAAAGACCCGAAACCATAAAACTTCTAGAAGAAAACATAGGCAGTAGTATCTCTGATATTGCTACTAGTAATTTATTTTCAGACATATCTCCTCGGGCAAGGGAAACAAAAGAAAAAATAAACAAATGGAACTACATCAAACTAAAAAATTTTTGCACAGTAAAGGAAACCATCAATAAAATGAAAAGACAACCAACTGAATGGGAGAAATTATTCGCTTATGATACATCTGATAAGGGGTTAATATCTAAAAATATGTGAAGAACTCATACAATTCAACCACAAAAAAATTCAATTAAAAATGGGTAGAAGACCTGAATAGATAATTCTCCAAAGAGGACATATAAATGGCCAATAGACATATGAAAAGATGCTCAAAGTCACTAATCATCAGTGAAATGCGAATTAAAACCACAATGAGATATCACCTCACACCTGTCAGAATGGCTATCACAATAAATCGAAGAACAATAAGTGTTGGTGAGAACGTGGAGAAAAGGGAACCCTCGTACACTGTTGGTGGGATTGCAAATTGGTACAGCCACTATGGAAAACAGTCTGGAGATTTCTCAAAAAACTTAAAACGAGTATACCTTTTGACTCAGTGTTTGAACTTCTGGGTATCTATCCAAAGAAAACTAAAACAGTAATTCGTAAAGATCTATGCACCAATATGTTCATGACAGCACAATTTACAATAGCCAATACATGGAAGCAACCTAAATGCCCATCAACAACAGATGATTGGATAAAGAAGTTAAGGGTCACATATACAAAGGAATATTACTACTTAGCCATTAAAAAATGAAGGCCTACCATTCACAAATACCTGAATGGACCTAGAAGTTATTTTGCTGAGTGAAATAAGTCAGACAGAGAAAGATAGATACCATATGATTTCACTTATATGCAGAATCTAAGGAACAAAAAGAACAAACTAATTGAAAACAGATTCACAGATATAGAGGACGAACAGAGGGGAGGGGGTTGGAGGGTTGGGAGAAAGTGGTGAAGGGTTAAAGAAATACAAATTCGTAGTTGATAGATGGCTGGGGATGGGGAGCATGGCATAGGGAATGCAGTCAGCAGTAATGTAATGGCTGTGTGTGGATCCAGAGGAGAGAAAGAGCAATCAGGGGGGTCCTTTCATAAACTATATAAATGTCTAACCAATGTACTCTATACTTGAAACTAATAATAAAATTAAATTTTAAAAAAGTTCAGATTGTATTGCTCTATTAGCTACTAGTAACTACTAGCTGCACAGTTAATGTTGTTAATAAGAAGATATGCATGTGTGTGAGGGCTAACCTGGCCAAAGTGGCCTGTGTGGCCTGTGGCCTGTGTCCTAGGATACTCCGTGCTGCCCAAACTGAACATATTTATTTTCAAAGATATTGGTTATCGGAGTTTTGATTTTGTGCTTCTCTGCCAATATTTCGTATATATGATATCAATGAAAAGCTCCAAAAGACCCATATGTCTAAACAAGCACAAATATCCACATGGAGACACAGCAAAATACCAAGAAGTATTAATGCTCACATGTACAAGTTCATGTATATATGCACACCAAGATGTGGAAAATTTATATTTGAACTAAATTTAAAATATTAAGCAACAGCTTCAACTTCAGACAGGATACTGGTTCTGAGGGAAAAAAGCATTATTGCAAAGAATAACATGATTTACAAAATGGGGATTCACCATTGCCCAGAAATACTGTTAAGTATAAAAGAATGTGGGATGCTCATTGGATATTTCATGTACACTCAGCTATAGACAGTAAAGTAATTAAAGAATGTTATCCTTGACCAGAAAGGCTATGTCAATTGTAGATAAGTGTGGTTGGGTCCCTCATAAAACTCTTAAACTCTTTTTTCTAGGTTGTACCCCGAAGTCATTCAACCTTGATTAGTTTAGATTGTTTTTACATTTTTAAGAACCACATTATAAATTAGAAAGACACCTTCATTTGTTCTTTGTAGTGGTGATTTCTTTTAAGAGCCATACATCACTGGGTCAGTCAGGATTGATGAACAATGGTTCCATTCTGAAAATTCTCTGAGAACAGTAGACATTATTCCCATGTTATGGTCCACAGTGTATTTATTCTATGTCTTAATTTTTACTTGCTCACAATTTATTTCTCCTAACAAAGGCTATATTTAGCTGAACTATGTGGTTTGATTTGCAGATCCTCTGCCCCCACACATATATATTTAAGTAATTGTTTCAAAGGTTCACAACGATCTCTTTGTAAGGAAGGCAGGCAGAGGGTATAAGTAAAGTGGATTTAACAGTGTTTGCTTCTGTAACAAGTAAAAAGAAGTCCATTAATATGAATAGTTTAAGCAAATTTTTGCAGGTGAAAATTATTCCTATCATCTGATTTTTATGTCAAAGCCCTTCAGAAAGTCACCCATACTGAGTAAAACTACTTTGATAAGATTCACTGCTTCTTTTGTTGTTGTTTCAGTGAAAATGATTCCAACGATGGGCATAAAGTACATACAACTCCACAGTAAATAGGAGTGTGCCGTCACGCTCCTTGGAGAAAAGCTGCAGTGTGGTTAAGACTAGCAGAGAAGCGGCATTGAACCTGAAGTCAGAAGATGAAGTCTGGCAGTTGTTCTGTATTTACTTGCTGAGTGACACTGAGCAACTTGCTTAACTTTTCTGAGGAAAGTTTTTTGTGTGTGTGAAATTGAAGGGTTACAGTTACTAATCTTTATTGTTCCATGTAGCTATTTTTTAAATTAGTAATCAAGACATCGTTTTAATTACATTTTCTCTTTATGTATTGATATGTCCTGGGGCACTGGATTTCAACATCGTGTTTTTTAGTGAGCAGAGAAAGTAAAGAAAAATCTAGGATTTTTTTTTTCCATTCCCTTCAATTTTATTCCATTTGTTATCTTTAATATTCCTAAGTCCTCTTAAATTTCTATGATGCAAGTTGTTGCTTTTCCTTGTTAGATTGTATTAGTTTGCACAGCCTGTCATAACAAAATACCACAGTCTGGGGGACTGAAACAACAGAATCTATTTCACACAGTTCTGGAGGGTGGAAGTCCAAGACCAAGGTGCCGGCAGCGTTGGCTTCTTTTGAGTCTTCCTCCTTTGCTTGTAGATGGCCACCTCCTTGCTGCCTTTTCACACTGTCATCCCTCTGTGTACACATCCCCCTCGCGTCTCTCTGTGTGCTCAAATTTCCTCTTTTTATAAAGACACCATTAAGATTGGATTAGGGTCCACCCCAATAGCCTCATTTGAACTTAATCACCTCTATAAAGACTATCTCCAAATACAGGCAGAAGTACTGGGGGTTAGGGATGTGACACATGAATTTGGGGAGAGACATAATTAAGCCTATAAGATACATAGTCTAAGCCTTTCTTATCTTAACGTATTGTTTATATTATTTTAAAACATATTTTCAACTTAATAATCAGCACAGCTTCCTCTTAGCAGACTTTTAATAAGTATTATAATTTAATTACATGAATCAGTACTTATAGGACTTTATGACTCTTTCCAACAAATATATTCATTTTTTTCATGAAACGGTACGATGCAATATTTCCATAGTTTCTTTTTCTTCATTGATACCTGACAAAGAAATTTGTTAATAGCTAATCACTCATAAACCAGTATCACAGAAATCCTAGTGTCGCCTCTGGTACTGCATGATCCTATGCTCCCAAGAGAGCCTAATAAACATTAGATTAATGAATTAGGTTTTTTGTTTTTTGTTTTTTGTTTTTTACTTGTAAGAAACTAAAGGCAAGTAAAAACAGAGATAAAGATTTAGGAATCAAACTGCTGTAAAGATTGTGTTCACTGGGACATGTTCTTATCGGTCAGTGCACAGCTAATAACCTCACTCTCCTGATGCTGCCCCATCTCCTGCACTTATACACCGTGTTCTCATTAAGGCAAACGGCGGTTATAAGGATGAGACTGTGAAGGCAGTTTTTAAGATATCTGCAAAATCTGTTAACAGTTTTAATGTCTCTCTCGGGGATTTTCCTGGACTTTCAGAGATCTTGAGAACATGGCCAGAAGAGGCTGGTCCACACTCAGGGACCCATTCAACCTCATTACAAGCAAGAAGTGAAAACCTAAACAAGCCTACTTTCTGATGTCACAATCGAATTGAGGGTGTCCTGCATATGAGAAGAATTTAAGAAAAGTTAGTTTGGACCAGAATCATCAAGAAGTTGGGAGGTTCCAAAAATGATTTCACTCAGAGGTTTGGCCATGTTTGGCACAGGATGAGAGCTGTCTTGCACTGAGCACTTTTACAAAGCACAGACTCGTTTTGCTTCAGCTCGCTTCTTTCCACAATACAGCTTCTAAAGGAAGACAAGGCAAGAATTTTTCCCACATCCATTTGACAGAAGATGAAGCTAAGTGTCAAAGAGGCTCAGGATTATGTATGTTAAGTTCAAAGTCATAAAAAGAATAATTGATGAAGCTGTAAACTTCAGTCTAATGACCTCATCTCTTGCAATGGTTCCACTACACCAAGGATGTCAGAGTAGAAAATTGATGTTTTTTTAATGAGATAAGTTTACCAACCTTTTAATCATGTGTAGGCAACTGGATTTCAGCAGATAATCTTATGCAATCTCATTAAGCCACCATAGTCAGATATCAGAAAATTAGACTGTCCAAGAGATATGGGTAGACTTTTTTTAAAATCAAATATATTCAAAGATTTCTTAAAATAAGAAAAATATAAATGTCCATTCTTCCCTAGAAGTGGGAACACAGGATAAATGAATTGTAAAGTTGCTGAGTGTGTACAGGTCTGTAAACTAGTAGAATATCTCTGTGCAGAAAGACTAATAAAAAAAAAAAATTATTGAGCCTTGTTAACCATCATCTCCCCAACACTTACCCCAGCTGGTGGGAAACAGAAAGAGGCTAATAGTGTATCTGTTGAGATAAACTGAAGAGTCAGGTTTTCTCAATTAATCGCCTCTTAATTGGCCTCTCTACTTCCACCTTTGCCCTACTGCAGTCTCTTCACATCCAGCAGCCAAGTGATCCTTGAAAGGCATAAACCAGAGCATGTCATCATCATAACTCTCCAGTGACTCCCATTCTCATTCAGCAAGAGCCAAGGTCCTCGTAATAGTTTATAAAGCCCTGCAAGATTGATTTCTCTCTGTCTCCGAACTCATCTCCTGCTCTGGGCTTTGTTCACACTCCTCCATCCGCTCTGCCTTCTTTGCTTTTTCTTCAACATGCCAAATGTATGGCCTTCTGGGTGGCGGGAGTGGGGGCGGGGGGGGGCTTTGCTCCTGAGCACATTCCCACCTGGAATGCTGCTCCCCCACATTCTGTCACTGCTCAAATCCTTCAAGGCGCACAATTTAAAACTAAAACAACCCTCGCCCCACTCCATATTCACCTTCCGAATTCACTTTTATGTGAATTCTCTCTACTAGTTATGAATTTCTAATAAATAATTAATTGTGCCTACTTCTGAATTCACTTTTATGTGAATTCTCTCTACTAGTTACGAACTTCTAATAAATAATTAATTGTGCCTATCATCTATTTTGCCCCACCTAGTGGGAGCTTCATGAGGGCAAGAATTTTTGTTTGTTTCTCTAGTACTGAGAACATAACAAGTGTTCAGTAAACATTTATTGAAAAAATTAAAATAGTACAGGGAAATGTTACCTAACTCGGGGAGTTCGTTTTGCGGTCATGCGTCAATAGCCAAAAGAGACACAGACAGGAGTCTGCTCTGAAGAAAATAGAGGGGTATTTAAGGAAATGGCACCAAGCCTGGAGACACAGGTGAGTGAGTGCTCAAACATCGATGGCCCCTAGGGGATAGGTTCAGATAAGGGAAAACTCATTAGTAGCTAAGGGAGTTGGGGTCGTGGGCTCTACTGATTGGTCGGGGCTAAGGGAGAAGACAGTTAATCATTGCGTTGTCTAGTCCTGATGTCAGTCATGGCATAGTTCTATCTGATTTCAAGGGGATGCTGGTAGGATCAGTCCGCCTTCATGGGTGTGGAGCTGCAAGATGTTATCTTTAGTTTGACTACTGAAACTGTTTCTGTGGTCAACAGACCTAAAGCTTTGTTCCTAAGACTGACCGTTTGATGCTGACCTAAGAACTTAATGATTAAAGGAGTGGCTATGCAGTATGCTGAAGGATAAGGAAGGAAAAGAAGCAAGTGAGCCCAAGGCCAGTTTGGATCAAGAAAAAAGATGAGGAAAAGTCATTTTAAAGAAGTGAGGATTTACATGGTTACAATGTTCTGAATTCTGTAAAATTGGCGTTTTTGTGGAATAAGGTCAAAGAAAAAGAGTTGGTTAACAAAAGAGAAAGACAAGAAAAAAATGTTTTCAGAATAAGCCAGAGAGTAAGTTTTAGAACTAAAGTAAAAGTGGGGGTTTATGGACAAAAGAGAGAAAGAAAAGCAGGAGGAAGGAACGGAAGACGACAGAAAGAAGGACGGAAAGCAGACATTATATTGGCTTAAGAGGGTGCTTGCTAAGACGCCCCTCTTCAAAGAATGTTTTCAAGGACCTTTCCATGGAATGTTACATGTCCGGGGAGGAGCCAAGTAAGGACTTTAGCCCCCAACATTCAATTTTGCCCCTCAATTTTATATCTTTAATATTTTGAGTTTCTCAATAAGGTTTTGTTATGAAAGAAAATGCTTCGGATTAAAAATGACAATAAAAGAGTTAAACTACAGCCATAAAGTGCATTACACTGGGCAACTTCTAAGAGATATTCGCTGAAGACGGCTGATAGAAAAGGTCAGCATCACAGAACGTGGACTCTAGAAAACCTCTCAGCAGCCAGGCTTCATATTCTGAAGACTCCCAGGAAAGAGAGCAGTGCTACAGCAAAGAAAAAGAACTAACTGACCGATCTTCAGGGAAAAGCTTCAATGAACTTACGAGGTGAGGACTTCACTGATGAGCAGGGACAGAGAGGGCCAAGAAAGTGAAACTCTCCTACAAAGGCAGTGCAGCTGCTTGTTTACCTGGGGGAGTAAGTGTGCTGGACAGTGAGTTTACAGCTTCAGAGCACACTGAGATAAGAACACAAAGATGTTCTGGAAAGCAACTCAGAAAACAAGAACTGGGGCTCTGAGGAATACGAAAGCTCTGTGGTTCTCAGTGTTAAAAACAACAATGTCGCCCCCTCACTGAGCATGAATTGGGCGGTGTTGACTGTCACTGCTGGAAACTGACAATTGAGATTCCTTGTACAACAGGAATTGGTGTCTGTGGTGGCTGGAGACACACTGATGGATTTGCGACACATGTGTATACGAGGATATATAGTACATGAATTAGGGGGAGATTATACTATGCAGGCTCTTGGCTGTAAATAGCTCAGTTTTATTTTTTTTAATTATTATTGTCTACGGCCATACCACCCTGATCCCGGCTGCTCTCCGAAGCTAAGCAGGGTCTGGCCTGGTTAGTACTTGGATGAGAGACCACCTAGGAAGACCAGGTACTGTAGGCGTAAAAAATAAAAAATAAAAAAATAAGGGATTGTAAACTGACAAGGTCCTTGCAATCTGTGAGGTCAACCAAGGGTTGCCTCGCCTAAAATTGAAATAAATAAATACATAAATAAATAATCTTTATTTTGTTCTTAATCCACATTCCCCAGCACCCCACACTTAATTTGGTGTATGCACTAATTCATGTTGTTTACACGAGTATAATAAATAAGGCTGATAGTTTGAAGAGAGGCCGATAAAGTTGCAAAGGAAAGATGTTATTAATATCATTCAATCTTAGTCTTACATATTGATACCTTCTTACTGTTTTCTGTTATAATTGATATTATTAACATGTGGCCATTTTGTTGATACTTTGGGTACTGAAATTGACCTGATTTGGTGATTGGGGTTAAAGAATTTAAGAATTTGAGTATAACACAGAAACAGGAATATTTGTCAAAAGCATAAATTTCTCATGAAGACACATATTGAAATATATAAACCATAAATGCAGAAAATTTTATATAATAAAATGGTCCCACCTATGGTAGAAGTAATGCTGTTAAGAAGTAGAAGGGAATTGCGGCAAATACTTGGGAAACACAGGGAGAACTACGAATCCACTCAAAACCATGCTACTTGAGAAAGAGCTCAAAAGGTGAGATTTCTCAACGTACAGAAACTAGACCCACTGCATATAACTGTCTCTACAGATTTGAAGGCTGTCTGACAGAAAGAAGATTGGGTTTGTTAGGTATGGCCTGAGGGGCAGATGATGAGAGATGCAGCTTCCTGAAAAATGGAGCAGAATGTCTGACACTCATATCTCTGCTCCTGGCTCTGAGAAGAAATATAGCACCGGGTGTGCAGCCAGCAATTGCGACCAGATGCTTGCCATCGGAGAGGACAAATAAAACGGGGAGGTACTGACAGAAAACGTCTGCTCAGCTGACTGCCTGCACTGTGGCCAGAGATAAACTGTGACGGATTTGTGATTTGTCCTTCTGAAACCTGGCCCTAGGGTGCAGTCAATGAGGAATTCGGGGAAATCTATAGGCAAAAGTGGAGACAAAGTGCATGTCAAGTGGCGTCAGATTTTAATAGAGATTAATAGACACCAGGTATCAGATTTTTGTAAACCGTAGAGATAGTGGCAATCCATGGGAAAAGAAAGGACAGATTCTGCTCCGCTGGCCGGTGCAGCCATGGACATTTTTGTGTCACTTACATCAGTTTGGTCTACTGTGCACATGTCGCATGCTCCTCTCTGGGGAAACTGCTGCTGCAAAGATTCGAATGCCTAAGAGAGGAGGGCGTCTGTCTGTCTGTTTGTTTTTGCCCTTGACACTATCCCAAGCTTAGTATGTGTTCACCGAGGCCCTTTAGCCCATCTGTCAGAAGACTCTCATAGTTAAAAGAATTGCAAAGGTTAAGAACGTGTCACCCCAAAATATATTGCATGTAGGGTCACGGTAGCATGCTTGATGCCACACTGTCTGACACGAGAAATATGCCGTAGGATATGTGTGAAAGGTGAATGGTTGTTCAGGAGCCAAGGTGCCAGGGTGTAAATCCCACTTCCACTGCTGATTGGCTGTGCGACCCGGGCAAATGCCTCATCCTCTCTGCTCCCGTTTCCTCTTCTGTAAAATGGAGAGAGCAGTCGTATCTGCCTCATAAAGTGAGGATTCAATGAGTTCATTCATGGCGAGGGCCCGTCCCTGTGCCTGGCCACAGTAAGCAATTAATAAATGATTATTGAGTATCAAATTATTGTTGCCATCGCTATGCTCAAGATCAAAGGAAGAATCAGAGTCCTGATTCCAGGTAAGAAAAATAAGCCTCTTAGGCAGCAACCTGTAATTAGTTATCTTAGTAGCTGGGTGTGATTCTGGGTAAGGTTGTCAAAACACAAATATACAGGGGCACGTTGATGTTTTCTACCTCTTTCTTCCTTTCTCTCCAAACTAAAGAAGAATTTACAACAGACTCGCTACTTTATTTTGTCCATCTGAGCACTCAGATAGTAACTCGAATTTTAACACACATCCAGATATTAGACTACCCAGTAGATCCATGAGCCTAAGTGTTGTGCAGACACTTCAATCTCAACATCTCAACACTTGAAGTCTGGTTCTCCTCTTTGTATTTCTATTGTTTGTCAATATACTTAGCTGTTTCCAGAATCATTTTTGGTTTAGCAATACTACCGTACTGAATTTCCCTCAAATCCATCTCCTTTTCAATTGTACTCCTGAACTTCCTTAATTCGGGGCTTCTTGAGTTAGTGCCTGGACTACTGTAAAAGATTCCTGCTCTAGCCTCTCAGTGCCTCTTGTCTCTCTCCTCTCCTCCCCGCAACCCTTTCCTCTTCTACACAGTCATCAAGATGAATTGTCATAAATACAGATCTGATCACACTCTCCATTGTCTACAGTTTAAAGTCTAAGTCTAAAGCCTCTATGGTTCTTCATGGTTCCAATTTACCTTTCTAGCCCTGACACTGTTGTAGCCGCCAGCCCCCAAAAGATACACAGACCACCAGAAATCAGTGAGTTATAGGAAACATGCTCTTTATTCAGCCAGCTGGGTCTGCCCGGGGTACACAGACCCCAAATTAAGCAGCCCCAAAATGTAGGGGTACAGGGCTTTTAAACCCTAAATCCCATTCCTCATTCTGTCTTAAACACAAAGGTCTATTTTTCTCTTATTCGCTACCTGTTAACCCACAGGTCAGTTGTGCAAGTGGGGGTACAGAAGCAGAAAGCTTATTGTTAGAATGTTATGTTCCCATGGGTTATAGCCTCTGTTCCCATGGGCGATAAGCAAGCAGTAATTTTCCAGCCAGCACAACACTCCCTCTGCGCTAATTCAGACTTGAAGGCTATTGACTGATTCCTCCCCATCACCTCACCTGTCCCAACACACACAGGGTACCAGAACTCTTCTGGGCCTTTGCTCATGCTAGGTGCTTTCCTGAATGCCCTTTCTCCTTTCTCTAACCTGAAAACCTCCATTGAACCTTTTAGGTCCAGCTCAAATGCCACTGCTATAAAGGATTCTTTGCCATAGATTTCCTTCCATAGAATCACTTGACTTTGCGCTTATATAGAAATTTAGCATTTTAACAACATTAAAGGCATAGATGGCTTAAAGGCAACAGATTAAATGCATAAATGGCTCACTATGCCAATTAGATTAAGAGCTTTTTAAAAAATGAACTCTCTTCTAATGCATCTTAACTTCAGCTACTAGCCTAATTTTTCACACACAACAGGTGCTCAAAAGGTTTATTGAGTGAATGAATGAAATAATCTTTTATCTTGACATATTTTCACTTTTCATCAGCCCATCAAATAAAGGGAGATATGCTTTTCTTTCCTTGTTTTCAGTTATCTGTTTTGTAATTTCTAGCAATCTATTTATGCATGGGTAAATACCGCACTGGAGAGGTGATTCTGCTCTTCTTTTGGGATGCAATGGACTCAGCTAAAGGAAAGAGAAGATGACCACCAACTATTCGTTCATTTGATTGCTTTTTATGTGTCAGACCCTGTTCTAAGCTCAGGAAATTCAGTGAAAAGTAAAACAGACAATGCCCCAACTCTCCAAGAGCCTCAATTCTGTAAAGAAGAGACAGAAAATAAGTAAACAGAAAACGAGGTAATAGTGTCTAGTGATAAAAGCTAAGAGGACCATAAAACTGGGTGATATGGTAACTCGTAACTAATTAGGGCTGGGAGTTAGACTAGGTGGTTAACTCTCTGATGAGATGAGACCTGAATGTTGAAATAGAGCCAATCTTTTAAGATCTGAGAGTAGGGAAGACAGCCCAGGCAACGTCTAAAGATAGGAATCAGTAAAAGAAAGGAAACAAGTGGAGCTGGCACATCATTAGCAAGGAGAACAATGCAGTGTACCAGATACTATATTCCTATCTTTATATCTGATTTACATCCTTGGAAAAAGGGTATCCACATTTTATAGAAGGGAAGACAGCATCAGAGCAATAAATAACTTTCTCGAATCTCATATGTTGAAAGTAGAAGGAATAATTATCTGAGTGAATTCTGGCTGTCTCAATGTTTTGGAACAATAGTCTGGCTTAAGTAAAATGATTTTAGATATCATTGCTTCTTTACTGTCTATTGATAAACATGTGGTAAGAAGCAAATACAGTGAGATTCCTAAACACGTTTATTGCTCATGTTAGAAGAGACAATATTGCCCACCATCAAGGTTAAATCTATTATATTAAGCTTTTTCTTATTTGCAAGTAATGTATTTCAAAATTTATTTTTATCCATTCAAAACGATGGTAAAAGCTATGTAACAAGCAGCTTTATTATAATGGAATTCTAATAGGTCAAATTAAAATGCCTATTGATATAAATACCAAAATTAAAACTCATGATTATATGAGAATATATACTATTTGGACTTTTTTTTTTAAGTTTAAGATAAAATAAGAGACACTTCAATGTTAAAGGACAACATTTATCTACCAAGCATTATTTCCTATCGTTGTTCAAACATTCTATCAATTCTCCCAGGCTGAAAAAGCAGATTAAACTAATAAGAAAATGCAACCAGGAGCAATTGTGGGCACTTCAAAAGAGCATTCAGTTTGTAGTGAATACAATGAAGAGATATACCTTTGTTCTTAAAACACAATCCATCAGGGGTCAGTAACCACCAAAAAACTAATTAAAATGTTAATGAAATGTTAATCCCATGTAACTTTCTTCCCTGGGGCTAGTGATACGGAATTTAATTACACTGACACTGGAGATATTCCTTAAAACAAAGATACCGACAGATTCTAAATTAGAGTAGTATCTCAATTAATGTAGAGAAAACTTGGCCAATTGCCTTAAAGAATCAGGCTGCAGATTTTTAGAATGTACACAAGAAAAAGGATGACCCCAAAATTCTGTCGAAGAAATCATGTCTTCCTCTCAACAGTAAGACTTGAGTTTTGAGGAACTGATCTGTGGAGGAGAGTTAATATAGGAACACATTATCTATCTAACGACTATCAGCACTACGCGGATCATAAATATCATAAAGATCATACAGATCATAAAGCGGAAGATAAAAAGGATTCAAGCCAGCGTGTTGCCCAAACATCAGAGAAACTTATCACTGAGAAATTCCTGTGTCCCAGACACATGGCAGAATCTGCATGGGCTGTTTTCTGAGATCTATTTTCCCCTCCAGCTATGCTTTTCCTATCCCAGTGGGGATATCCTGGTAATGATAAATGTCTTACTTTACATCCAAAAACTTCATTAGAAATAAGGACCAAAATTATCAACTTGCTTTTAGAAGGAAAGGATCGGAAGCGATGTTTCTCTGGCCTTGTGCAGTCTATCTCACTTCAGAAGAGGTATGGAGTAATGCTTATAAGAGGCCCTGTTATTACCAAGGAAGTGAACAATTTGTCGAGTTTTCCGTACATGCCTTTGAGATCTGTGGTTGATTATGCTTTAGGAGGTAAAGGAGGAATATGACTCAATTAAGTTGGGATTTTGTTAGGGTACGGATGAAGGAGAACTGGAAGTTTTATTTTTAAACCAACTCCCTAGAGTCTTAATAAAAAATGCAGCAGTCATTACTTATTGTATCTCCGCCTCTTCTGTCCTTCCTAGCAAAGCTGGAAGAACTCTAAAGAGCATGTAATTTCCATTTACCCCACAGGTCTATGTCCTTGGTCAGTTTGGAAATCAAGCCTAAAACAACAACCAAAGAAAGTTTAAATTTACATCCAGGATCACAAATAGGTTTCATATTTCCTGCCCAAGCCAATCAATTAGAGGTGGCTGCCTGGAGTTCTGTGTTGAGCAGAATGACAAAGTACACTGGCTCAGTGGGAAAGAAACAAAATGGATTATGCATGTTTACCATCGACTCAGGCAGGAAATGAGACAGTACTCATACCATGCATTTGCTGACTCTGATGAAGACATTCAAAGAAACAATGGAGGCGGATGATTTTCTAGGGAATCGTAATGTAGGAAAAATAAAACTTCCACATCCAAAAGGGAGAAAATGTAAAATGTGTGTGTGTGTATAATGCCTCCAGAATAAAATCATTCATTCATTCAATAATGTCTATCGAGTGCTTATTTAATATTAATTATAATTTATGTTTTATATATTATATAAATATATTTAATACATTAATATATTATATAGAATGTATTATATATGACATAAATATGATTTGATATGTATTATATAGGATATATAATATATAATAAATTAATATTTTAATATATATGAAATATATAAATGTAAAATAACATAATTATATTTTATATGAATAATAAAATAATAAACACTTATTGTGTGTGCCATTCCAGGTGCTAGAGATGTGATAGGAAACAAAACGAGTTTCTAACTCCTATATTCCAAGTGAGAAAAGATCCCCCCCAAAGCAATTAAACAAATAAATATATGTCTGAGAGTTATAAGGGCTAAGAATAAAAATAAAGCAAGGAAAAGGAACAGAGATTGATGGGGTACTATTTCAAATGGACTGGTTGGTGAAGGCTTCTCTGAGAAGGTAGCCTGTGAGGAGAGCCTAGAAAAGGTGAGCAGCATAGCAGGGCAGACACGTGGGACCAGGTACTCCTGTGCAGAAGGGGGCCAGCGCAGAGGCTCCCAATGTGGAAGTGGCCTTGGTGTGTTTGAGGATCAGCAGATTCAGCAGAGGAGCACTGGGGAGAGTGGAAAGGATGGGGCGAGAGAGGTAATAGGGGACAGATGATGAGGGCCAAGCATCATAGGCCATTATTGTAAGAAAGTCATCTCTTATTCTGAACGAGACAAGTTATCAGTGGAGAGAACGGAGCAGAACAGTGCCATGGATGACATGGTTGCTTGCTGAGAAAAACTGTGGCAGGGAAGGGAAAGGGGCAAAAATAGAAGAAAACAGACTGCTCAGGAGGCTGCTGAGATAATCCAGGCAAAATGATGGTAGCTTGAACTAGTTTAGTTGTGGTATAAAAGTAATCACAATTAGAATGTATTTATTTTTTTACATTAAAAATTTTATTCAATTTATTTAAACTAAAAAAAAAAAAAAATTATCCATTTCTCTTACCATCCACACCCAGCCTCTTATAACCACCAATCTGCTCACTGTATCTATAAGCTTATAAGCTTGGGTGTTTGTTGTTATTGTTTGTTTTTAGATTCCATATATAACAGAGATCATGTGGCATTTGTCTTTCCCTGTCTATTTCACTTAGCATAATGCTCTCGAGGTCTTTTTTATGGCTTAATAATATTTGTATATATGTATATCCCACATGCATATATGCACAAATTTATATTCCACATTTCTTTATCTATTCATCCATCAATAGACACTTAGGTTGTTTCCATATCTCGGCTATTGTAAATAATACTTTAATGAACATAGGGATGCAGGTATCTTTTCAAGGTATTGTTTTTTTCTTCAAATAAATACTCAGAAGTGGAATTTCTGGATCGTATGGTAGTTCTATTTTTGAATTTTTGAGAAACCTCCATACTATTTTCCATAGTGATTTCATCAATTTACATTCCCACCAACCGGATGTATTTTGAAAGTAAAGCCGATGACATTGACTAATGAATTGGAGGTGAGATGTGAGTGAAAGAGAAGAGTCAAGAAAGACTCCAATACTTTTGGCCTGAGCAACTGGAAAAATAGATTTCTCATGTACCGAGATAGCAGTATTGTGAGAGTAGCAGGTTTTCAGAAAAAATCAATCATTTATGTTTGGGCTTGTTATATTCTTTTTAATTTTTAAAATCAACTTTATTGAGGCGTAATTACAAACAAGAAAATGCACTATTTAAAAGTGTTCAGTTTGATGAGCTTTGACAAATGTATATAATTGTATAATTAGCATTGCAATCACATATGGACTGTTTTCTATCACCCTCCAAATTTCCCTTGTGCCCTGTCCCAGTCAATTCCTCAGCTACCACAGGCCCCAAGAAACAACTTATCTGCTTTCTGTTCCTGTAGCTTAGATTTGCCTCTTCTACAGTTTCATATACACACGGTGATATACTACATCATCTTTTGGACTGCCTTCTTACACTCAGAGTAATATTGTTGTGATTCCACCCATGTCTTGTGTATCAGTAGTTCATTTCTTTTTATTGCTGAATATTGTTTGCCTTTGCATTATTGAATTGTAAGAATTCTTACTATATTCTGGATATTACTCCTTGTCAGATATATGCATAACAAATATTTCCTCCCTGTCTGTGGCTTACCTTTTCTTCTGAAAAACAATGTATATTGAAGAGCAGAACTTTTAATTTTTTTGAAGTCTAATTCATCAGATTTCTCCTAATTTGCATTTTTTTTTTTTTTTTTGGTCCAAAATATATTGCCTACTCCAAGATTGCAAAAACTTTTTCCTATATTTTCTTCATGTTCTATAGTTTTAGCTTTCAGGGTTAGCTTTGTGATTTATTTCAAGTTAGTTTTTATATATAGTGAGTAGTTACCTTTTTTTCAAATGGATATACATTTTTTCCAGCACAATTTGTTGCAAATAATTTAGTTTCCCCATTGAATTGTGTTGGCATCTTTTTCAAAATTCAATTGACCATGGGTGTGAGGAACTATTTTTGGACTCTCTGTTATGTTGACTTGAACTGTATGTATATTCTCATGGCAGTTCCACACCAGCTTCAGTATTATAGTTTTACAGGAAATCTTGCTTTAATTTCTCCAGATAATGTTAGTGACTTATTGTCATTACTAATAATCAGATTTCCGTAACATCCCTTGATTGGTTTCTCAGCTCTTCTAATTACTTATGTTACTATTCAAATGCATTGAGTTCCCTTTGTTGTAAATACTTAAAGTAGTTTATGTTTTGCAGGTTAAATTTAATCAATATAAATTCTCACAAAATTGATAGATAAGTACTATAATTCTCTCCGTGTTACAGATGAGGAAATTAAGGTACAGAGAAGTTTAATAATTTGCCCATGTTTAAAGAGCTAGAAAGTGGTGAAGGCAAGTTTCAAAGCCAGGTAGTCAGGCTTCAGAGTTGATACCTTTAACACTACTCTTCTGCTGGCAGACATCATTGCAGATGGTATATAAATCTTGAAACGGAATGAAATCATACAGAATGAGACAGGCAGAGAAGAGGTCGGAGGACTGAACCCAGGAGAACTGCAATGTTCAGAGCTCAGAAAGACGTGGAAAAACCAATGAAAGAGACTGAAAAGAATCAGTAAGTGAGAGAGGAAAACCACAAGAAATGGGTGTCCTAGAAGCCTAGTGAAGAAAGTGTTTCAAGAAGGAGGGAGGGATCAACTATGTTAAATGCTGCTGGTAGGTCCAGTGAGCTGAATATTGGGAAACGATCATTGAATTTTGCAACATGGATCATTGATGACCTTGGTAAGAACCATTGTGGTGAAATAGTAGGGGAGAATGAGACCAATTAGAGTGGGCTCAAGGGAGAATGGGGGAAAGGAGGTGGCTGTAGCTGTGTTTGTCGTGGGGGGAATGGGTGGTAGCTGCAAGTGCTGGTGGTGGGAGAAGATGAAGTCAGGTTTGTGTGATGAAGTGGATGATCTAATAAAGAAGAAAATATTGATGATGCAAAAGTGGGGAAGAGAGAACCGAAGAACCCAGATCCTGGAGGAAGCATGTGAAGATGGGGCAGACCCAGTGTCAAGAGGAAGAGTTAAGTGTAGGTAGGAGTAAAAATAACCATTCATAGTAGCAACAGAATAAGGCAGAGGATGTGGGTACAAGCAAATTTGACAGGCTTTGTGGTGGGAATGTATGGAAACCCTCTTCTGGCAGCAGTTTAATGAATAAAGTCTTACTCAGCACAAAATTCCAAGAACCATCATTGATTCCTCTCGCTTTCATTCCACATCTAGTGCATCAAAATATGCTATTGATTTAATCTCTCATATTCATCCTGAATCCCTCACTTCACTCAATCTCTATGATCATGAGTCTTGGCCAAGTCACCATTCATGCCCCTGCAGATCTACCTTCCCTTTGCCCCTCCCTCCAATCCATTTTCTGCGTAGCAACCAAGGACATCTATTTAAAGCCAGTCATGTTTATATGCTTTAAATGTTCCAATGCACTCAGAGTTTTCTGAGCTCTGCATATGTCTCTAAGCATCTCTCTTTTTTCCTCTCTTTGTCGATCCACATGCTCTGACCACACCAAATTTTCTATGGTTCCTGGAACAAAACATGTCTGTTCCCGTATCAGTGGTCTCGGCTGGAATGCCATACTTCTTGATCTACACATCTCAACATTTATTCAGCAAAGATTTATGAAGCTTCCCCTATATGCTGGCACTGTTCTAGGTTTTGGGGTTACAATAGTGAAAGTGGCAGACAGTGCCTTCTCACAGGACCCGTGTTCTAGCCAGTGACATACACTGATGCATACAGCATGAAGTTAACATAATTTGCTAGACCCTCTCTAAGAAAAAAACTACACAATTATGAATACAAAATTAGACACAAAAGTGAATATTTATTTAGAATAAGAGAAGAAATTCCAACTACTTCTAGGCCTTGGAGATTCAGGCCCCTTTCTTCTGAGGTATCCTTAGGCAAATTAGTAGACATGCCTACATGCTAAGGCTTCCTAATTGCAGGCTGCCCTCCCCCTTCACTCTGAAAGCTCCACAGCTCCCAGAAACTCCCAGTACTCACAGGGTCCTTGGGCAAGAGAAGGACTCTGAAGCTTAAACATCACTGGCTTCATGGGAAATTTGCCTCTATTTCTGTGAACAAGACAGATAACATACAATTATGCCCCGCCCCCCCACAAAAAAAATGTTATCAGACAGTGCTAAGTACTATAAAAATATAAAAGTAGGCGATGTGATACAGCGTGTATGGGCAGGCAATATTAAATACAGTGAAAGTGAAGACCTTAAACTTGATTCCAGGGTAAAGATCATATAAAAACCCCAAGCCTTTAAAGGTCACAATTTCTTTGCTTTCTTCACTATTTCTATCGCAGTAAATTTTAAAAAGGGATTACATGGAAGGGTAGCAGAAGGCTATGTTGCAGTTATTAAAATACAAAGCTGTTTTGTATCTTTAAAAGAACAAAATTTTATATCTATAATTTTTGCATTAGCGAAAAGAAGGATTTTGCCAAAAGACAAATAAAGCTAATAAGAAAAAGCAATCAAGGCAAGCAATTGTCATTTTCACCTTTGAAATTGTAGTTCAGATCATCTTGCAGGGTATTTTAGGCATATTAACCTACTCACAGCCCTTTCAGAAATTGTCTTCAAACTCCAGGGTCTCTATTTAAACAGAAGTGCACAGTTCAGTAGCTTAGAAAAACGAATTAAAAGAGTGAAGAGAGTTCGATCTTAATAGATGAAGAAAAAGGAAAATAATATGAAAATTTTAAATTCTCAAGTACCACACCTTAAATGCCAAAGTTCCAAAGCCTGGGTATCAATTTAAGTTACTACAAGTATGGTCTTTTCTAGTGAGAGAGAAAAGGAGATTATCAGTAGCATTACTCTCTTAAATCTGGGATGAAGGAAGAGATGAAAACTCTAAATGCTTCTAAACTTCATTGAACCACTGCTTTTAATTTTCTTGAAATTGGACTTTGTAATTTTACAAGAACTTTACTTAGCTCTGAAAGATTGTTTTAACAAAAGAGTATTTCAATTCAGGAGTTTAGAGAAATTACTCAAATTAAGTTGACTGTCTTAATGACCACGCTGGCTTCCATCTTCACTGAGATAATGTGCACAAACACTCAGGAATAGAGAGCTTTGCCCAATTCCTCTTTTAAATTCTTCTGTCACATAAGTTCACAATAATTGATGCAAACTAGTTGCTGAGAATTTCTACCCGGAAGTTACTTCTATCAGCCTGTTGTTGTTGTTGTTGTTTTTTTTGCCAGCTAATTGCTTTTTATTTAAGTGATATAGACCTATAGCTGAAAAAAAATTAGGCGGCAGAAACATATATACATAATGAAAAGAAACTCTCTTCCCACTTCTTGCAATGTTTCCCCCTCAGAGTTAACCAATGAAAAGTTTCTTATGGACTCTTCAAGGAGTAGCACGTGCGTGTGCACGCACGCACGCACACACATACACACACACACACACACACGGACAACGTTTTACACAAATTGCATTATATATCAAAGAGTGTTTGAATCTTCACATTTTTCAATTTGAATAACTGTTATCAAATTACCTTTGGAAGAGGTTGTATATTTTATTTTCCCATCAATAGAGTATGAGTCTCTATTTCTTCATGCCTTCCCAACATTGAATGTTATCTAATCTTTTTAGTTTTGTTACTCTGAAAGTTTAAAAAGATCACCTTTTTGCCTTTTGCTTTTGTTGACCATTTAATTATGAATGAAAAGGAATATCTTTTCATGTATTTTGGCCAGTTATATTTCTTTTTCAATTAAGTATATAACACCTTTGTATATTTTTCTACTCTATTTTCTCTTACATTGACATTTGTGTAAACCATATGTAAATTTAGAAAACTCATCATTTGTAGGTTATATCTTTTACAAGTACTTTTTCAAGTTAATCTTTTGGTTTTTTGCTTTTCTTTCTTTCTTTTTTTTTTTTTACAAAATTATGCTTAGACTCTTTATGTAGTCCATTTTATTTTTATTTTTTAACTTTTTCTTTCGTGATTTTGATGTATTGTATCCTACCTAGAAAGACCTCCTCATAACAAGATTATATATAAGTTCACCCAAGTTTTCTTTTAATAATTTTATAATTCTATTATTAAATTTTTGATGTACCTAGAAATTATTTTGGTATTATGGTAAGAATCAACTTTATATTTTCCAAACTGCTAGTTTTTCCAATTTACATTAGATGTGAATATTTATATTATTTATGAATCTATTTTTTCTCCACTGATTTGATATGCCACCCTCATAATATACCGATTTCCCATCAACAGTTGTGTTTATTATTGATCTTTATTACTAGATTCCTAGATCTTTTTCTTCTATATTACCTAACTCTTTTAGATATTTTAATTTGATTATGCATTTTATTATCCAGTAGACTGGTCTTCTCTTATTTTCCAAAATTGTCCCTGTCATACTCACATGTTTATTTTCACAAATTTACTCTGGTAACATTGGTCTAGTTCCCCTTAAAAACTCTTGGTATTTTAACGAGATTCATCCACAAATTAATAACTTAATTTAGCATTAGTTGATCATTTTTTACCTATTCATAAACAAGGTATCATTTCCTTTATAATCTTACTAGAGTTCTTAAAATGTAGTAATAAAAATCCTACAAATTCTATAAATATTTAATGAAATGTCTTGTTATAACCATTATAAAAGGGATCTTTTCTTCCTTTATTTTTCTAACATATTATTGTTTACTATTAACAAAGGTTCTTACTTTTGTATGTTAATTTTGCAACTAGCCATGTTGTTAAAATTTATTTTATTAATTGTAAGAAGGGCTTTCGATTGCTTTATATTTTTTAGGTAGACAATCATCGTGACTGCAAATGATAATTTTCTCCCTGTTTTACATTTCTTTTTTTCCTTCCAGTATCTATGCTTTTTATTTCTTTCCTTTGTTTAATTTGTATTGGCTGTTGCTTCCTGAACAGTTTTAATAATAGTGTTACTACTGGGAATCCTTGCCTTTCTCACAATTTTAATTTGAATGTTTATAGTGTTTCATCATTAAGTAGTTTCAATATGCAGGATGTTTGTCAAATATCTTTAATACCTATTGGAAATAAAATACTCGTTTTTCTACTTTTAGCCTCTTATTTTGAGAAATTATGTTAATTTTCTAATACATGTAAATATCTTTGCATTCTTGGGATGAGACCCTCCTGGCCAAGAAGTAGTATTTCTTAATTGACCAGTTAATACTATTACATATTTTTAAAAGATATTTCTATAAATATTATGACTGAGATTAGTTTGTAATTGGGAGCAGGTCAAATTTTGGTATCAGTTTTCTTCTGAACTAATAAATACAAGTTGGAAGCTTTCTTTCCTTCCCTGTTCACCAAAATATTTGAAATAAGGTTGGAATTATCTATGAAACCATTTGATTGATTTTTTTCAGGGAGTATCATCACTACTACGTTTTCTGAAAATTTGGTAGATTTCTTTTTTACCGAAAGGTCTTCTAAGTAAAAATGTAAATCTTTAGTATTTTCTCTCTTCTATACACTTGGGTGTATTTTGCTTTATTATTTTTTTAAATCTTATTAAGGTGGAATGTTAGACATTAATTTGAGATATTTCTTCTTTTCTAGTATCAGCATTTAAAAACGTAACTTTCCCTCAGCATAGCTTAGCTTTATGTTATAAATTTTGATATGTTTGTTGTCTTTTCGTTACAATTTATTCCAAAGTACTTTCTTATTTCCTTTGTTTTCCATGGTATTCTTCAAGATTATTCTGTCTGGGGCTTACTGATCTTGAATCTATAATTTAATGTCTTCTACCAAATTTGAGAAGTTTCAGCTATATTTTCTTCTTTATTTTTTTGTGTCTCTATATCTCTTGCACTGATTCTCTGGGACTCTATTCATGTATGTTATACCTTTTGATTTTATCTCATGGTTCCCAGAGAGCTGAGTTTTGTTGCTGTTGTTGTTTTCTTCAATCTTTTTTTCTCTCTAGTCTTCAGGTTGGAAGAATTTCTGTTGACTTATTTTCAAGGTTACCGACTTGTTCTTCTGTGGTTTCCATTCACTCGTGAGCCTATCTATCAGTATTTTTTTAATTTAAGATATATTTATCATTTAAAATTTTATTGTATCCTGGACATTGTGAAAGTTATATCATATAGACTATGGGTCTTATTGTAATTCTCTGAAAAAAAACAATATGATTTAAACAGTAAGATCTGTCGCATTTCTGTGAGTGGTAATTCAAATTGCAGTTCAGTTTTCCGAGCCTTTGCAAATGTCTTTTAGGTCTGGCCCAAAGATTTATAGTTCATTGGTTGGTATGAGAATTTTTTGTGTAGTCCATTTTCAGTTCAATTCTTTTAAAGTCTTTATTTGTGTCTTTCTGCATAAACATTATTCTCGAGTGTATGTGGGGGAGGGGCATTATTTCTGAGTTAAAACTGAGACTTGTGCATATAGTTCAAAGCTCAGTTCTATTTTGAAGACCTTGGTATGCGTTGGTTAAGATCAGAATTATCATGCATAAATGAGGAGTTAGACTGAGGCCTGTGCAGGGTTCTGTATAGAATTAAAAATCCCCTTCTCTGGCTTTCTCTTTTCTGGGATTACCCCTTAACACACAATCTTCAGCTTGTGAAGACCCCTTTTCCTGATTTCTTTGGGTCTTGCTCTTAGAGCAGAACCACAAAGAAAGATCAATTTATAAATAAATAAGAAACTTACCTCACGTAGGACATTTCACTCAGTTTTTGCTATCCTTCCTATGGTCAAATCTATCTGTTTTTGTTATTTTTCCTTGAGTAATAGTCCTTGAGTAATTCAGAACATATTTTTGTTTGGTTGGTTGTTCAGTTTTTTCATTGTAATTGGTTGGAGAGATAGGATATAGTGAGATTATTTCCTAAGATTTTTGCATTTGTTTAAAGATACCCTCTTACATCACAAGGCTTGCATAAAACTTTTTATTAACTCTTTCCTCGATAGAGATTGTCTCATTGTAAAATCAGAGGAAGTCTGAAGTTTCCCAAACACAGCCTTTAATACCTACATTGTTGCAGAATTATTTGTCCCTGAAATTCAGTAAATTCTTTAGACTATCCCCTGATAATGAACACCCCGTATCAGTTTTTCCTAGAACCTGGTGCACCTTTTAATCTGTAGTTTCAGTTCTTCCTTTTTCTTATAAAAATATTCATTATTCTATCTTTAATACTTTTTTCTATTTTAGTGCTTAGTTTATCTTATTTGTAGATGCTGAAGATCTTTATGTGGAATTGTTTCTTGTTCTCCATATCTATTACATGACTTTTAATCGCTTTAATCTCTTTGTCTCTTTCATATCAAATCACTGTGATTATCCCAAAAACGTTCCTCCATTTCAGAAACTCGGTTTTCACAAGGCTATTCTAATCCCTACTAATTCTAATTTATTCATTAGTTCTGTATTAAGCACCTGTTTTTTCCCTTGGGCCTAAAATTTCTCACCTCTTTCTGCTGCCTAGTTATTTTATTTTTTATCTTTTTTTTAAATATGCAATTCATGTTCTTCTTATTTTTCTATGGCTAAGTCTCTCATGTGTGTAATGGCTTGAACAGTGTCCCCTAAAAACTCATATCCACCTGGAACCTCAGAATATAACCGTATTTGAAAATAGGGGGTTTTGCAGATGTAATTAAGTTAAGAACTGAGATAAATTCATGCTAGATTAGAGTGCATCCTAAATTCCATGAGACTACCCTCACATGAGACAGAAAAGGACAAAGAGAAACGCAGAGAAGTAGGCCATGTAAAGATGGATGCAGAAGTTGGAGTAATGTGTCTATAAGCCAAGGAACGCCAAGGATTTCCGGCAACTGCCATTAGCTTGGAGAGAGGCATGGGAGAGTTTTTCCTTTGAACTCCAGAAAGAACCAACCCTGCTGATAGTTGATTTTGGACTCCTGACTTCCTGGTCTATGAAAGAATAAATTTGTTTTTTTAAAGCTACTCAGTTTGTGGTCATTTATTATAGCAGTATTAGGAAAGTAATCAGATTTTGGCACTGGAAAGAGAGGTGCTACTATAACAAATGTTCAAAAATGTGGAAGTGGCTTTGGAATCAAGAAATAGATAGAGGTTAGAAGAATTTAGGAGTACTTCGTAGAAAAAGTCTAGATTGCCTTGAAGAGATGGTTATCCTCTTCATTATGACGAGGGATCAAAGGGAAGTAGGGAGCTTGTATCATCTTAGAGAATACCTACATCATCATGATGTTAGTAAAAATATGAAGCTCAAAGGTGCTTCTGGTGAAGTATAAGGAAAAATATTTATTTGTTTGTTTATATTTGCCTTTGGAAGAGAAAATAAAAAACAGAGTGACCAAGTCCACCCGATTTTTGTTTCTACTTGGGAACAAATTTTGGTTATGTGTTTTCTTGTGTTGTTTTTTTTAAAGAAATGGAAAGAAAAAGAAAAAAAATTTTCTTCCCCTTTTCTAGTTCTCGCTACACCCCTTCTATCCTGACAGCCATCTTCCCATCATTTTTGTTCTATTTTTTGTTTGTTTTGCCATGAGTTTACATTCCTTTTTGTAATCCTTGGTTTGCCCAAGGATTTTTTTTTTTTTTTAATTTTCAGTAAAGTCTCATTTCGTGCACATACACACACAGCAGAACTTATAAGTGATGAACTTGGATATTTAACTGAGGATACTTCTAAGCAAAGTGTGGAAGTTTCATCCTTGTTTATCCTTGCTAAAGTAAAATGTGAGAGAAAATAAATAAACTGAGTAAAAAAGTATTAAATAGAATCCAGAACTTGACGATTTGGAAAATTCTCAGTCTGTCTAGATAGCATACTCCAGAGACACAGGACCAGGGATTCTGGATCACCTTATGTTGAAGAGATCAGGTATGTAGCATATGTAACCCATGGAGCAAATCAACCATCTCAATAGAAGCCAGTAATAGAGGCAAAATTATCAAAGAACACTCTGTAGAGGAATTTTTTGTCCGATGACATGAACTTCTGTCTATTACATGGAAGACCAATAAGCCTTTTGAGAATGTTATACCAACAGAAACACTGCCAGCCTGCACTAAACAGGACAGGGATTGGACAACATGAAAGAAGACTGTCAGACTTCTTGGATTCTATAAGCCAAAAAAATTAAGCTTATCCCTCAGTTCTCTCTACTTTGCCTGATAATTGAGAGTGGTAGTGTCAGTGATAATTCCAAGAAATTTGCAAGGTTATCCATCAAGGCTTGAATGATTTGCTCAGTGAAGTAGGTATCACTAGGTATTGTGGAACGTATATCCAGCTGGGAAACACATTTTCTAACAGTTTCTTTGCCACTGAGAGGCGTCAGCCTAGGGAAAGGCTTTAACCCATCCAGAAAACATATACACAACAACAAGAATGTATTGATAACCCAAACTAAGTGGCAGTAGTCTAGCTAAAATGTACTATGGCGGATGAAGGAAGCAAAAACTGTAGAAAATGAAGTTTGCCAGGCAGCAGTAAAGAACCAAGCAGTTGTCTTGGGTTTCCCACAGCCCTGACTATTCATTTAATTTATAGCCATTGTTTATCCATACAATATATCCTCGAAAATTATCATCACTTATTTTACAATGCTTTCCATGCAATTTAACATATCAAATAAGCCTAATAAGTGTAATATTTCTCTTTTGTAAAGAGAGAGAACAAAACTTGTGAGGTGTTCCAGGGGCCTTTCTGGAATATCTCAAATTTACTCCCAGGTCAAAACTCTATTTATAATCTGAATTTTGGGAGGTTTGTCAAAATATATGAAAAAGTTTGGACATTTGGCTAAATATGGTCGTAAGTTATTATGAAATAATTTTAATTATCCATTTAACCAAAACGACAATAAAAGATTCAAAGACAATACAGAAGTCAACACACTTGTTAGCAAAACTTAGGTCTTACTATTGAGAAGATTCAGTTTTCTCAAGTAATCAAGGACCTGATTAAGACAACATAAAACAGAAATTTATCTTGATAAAACACAGAATCTGCTTTCTAAGTAGAAAGCTTTTTCACAATATCAGTAGCAGACCAACAGACCAAGAAAACTTTGTCCTTTTAGCAAATGGAGAAAACCAAACTCTAATTGCGCATCAGCTTACTTTTGATATTTAAATTCACCTGCTTACCTAAATTTATTTGTCTTATTCAGATTGACTGCACGTAAAATTTCCTTTCTCAAGATTCTTTTTTACCTTCAGATTTTTGTCTTCTTCTTCTTACCCATTCTGAAACAACCAGCCTTTAGGACAAAATTACTTTCCTTTCACTCAAAAGTACATCTCCATATATCTATCACGCCTTTTTTTTTTTAACCAAAACATAGTCTATTTTTTTATGTATACAAAGTTGTTTTCCCTATTATTATTAATTTTATAGCTTTAATTGCATATATTAGAATTCTTAACCTTTAAAGATATTAATTTCTAATGAAAACTAAGAAGTGATTGTGAACTGTCTGCTATACCAGTATTCTTTAGATTAATAAATTTATAAACATTATAATTTCTAGAAATATATATTTTCTCATAGCACAATTTCTTAAATGTGGCACAAGACATGTTTACTAATAAACCCAAATATCTTATTTCCTGTATAATAAGAAGCAAAAGGTAGATAAATCTATATTCAGTAATTAATGTTTCATTATTTTATCTTATTTGGAAATGAATATCTGTCATTTAATTTAGCTAGCAAAACTTTAAAGTTTCAATTTACCAAAAAGAATAAAAGTGTTATTTAAGGCTGATGACTACAAACATGCCTATTTAACCTAACCAAACTTAAACCAGCTTTAATATCAACTGTTCTCCTAGATCGTATGATTCTGAAGAGCATTTGGGTTAGTTTCTGTTATATTTTAGAGAAATTCTCATATAAGTGTTTGCTTGTTTAAGCCATCTTAACAGAGCTCTTTTTATAAACTAACAATACCATGCAGAGGTAAAAAAAACACCACCCAGCACACGTGAACATACAGACAGACACAATCGGAGACCTCTTAGTCTTCATTTTCAAATTTTCTGCCATAAAATGGGTATGACAGTGTAAAAGAACAGTTTGATCCAAACTGCGTTTCTGGCAGATGGAATAAATTAAGGTTACCTGGTTAGATGACTAAAGCTTTTTTTTTTTATTAACATTTGTGGAGAAAACAATTAAGATTTGTATTTGTCCTTGGCAAGAAGCCTTAGAGCCAGAGCAGCAGCGTGTGCTTTAGGAAAAAAAAAAAAGCCCTCATTTCCGTTTTTGTTCTTCAGTCTTAGGAACTGGGGATGATAAAGATAGGTGGACTTCTAGAGCTGCATTTCTGGTTTTGCAAAGATTTGTAAGATAAAGACAATTGTTTTCAATTCTTCCAAAGAAATGAGATGTAACATAAGTGACATCATAGTTTTACCTGCCTGCCTAACTACATAATCCTTAATTTTCTTCTTTCCCTCTGGGTATATAGTTTTATTTTAGCTTGGGGGGGGTGGGGCGGGTAGCTCAAAATTTCAATTTTGCCAAATTTTTAATCAAAAAGTTATTAAATCCTTTCAAATATCTTGACAATTTTTGGCTGGGACAAACAGTAAAGGTTTCTGGCAGTATTAAACACTTCCATGAATCTGAGAGGGCACAAAGTTTAGAACCTTCTAGAGTCTTTCCCTCTGATAAGCAAAAGAAAGAACTTACAGCCTTCACGTCCCAGTTCTCCAGTGAATCACAATGTCTATTTCCACGGTACAATCAGGTAAAAGAGATGCAATCGATTTGACACAGGACTGGGCAAATTTCCTCAAGTGATGGGGAGACCTCCCCCTGTACAGAGAGAAGATGAGGGTCCCTTGGCGGAGAGTGTTGGAAGAATTCAACACACACTCAGCACACACACCAAAGTCAGAGTCAAAAGGAAAGTTTGTTAGAAGTAATACTCACAGACAAGAGTATGGTCTCCTCTCAGAGACAGAGAGTGAGAGAGACCAAGAGAGACTTGGAAAGACAGTGAGTGTTCAGGGAATTCAGTTTCTATACCATTCTTTAGTTCCTGTAAGTTATTATTTGTAAGACTTTGTTAACTCATTTCCTTTAATATGGACATATAGTGAGGAAGAGAAGAGTGTGAAAAAGTAAGAATATGTAGAATGAAAGGCCTACTGGCAGTTCCTAGCCTTTCATCCCTAGGTTCCCCATGGTTTTAGCAATAGGGAATGACTCTTGGATCCTGTTTCCACTTCACAGGTGTGGGGAATGGGTTGTTAGCAATCCCAGCAGAAATCTTCCTTTGTTCTGCAGGTGTCTTCCTGGCCTGGCCGTAGGGCTGATCGGCACATTGCAGTCTCTGAATGTGGCTTGATTAACATTTTTAATTCTTTCACCTCCTCCCTACATTAAATTAAAGTTGACATAACTTTTTTTCTGGTTTTAATTCTTATAGTGGGCTAGGCTCCTAATTTAAATTCTTCTAGACAGTGAAGAGGGAGTGAGAGGAGCAGAAGTTTCTCTTGTGCCCATAGGGTTTTGATTGTCTTTAGCTCAAAATAATCCACATGCCACTGAGGCACATCTTGGGGTGGCTCATTATGAACCCTTTCAATTTCATACTCTTAAAGCATATGACATGTTTTTTCCCGGCTGACTTCATTCATTCATTTTTCTTCAAACTGGGGTGACTGTGCGTGGGAGGAGAAGGGAGTAGAGAAGCGGGGGAGACCAGTGGTATTTTTGAGGATGTAATCCATCTTCTTTCCCCTGTGTCTTACAGGATGGATGGAGGAGGGAAGCTTCACAATGCCTGTCATATTCTGCCTCTCTTTTCCAGGCTTCATTATGTATCTATTTGTTTAACTCCTGCTGTTGTACTAAAATTTCTTTTCATGCTTATCTGTAATTGTTGATGTTTTAAACTTATTTTTAATTTTTAATTTTTTTTTAGAAGAAAAAGTTTACAATATAATTTTTTTCCCCATTACCTCACCCCAGAAAGCCCAGGCCAAGTTTACTTAACTACCAACATATTTAACTACCATATATTCTATGATTCATCAGTAGGTAGCTGATTTTCAAAACTTATATAAACCACTATAAATAATAATAATAATACATGTGTGTATTAAGTTTAAATTATCAAAACTTTTAATGAAGAATCCTAGTCATAATTGACCAGAAGTGTCATGTTATGACCAGAATTCTATCAGTTGAAACCCCCAAAAAGGGGAAGAGCATCTTCTTCTCCTCGAAGGACATTTAATTGCTGCATTTTTTCCTCTCGAAGGCAACGACAATGTCCTATTTATTGTTCACTGCCCTGCCCCATCACCAGCACCCTGGACAATGTCCAGTTCTAAATAAATATTTGTGAATGAATATATAAATTAATGGGAATGTAATCACAACAAATAAAATATATAGCATGCTAATATTAAAAAAAATAAAGAATCATCTCTTAGCTCTTTTTTAATACTCTTAAAGCAGTTTGCCAGCATTGCAACAAAGAGCAAACTAAGCATTTAACTTAATAAGTTAGAAAAATTAAAACCCAGAGAAAGTAATTTTTAAAATGAAATCAGAATTAAATGGAAAATAAACAAAGAATAAGTTGATAAACAAAACCATAACCTGACTCTGAAAACGTCGATACATGAACAAATATCTTTTATGACTCATCAAGAAGAAAAGATTGAAAACAAAAGCTTCATAAAGACATATTTGAAAAATCTTAATATTTTGCAAATACTGTGTAATTTTCTAAAAAAACACTTATTTCTAAAACTAGTCCAAGAAGAGGAAGATAATGTAAACTTGTCAAAGCACTAGTCCCCTTAAAGGCTACAGGTTCCAGATGATTTCATAACTCAGTTATTTTAAATCCTCAAGGAATAATTAATTCTTCTGCCTTTTAAGTGTTTCAAGATTATAACAAAAGAAGCATCATTTCCAAGGATATTTTATGAAGTTAGCATATTGATACTAAAACCTGGCCAGAATGACATTAAAATGCCTTGTGCTGATAAAGAGCTTTCTGTATAACAAGCACTATTGTAAGTGTGCTTTGAATATAAATCCATTTAATTTTCACAAAATGCTTGTGAGATAGATACTCTCGTTATCACCCTTTACGGATAAGAAAACAGACACAGAGAGGTTAAGTAAATTCTCCAAGATCCCACAATTAGTCAATAGTGGTACTGGGATGGAACCCAGATAATATGGTTCTGGAAGACAAACAATTAATCATTACACTGCCTGCCACACATAGAAAACAGAAACTACAGCCTACTTCATTTATGAATGAAGATGCCAGCATCTGAGATAAATTACTAGCAAATTCAACTCAAAAGTATATTAAATAATTATATATATAACTAAAAAAAGAAATAGCATAAAAGCTATTTATATAATTATTAAATTCCAGGTAAATTAAAATTCTATGTAGTCAAGTCAATACAAAAATAACAAAATAAATTATATATGTACATATGTATGAAAGAGGCAAAAATTGTCATAATTCACAAGTGGGTTAATAAGCACAAAAATAAAATTTAAAAATTTTAATAATATGAGATTTCAGTATAGAAGTTGTTGAATAGATTTAGTCAGGAGGCAACTGGACCCAGAGTCTGAAAGCAGGAATTGTGAATCACTTGATCACTCTCTTGTGTAATAATGACAAGTTTAGAAAGTGACCACAAATACATGCCACCTAAAATTATTTTGGGTTACTATGTCATAGGTTACTGACTCCAGGAGTAGACCTTCATACCTGTCCTTTGGGAGGCTGGGTATAAAGAATGATGCTCTGAGAAGTTACAGCAAAATTATATAATTTCTAACATGGATCACAGCCTCTTTAATCTGCAACTGTCCCTCTGGGCTGACTGAAAGTTGAAACTCCTTGTTAAAGATCTTTCTCTTTAGCCGGAAGCTTTCTTAATGTGTTAAGCAAAATACTTATGGTTGCGATGGTTTACTAACTTTCAACAAGCATTTTTACCTTAGTGCAGGTAATTTTGGGCAAATACGTTGGCCTCTTTGGTATTTAGTTTACTCACTTGTAAAATGAGAGTCTTTGAACAAGATAATCTGATTCTTTCCAACTCTAATTTCCAGATTCTAGAGCCCTCAGATCCTTCCCAGAGAGCAGGTACATTGGTTGTAATGAAGGGAAAATCTTGATGCCCTGATGACACTAAGAATGAGCAAAATAGGGACAGGGTAGGGAGGGGGCCTAATGCTGAACTTTCAGAACTTTGTCTAGGGTTTGCCTTATAAAAGGATAGTTTGCATGTAAAATGCAAAACAGATCTGCCAAGTTAAAAACAGCTGTACAAAAAATATCAGGCATTCTTCCTTCAGCTTTGTCCTGGGATACAAAGTCATTGCTATAACAATTATTTATTATTAAGATTCTGACACCAATTCTGATGTGCAAGTCCCCCGCACCGTGCCACACCAACAATTCCCCAACGCCAGATAGTTGTCCTACAATTCAACTCAATTATGACACTACCTATCTGGAGAGAGCATCAAATTCCATAAGCTAAGGGCTCGGTCTCATAGACTGCCCTTCACTACAGATGCCAATAGCAAGACCTTATGTCATGCGCGTTTATAACCAACTGGCTATAAATCAGATGTTCCCACCACCCCCTCCTTGGGTTTGATTAATTTGCTAGAGTGGTTGACAGAACTCAGGAAATCAGTTTATGCACTAGATTACCAGTTTATTACAAAAAAGATATAATTGAGGGACTGCCAGATGGAAGAAATGCATTGAGAAAGGCTTAGGGAAAGGGTACAGACTTCTATGCATTTTTTGAATATTGCTCTCCTCAGATCTTGTGTTCACCAACCAGGAAGCTCTCCAAACCCCCCTCTTCCCTTCTCAGAGGTGGGGGTGGTGCGGGGGAGTGTGGTTCAACCCTCTAATCACATAGTTGGTTCCTCTGGCAACCAGCCCCCCAGTCTTAGCAGACCAAGAGGGCTTTCTAAAAGTCACCTCATTAACATAATAAAGACACCTTTATCAGGCTCATGATCAAGGGTTTTAGGAGCTCTGCATCAAGAAATGGATAAAGACCAAATATATATTTCTTATTATAAATGACAGTATCGCAATGCAAACTCCTATTTGTTACAGGGGCATAGAAATAAAGTTGTTTTTTATGTTGACTTTTATATATCCCAACTTTACCAAACTTATTTATTAATTCTAACAATTTACTGTAGGTTCTTTTAGATTCGTTAGGCACATATCATTTTATTTGCAAATAACAGCAGTTTTATTTGCTCCTTTCCAAACGTTATACCAACTTTACTTCTTTGTTCTTCCTATTGCCATAGCTAGGATATTTTGTTCAATGTTGACTGGAAATGATGCTAGATGGCATCCTTTCATATACTGTAATTCTTTTGTACACTTAATTTTTATGTAGTTAATGTGCATTTAGAGTTACCTATCTAATTATCTTCATTTCCTCATTATTCCCTCCTGAGCTTTTACCTACATCCTTTTCCACCTGCAAAAAGAACACACTTTTATTTTTTTTATTTTTTTCGATTACAGTTGACATTCAATATTATATTAGTTTCAGGTGTACAACATAGTGGTTAGACATTTACATAATTTAATACACGATTGCCCCGATCAGTCTAGTATCAAGCTGGCACCATATGTAGTTATTACTAATTATTGATTATATTCCCTACTCTGTATTTTACATCCCTGTGACTATTTTATAACTGCCAATTTGTACTTTTTAATCCCTTCACCTTTTTTACCCATACCCTCACCCCCATTTCATCATACCCTCACCCCCAATCATCAGTTTGTTCTCTGTGTGTATTAGTTTGTTTCTGTTTGTTTGTTTTGTACTTTAAATCCAGGTGTAAGTGAAATCATATGGTATTTGTCTTTCTCTGCCTGATTTATTTCACTTAGAATAATACCCTCTAGGTTCATCCATATTGTAGCAAATGGTCAGATTTCATTCTTTTTAAAGGCCAAGTAATAATACATTGCATATATAATATTCTATTGTATCACTTCTTCTTTATCCAGTCATCTATTGATGGACTCTTAGGTTGCTTCCATATCTTAGTTATTGTAAATAATGCTGCAATGAACATAGGGCTGTACATATATTTTTGAATTAGTGTTTTAAATATCTTTGGATAAATATCAAGAAATAGAATTGCTGAGTCATAAGGAAGTTTTATTTTTAGTTTTTTGAGGAACCTCCCAACTGTTTTCTATAGTGTCTACAGCAATTTGCAATCTTATGAGCAATGTAAAAGAGTTTACTGCCTATGTTTTCTAATAGGAGTTTTATGGTTTTAGGTCTTACATCTAAGTCTTTAATCCATTTTGAGTATATTCTTATATGTGGTATAAGAAAGTGGTCTAGCTTCATATTTTTTGTATATGTTTGTCCAGTTTTCCTAATTTATTAAAGAGAATGTCTTTACCCCACTATATATTCTTGCCTCTTTTTTTATAAATTAATGGGTCATATAGGCGTGGGTTTATTTCTGGGCTCTCTATTCTGTTCCATTGACTTATGTGTCTGTTTTTAAGCTAATACTATGCTATTTTGATTACTATAGCCCTATACTATAGTTTGATATTAGGTAGTGCGATTCCTCCAACTTTGTAAGAAGACACACTTTAATATTTCTTTTGCTGTGGATCTGCTGATAACAAATTCCCTTAGTTTATCTTCACTCTTGAACATGTAGATTTTTTAATTTTGAAAATGATCTTTCCACTGACTTTTTGGGCATCTATTCTTTATATTGAAAATTCAGATATCAGCATAATTATTAGTTCTTTGAGTTTAAGAGTGTTAGTCCCTAGTCACCTGCAAGAAACAAACATAAGTCCTTGTATAAGAAGGTACCATACCAGGCTTGTCACAAATTTGTGTATACACTCTTCAGCACTCAATCAAAAGTAACTAGGCACATGAGAAAAAAAGAGAATAGAAATTAAAATTCAGAGTTTTAGTGCCCTGAAACTTGGATACTACAGGCTTGTCTGACATAGTATCATTGATGTTAATCAGCTAATTTTTCTGAAGTCTCTATCTTATAACCACATTTCCCATTCTAACAAGCCTACCACACGTTTAACAGAACAAGTTTGGCTAAGTTCAGCTTAGCATACGTGACATTTAGGACAATAGAATTTTTTAACACTAAGAAGTTATTGAAAGTTTTTGAAAAGCTGAGAAGTGACCGAATCCAAACTTCTGTTTCAATCAACTAGGAAGTAAAGTGAACAATGAATTGGTATAACCACAAGTGAACTTCATTTCTTTAGTGTGCATTTTGCTTTAATCCAAGCTAGCTTTGCTTAACCTGATTGACAGAACTATGACTTACTTGCATTCTTTCCACCAGATTCTTCTACCTGGACATATACTGTATGCCCACTCCTTTTAATCATTAAGCTCTAAGGACATTAGGTTCTGGTTAGCAACAAACTCACTTAAGACTAAAGCTTCAAGTATATCGAGCATGACCAGGATACAATAACCAAACCTCAAACTTGAATAATGCTTTAGTCAAACAAAGATAACACCTGGGCCTCAGTTATGTTTCAGCTCCAGACTCATGAAAGCTGAATGGCTTCATAGACCACATCCCCTGGAAACCAGACAGAACAATGGCATGGCTGACATCCTGACCTAATGCCATGATCAACCGTCCTCTCCTTTAGCCCCAACCAATCAGTGGAGCCCATGACCCCAACTCCCATAGTAACCATGATTAATGATTTTTCCCTTATATAACCTAGCAACTAGAGGCTATTGGAGAGCCAGGTTTTTGAGCTAGTGCTCACCGGGCTTGGTCACTGGCACCAATTCCTTAAATAAACCTTTACTTTCTTTGCTGCAATTTCCTGTTCATGTCTTGTTTGGCTTGCATGCACACAGTAGAGCAGACCCTTTGAGTCTGTGGTAACCTTGGGATAAAGAAAAGGAGAAATTGTGTTTTTGTAAGGATAATGGTTAAAATGTTAGTATAATAATCCAGGAAAAATAAGAGAAGAGTGTTCGTGCTGGTTAATTTGGGCATAGGAAGTGGAATGTGGGGAAAGGATTCAAGAGATCCTGTGCAGATAAAAATTTTAGGACTTGGAAATTTACTGCATGGGGAAGTAATAAAGAAGTCATGAAAGACCACTTGGATGTGTAAGCGCAGATGAACGAGGGCAATGGTGGTTCCATAAAGTTTATGGGTTCACAGGAGTGTGGGTATGTGATGGGTCCTGAAAATGGAGAGAAAAGTGGATCTACTTTTCAGGAAATACATTGGACTCATTGATGTAGATTTGGTAGCTGTGTGCCATGAGATCATAGCTGAAATAGTGAGAATGGGTAGAAACAATCATAGAAGAAATGGGAGCGAGATGAAAGGAGAAGAAAGATGCTTTATTTATGTTGACGTAAGAATGTCCAAACCTGTAGAGGATTTTTATAAGAATTTACTTGAGTCAAACAGAAGATATGCCTGGAAGCAAGATCTCAGCAGACTGAGAAAAATGCTTCAGAGAATAACAATTTGCAGTTTCTTTTATGCTTTTGAGATTACGTAGGGAATTTAAAAAAGGTTACATGAAGGTGGGAGAAAGCGAAGTGGGGATCAGATTATAGGAGAGTTAAGATTATGTGCTGTCTTGAGAGTGGAGACACTTTAGAAGGAGGGGTCTGAAAGGGGACATTCAATGGTGTGTTAACCTAGACGCACAGAAACAATGGACAGGGCTGGCTTAAGACAAAGATGAGTCTTGTACTAAAGAAGTTATGTGCCTGGGGTGTGACTACCTACCATGACCTGCCCAGTTAGGAATTTATGATCAGATCACCCTGTGAGGTTACTTTTTGTACAATCCCTTTTTCATCCATATTTAATAGAAACGTGGAGGAAAAAGAGGACAGTAGAGGCTGATGTTAGCATAGTGATAGCACAGTGTTGTGGAAGCCAAGAACTGAAAGTTCAAGAAATACATAAGTTAAAGGTTTTAAAAGTTCACAGGCCTAGAAATAATAGAAGAAATTAAAGGAGGTTTTCAGTAAGAGGGGTGAGAGGATTAGACAGAACAACTCAGAGTTAAGAGAAGTTTGTCCAGACCCAGGATAAGGCAGAGCCTGCAAGGGACTGATTTGGAGGGAAGACGAGCATCCCGGCAATTGAAGAGTACTAACCTGACCCTTTGTCTTTGAGGCACCTTGGAATAATATTAATCATTCCCTGCTGGAATGTGAAATTGTGCCTTCATGATTTATTGGGGATAATAGAGGAGGAGAAAAAATATACTTTGTTGAAAAACCTTTTTTGCTTTTATTAACACCTACTTCAAAGAGTTACTGGAGAAATTAATCTGACCCTGAATTCCTAGCAGAAACTCATTGAGTTTCAAATGAATAAAAAGCAACGCCGTTAGTTTAACGGACTTGGAAGAGGCTCTACTACCTTCAGCTATGCTAATATCCTGATACTGGTTCAATTTAGCAAGAATGTGACTGAACCTATCCCTTATCTTTGTGATGTCAGGCAATCCCAGCAGAAATACTTTATTGGGACCTGCCTCTCCACTCAGCTACAGAAGCAGCAGGAAATGGGCATAACCGGAGGGAACAGGAAGAGGTTATTTTCCCTCTACCAAAAACCATCAGATATCACAGGTGGACTAGGAGAACAGACAATGACTCTTCTATAATGATATAATTGTTCTGATAAGAACCCAAACAAGACAGACCACATTATTCAATGTTTACAGAGCTGTCTTTCAATGACATACAATTTTGCCCTAGTCAAATAGATCCTATTAATACTTTCATGTCTTTAATTTTTCTGGCCTACTTTTAAACATTCCAAAGCATCTATGTGTATTGAACAAATTATTGTGGAATAGCATTCCCAAATCACTATACTTAAAAAGATATTTTACATTAAAAAGCATCTTGTAAAAGTGAGTGGTTAGTGTTCCTTAGGATTTAGCATTTAGACATTTTAAATGTTATAATAAAAATATACACTAAAAGCCACTGTGTATATACATCTGAATGCGTAGATCAGGTTACATTTTAAAGAATTTTCTTTCCTTTGGCCTGAAAGAATGTACGTGAATACAGTAATCTGCATTAGTAAGAATGATCAATGAAAAGGATTAAGGATGATGGGATTAAAGATAAGCTTTATCTTTGCAAATGGATTGCTATGGTATAAAGCAGAAAATATAAGAGTCTAATATCAAAGTATTTTTATTTCACTTGACACCTTTCCTGGAAACATAACAGATGCAAAAGAAGTTGAGAATCGATTACATTTAGAATATGATTACATCAAACCAAATGCAAACTTTCCTACTCAGAGGTTGCTTAGAAGTCACATTTCTTTTCTTTATCCTGCTTGTCTTAGTTTTGACTATTTGTAATCAGCATCCCTGCCCAAGGACAGAGTCAGAAAGAACCAGAGATTTAAAGGTAAACTGTGCCAAGGCTGAGCAGCTGTCCTCAGTCTGCGTTCTTCCTGTAGCTGCTGCTGTACAGTACTCAACTTCCGGCTCTTACCCAAGTCTGGGCCACAGATGTCCACAGGAAGTGCATTAGAGAGGTCTAATGGGAGTGAATCAGAAGCACGTGTTCCTTGGTATGTAGTGATGGGCATCCTCAAAGGGCCTGCTATAGGCAGCCCTCTCCCGAGGCCAGAATTGGTTCCAGGCTGGTTGAATGCCAAGTGTCCAGCAAGTCATGCCGTAAAACCACTCCTCCTTCCCCTTTCTCTATATGTTGACAATAAAAGAATTTTAGAATGTTGCTGAGATGAGACATGCAATCATCTCGAGGATGTGGGTGGATGTGTACATCTTTGTAACTGAGCTTAGTCATGTCCTTGTGTGTGGGGTAAGTGCAGCCTGTCTCCGTAGGGACTTTTCTGCCCTGCAATGTCAGAGCACAAAAAACACTTTTTCAGAGGATACACTCTATTCCATGTTTTAAAATTTAATTTTCAGTTAGTCAGTTATAGTCAATCAAAAATTGCTTGGTGAGTGAAACTTGAAGTCAAATGTTTCTGAGTCTTATTTGTCCCATCATCACAGCTAATTATTACATTTGGCACATAACAAATATTTAGATGTTTTGCCAGATTGTCAGAAGCAACAAATATCTCATTGTTATGTGCTATCATATGACAAGAATGGTAGTTTCAACAAGGCATCTTACATCCTATCCATATCTCACCACCAAGTGTTCCCTATCTCAGTGAAGCGACAGACACATCGAGTTGCCCCAAACTGTAGGAGTCATTCTAGATTCCTTCTCTTTTTTTATCTTCAATATTAAAAGATCACTAAATTCTGGGAATTCCGCCTCAAAAATCTCTCTTTTAATTATCTTAGATGATTTATTTCTTTTTAGAACATCTCTTATTGTACAAGTTCTTTTTTCTTTTAATTTTTTAATTAGAAAAAAAAAAGCCAGAACAAAAAAGCCAGAACAAATTAATCACAGTAGAGAAGTCTGCTAGGTATCATTTCTCAGCTTTAAAAAAGGCATTTTATATTTTTAGGATCGCCCACCTTTCAATATTGGCCTGATTGGCAGAGAGAGTTTATCAGTGGTCCTAGCCCTTGTTGACTGTGGCCATCAGGAGCACAGCCACCTTCAGACTCACAGCAGTTTTCTAACAGATCTCTGTGCCTACATTGCTCTCTCCTCTGTCCATGTTTCCTTTTACTATTAACACAGCACAGACTTCCTCAAGTAAAACTCTGACTTCATCGCTCCCTTGCACAAAGTCCACCATGACTTTTTATTGAATGCAACAAAACATAAACCATTTGCCGCACATACAAATTTCTTTATTACTTGGTTCTTACCTCCTCAGTGTCCTCTCAAGAAACAAGTTGCCATCTCTTCTCTGTCCCCAAGCTTTTTATGCTTGAGCAATATTAAACTGCTTGAAGTCATCAAAATACTGCAATGTATCTCATACAATAGTCAGTGTTCTCTATGTCCTTTCTATCTTAATTGCTCCTATCCTCTCCTTTATCTGGCAAATCCCTCAAATCAAGTGAAATCTATGTTAAAAGATGAAGTATTTAGATATACACAATGATAAAAGTTGCCCTGTCACCTATTTCAAATGAACTTTGTATATAACTTAATTATAAAAATTACCATGTTCTATTGTAAATGCTTGTTTGCATTTCTCTTACCCACTAAACTATGGCTTCTATGATTCCATACTCATCTGATCTTTTCTTTGTATCTACACAATTGTGCAAAGGATTGCTTTCTTTTTTACTCAACATCATTTTTGAGTGATCCATACTGACTTGTTTAGCTGCAGTCGGTTATTTTGCATTCTGTGCAGTATTCTAGTATTCCATTTCATGAATATATTACAATATTTTATCCTTTCTTCTATCAATGAACTTTACTGTTGTTTCTAGTTTTTTAATTATTATTATAGACAATGCTACTTTGAAGTCTTGCACACATCTCCAGCTGCACATGTGTAGGCTTTTTTTTTTAGAGTATCCGAAGGTAGAATTGCTGGATTGAAATCATGTTCTTCTTCAGCTTCTCTAGATAATGCAAATGTTTTCCAAAACTGTTGGCTAAAGTATAGTTGGCCTGTCAAAACTCGTACTGGCCTAGACCAAAAAAATGTAATGTCCGGGGTTATCTTTTCAATAGTATCACTGCCAGAAAAAGTTGTATCTTTTCAGAGTTTAAAACAGCATGGTCAATAGAAAGTCAGCCCAAGGTATACACCCTAGCTGGGGATCTGCAAACTACAGCCAGCTTACCAAATCCAGGAATGGTCAACAGCCTGTTTTTGCAGAGCCCTCAAGCTACAATTTTTTTTTTTTTTTTACATTTTTAAGTGGTTGTGAAAAAAATTCAACAGAAACATATGTGGACAAAAACATTAACTATTTGGCCCACTACAGAACAAGTTTTCCTACCTTTGTGCTAGAGCAAGTTTTTCCCACCTTTTTAACCAATGCCTAAAATTACGTTGAAAAAGTAGCCAATAATCTCTTTTGCCCTTTACAAGGACATTTTTTTCTCCTCCTGGAAGATGGTATAAATTAAAAATCTTACCAGTGGTATATAAGGAGTCAGGTGAGTAAAACTTGGTTTTATCTTTGAGTTTTAATTGGTATTTTATTAATTAATGAGATTGTATATCTTCTTATATGCCTAGTTATTACTATTAGCCTGTTTTAATGCCTGTTTATGTCTTTTCCATTTTGGGGAATTGTTTGGCTCTTATTGCAGTTCTTTATATATTCTAATACTTTTCAATTTTTACGTGTTGGAGATATCTTTCTCTAGTGCATAATTTGTCTTTCATTTTCTTTTCGAAGTTTTTTGGCATACAGAAATACAATTTAATTTGTGATTAAATTTATCAATCTATGTTTTGAACTGGGACTTTGAAATCATTGCTTACCACAAAATTATAAAGATATTCTCTTCTATATACTTTTAACACCTTTAGCATTGTAAGAAAGTTTTGCTTATCACATTTAAATTCTTAATTTATATAAAATTAATTTTTTGTATGATGTAGAAATGCAATTTTTTTCATCTGCAGTTTGTATCATAATTTTAAAAATTTTAAATCCTTTCCTTATCTATATTATCAACTCAATGTATCAAGTTTTCTTTTATGCAAGAGTCTACTTTTTGAATCCTTATTATATTCTATCGATCTATTTTCTTTTAATAAACAAAATATTCTTAATTAGTAAATTACTTTAAAATTACTTCATAAGTCTTCTTATCTGGTAGATTAAATCCCTTCTACTTTGTTTCTTTTCAGAATTGTCCTGGCTATAATTTTTTCTTTGCTCTTTCATAAACATTTTATAATCAGCTTATCATATTTCTAAGAAAAAAAACCTGCTGGGCATTTGACTGGCATTTAATTTAATCTATAGATTAAGGAAAACTGCTATTTTTATTATATTGAATATTCAAATCCAGGTATATAATTTGTCCCTCAATTTACCTGGTCTTCTTCAGTAACTTTCTGTGAAGATTTATGACTTACATATCTCTTATGGAATTTATCTAGGAAACATCTTTCTATATCTATATTTGTATTTATATCATTATCTATACATATATGTATTTATTACTGTAGGTAGGTGTTTTTAAGATTACGTTCTCTAACATTTTCTGTTGTATAAAAATGCAATTAACTTTTTAATACTGATTTTATTGTCAACAATCATAGTACTCTTTTATAAATATCAATAATTTTTTATTAGATTGCTTTGGTTTTCCAGTATTGATGATCACACTATTTTCAAACAATGACAGTTTTGCTATTATTTGCTTAATTCTTTTCTTTTTTTTCTCTTTTCTCTTCTCTGCCTCCCTTTCTGTCTCCTTTTCCTCCCTCTGCTCTCTATTTATTTCTTTGTTTCTTTTGTAACCGTATTGTCTAGGCCCTCTAAATATAATACTTGATGTTAAACCAAACTTGTATTCCTAGTTTTTTGAGCCGTTTTTGTACATTGCCTGCATTTAATTTGCTAATATTTTGTTTTAGCTTTTTTGCTTCAAAATTCATGAGTGAATTTGATCTTAATTTTTCCTTTAGATACACCTTTTGTTATTAGTGTCAAGATTATATTAACCTCGTTAAATGAATTAGGAAATGTTCATTTTATTCTTTAGACAAATTTGTGTGATAATGGATTGTCCGTTCCTTTGGTTTAAGGTAGAATTTGCCTTAAAAAAAAATATCTAGGCCTGTTTTTTTCCTTCCCTTATGAAAAGATTCATAATTGTTAGTTAAATTGATTTGATTATAGGATTATTTTATTTTCTATTTCTTCTTGAACCAGTTTTTGTTAGTTGTATTTTCCTTATAATCTGTCCATTTCTTCTCATTTAAAAATAATATATATTGGATCTAGCATCCCATAACATTCTCATTATCTTTTAATTTCTGCTTTATCTGTGGTTCCTTTTTTTATTCATGCCTCATTGTATTTTATTACAACCTCCTACTCACCCATCTTAATTAGTCTTGTCAATTTTGTCTTTGCAAAGATCCAACTTTGAATTTGTTGATCTTCCCTATTATGTATTTTTCATGAAGTTATTATTTTAAGGTAATTTTCTTTTGCTTTCTTAGGATTTATTATGTTGTTCTTTTTTTAACTTCTTAAACTAAATGTTCCCTCATTAAATTTCAGCTTTTTCTTCTAAAGTAAAAGCATTTAAGGCTATAACTTTCCCTCTAGATACTTCAATTGATATCAATATGCAATATTTTCATTGTCATTCAGTTACAAGGATTTTTTATTTTCATTACGATTCCATCTTTGATTCATGTGTTATTTGTTAAAAGACAAAAATCAACTGAGTAAATTTTAAAGATCTTATTATCTGAGGTTTTACTCTCCGTGGTTTCAGTTACCTACAGTTAAATGTGGTCTGAGAATATTAAAAGGAAAATTCTAGAAATAAGCAATTCATAAGTTTTAAATGTAAATCATTCTGCTGAACTGATTACTCTCTTTTTTGGTAAAATTTAATTCTATGTTGTCTGATTACAAGATTGCTACACCAGCTCTCCTTTGGTTAATATTTGTTTGATATATATTTTTGCATCATTTTGCTTTCAACCAATTTATAGTCTTATGTTTTAGGTAAGTTTCTTAAATAGAAGATAGCTGGATTTTGTTTCTTTATTGTATTACAAATTGTATTCTTCAAAGTTGAAAATTAGGTCTAATTATATTTATTGTGATTAATATATTTGGATTTATTTCTACAATCTTATTTTGTACTTTCTGTATGTCTTTATCTAATATTTTATTTTTTCTTATTCTTTATCTTCCTTTAGATTGCTTTTTATTTAACTCTAGGTTTTTCTCTACAACTTTGACCTTATGGACTCTATTTTTATTCTTTTAGTGGTTAACCAGTAATTTTACATAATTATCCTTTTACAATTACAAAAAATTTATAATTAATAAAATCTAAACTTAATATCATTATCCTCCATCCCAATGTAGGGAATAAAGAAGCTTTCCCCTATCCCTCTAGGTTCTTCCAACTGATCTAATAATCAAATCAACATGAGACAGATTAATAAGAGAAAATAACCAAATTTAATTATATACCTATGTATGGGAACCCCCGTATGTGACAGAGTCAGAAACCCCATATACATGACAGGATCAGAGATAAAGGGAAAATAAGGTATTGTTTATAAAATTTCCTGGGGCCAAAAGACCAAAGAAAGAGACTAACAATTCTAGCATTATATCAAGAGTTTATTAAGGGAACATACATATGAGCCACATCTCTAAGCTGCAAGCACTAAAGAATTATAAAGAACAGGGTAGGATGGATAGGGATACTAGCGCGTGATCTGTCTCAGATGAGGGAAAATGTCTTACATGCTTGCCTGGGGCAGAGCAACTGCCCATTCCAGGAACCAGGTCACAGCGGGGCAGAGGGGAGAGGTTGGTCAGATGGTCTCCAAGGGGATTTATGGAAAGCAGTCTTCATCTGGCCCTGGTCTATCTCCAGGGTCTGGCAGTGGTTACATCATAGTATAGTCTCTCTTCCATGGGTATACATGATGTTCTGAGCTAAGGATAAAGCAAAGCACCTTGGGGCTTCAGAGGTGAGGAAGGTCATTGGAAGGACCATAAGAAAAGCAGATGTTCAGTAATTAGATGCTTGCCTTGCCCTATACATAGGTCATAAAAAGTTCTCTCTAGTAATAATTTTTATTATGGGCAAGGCCCCAAATTTAAATTTTTTAAGGGAGAGGTAAAATCCCATGAGCCTAAAGGGTCTCAACTGCCTTCAGCTCAAAATAACACCAAAGTGTCACATATTGGGGAGGCTTGTTTTGAACCCCTTCACCAACAACAGAAGCAAGCACTTTAGAATGCTTTAACTCAAACTGATACTATCTCAAGTTACACACCACCATCGTCCAGTATTTTTTATTCCCATACACTTTTTTAGTCAATATTTGCTTAGATTTACCTATGTTGTTACAATATTCTTTGCTTATCATTTTCTCTTGCATTTCAGATCTTCTATCTAGTATCATTTCATTTTATAAATTCATTCTCAAGATATTCCTTTAGTGAGAGTTAGGTGGTAATAATTCTCTCCATTTTTGTTTGGCATAATCTAGCTGGGATCACTTTACTATTTTTATCTTGGGAATTTTCAGGCTATACAATTAGCATAAATCCTGCATCCTAGAAAAAAAAAAAAACATCAGAAGTCTGGCTTGATCATGAATTTTCACCAGAAGCTTTTTGGTATACCTTTAACCTGTCTGAGTCAAGTCAGAAAAAAGCAAATATCTTTATGTTGGTAGAGGTGTGTGTGTGGGGGGGCGGTGATGAGGTGTGGGGTACTGTCCCAAGTTCACGGCACCAGAAAAAACTGTTACCGTTGGAGCGATCAGAGTTCCGATAACACAACTCTAAGTCCTTTTCACTGCCAAAGAAATAAATTTCGACTCAGCGAATATGAGAAATATTCGTTTCTTAAAAGCACAGTATGAGGTAGAAGACAGGTCAAGCCTAAACCAACTAGCTACGTGGAAATGAGGTTATGTATCCCTAAGCAAGGTACGGGTTACAGCCAAGGCAGATGGAAAGCTGTAACCTCCGGGGAGGGAGAGGGCTGTGTTATATTTAGGGGCAGCGATGCAGCGATGGGGTAGTTACAAAGGCATTCCTAGCTGATTAGCAAGTGAGGTCATTTTGATTGAAACCTGGCTGCTATATAACTTTGCCTAGTGCACATGTGCTTACCCAGAATTTAGTTTGCTATAATTAGATTCATGAACTTCAGGCATAAACATAGTATTATAATGATCTTTTGTGTAGGCATCTGTGGCCAGATTAGGCGAGCTAAGACTATGACCCACCTTTCCTTTGTCTGTAGGGATGCAGGAGGGGTTCTCTAACTGCCAAAAGGGTGTTCTTTGGGCAGTCTCTAGGCTGGACCACTATTCCTTTGTTCCCCCGTCGCTCATGTCTGACTAGTTACCTAACATTTCAGAGTTCTGGTAACAGTACGGAGGGAGTGGGAATGGGGTTTGAGTTTCGTTCTTTCTTTTTTTTAGTTCACCTTTTCACTGCAGATGTTTCTTTTCGGTGGTCTCAAATTTATGTAGGAATCTCTGATCTGACTTTTCACCTTGCTTTGTACTAAGCTTTGTAAAAAGTCCCTGGCATTTACAAGTCCTGTGAAAATTGAAGTTCTAGGTCACCTAGGTTTGGTGAGGCCTCCTGAGATGGGTAGATGCCCAAGGGCAGTGCCATCTTCAGCACTCGTGTATCTTTCTGGATTCTTGGCTTCTCATGTTTAGGATTTCTAAGGTTTTCCTTCACTTTCTTGCTGGGTCATTGGTGCGTTTAAAGAGCCTTTGAAAAATACTTTATCAGGCATTTGTACGTGTTGCATACAAAGACAGCGTTTAAGTATCTTCTCTTCATCTTGCCATAACCAATGCATTCCACTCTTAATAATTAATGCGTGACAGCCAAGAGGACTATTTTATTCTCCATCCCTGCAACTCAGAAAAACCTGTATGACTTGGACAATCACAGTTTTCTCAGTTTTCTCAGTTTCCTTACCAGGGGCTCTTTATTTAATCTGTTAAAAAACAAAACAAAACAAAAAAAAAACCTTCTCAAACTTGCATAACCTTCTTCTAGAAAGAGATTTAGCATTCTTGATGAAACCTTTAAATTTCTGGTCAACTTCAATGAGATTAAGACTTCAGCTGGAAGTCAGAGTCTAAAATTAACTTTATGCACTTTTTAGTTCTTCTGTATACTGTATATCCATTTTTCCCCTGTAAAATACCCTCACTAAAAGTAATTCTTTGAATCATCTCCCCGCAGAGTTTTTTTCTCTTGCAACAAGATAAAGCTGTAAGCCAAAATTAATTTTAGACTGTAATAAGGAATAAAAGCATTTATTTGCGTGAAAAGAGTTGCAGCCTAGGAGACACAGATTCAGGTTGCAACCTTAATTGTGCTCCGCTGAGGCAAAAGGGAAGTCACTTTTTATAGAGAATTTTCCTGTCCCCAATTCCCATTTTTGTCTGTTTCATGTAAATGAGGCTTTCAAATTTTACAGTTCTGATAGGTCTAAATTGTGCAGTTCCGATTGGTCGATATTGATGCAAATGAAGATATAATTTGCATAGTTCTGACTGGACAGGGCAAGCCTCAGTCCATTGGTCAAAAGACAAAACCAGGGTTTCCCTGCAGTGGCTTTCTTACCATATGCAAGTGGGGCACAGTGCTAGAAGCCAAGAGTTCAGTCTGAGGTGTTTCCCAGTATATCGAGTAAGTGAGGAGCCGGTCAGTAAATGGCCAGTAGGCTCTTATTATCCATAAAATTTCAGCCCTCCATTGACCATGGAGAATCCATCTCAGCAGATAAATTCCTTCTCAGGGTTCATGCCAAATGAATTTTTCTTCTTTGGGGTCTACAGAACTCATAACTAAATAGCCTAAAAGTTTTCATTAACGAATCTTTAATTTAAGAAAATTTAAATAAATTATCTTTGTTTTCAACTTTCAGCTCTAAGTATAGAGGCACTACAAATAAATCAAACCATCTTATTTTCTCCTGATAATAAGGTATTCCTGAACTGCAAGAATATATTGTTACCTTTCAAAGGAACTTTTTCTGGTTAAAATTTTTGTGCAAATTGGAAAACAGAACCTAGCTTGAAAAGTTTAAATTGAAATGTTAACACCAGGCATTTGAGTTTATTGCATTTCCTGTTGATATGCAAATTTAGTAATTATTCTGGCCTAGGCATTCACCCCCACCACCAACATTCATTATTATGTTAATCAGAAGAAATGTATTAAATTTTTAATGCACAGGCCTCCTTATGAAGAAACTGAGGACTGGCTACATGGGGGAAGAAAAAAGAAAGAAAGAAGACTTTTCTAGTTTATTATAATTCATTGTCGATTAAGTAAGTTTAAAATAACATTTTGGTAATTTAGTTGAAGGGTAATAAAAATTAAGTACTGGAATGTTAGAAGTCTAGATTTCTCACAGAATGTATTTTAGTAAATCACCTTTCTATGCTTAAATCCTTTCTATAAAATGAGGATAATAGTAACTCAGTATTTGAATCAAAATGAACTGGGTTCGAATTCCAGTTGAGACACTTACCAGTGTTTTTAACTTAGCCAAGCTCCTTATGCTCTTTTGTGTGGTAATTACACCCATATTTTAGGATTGCTATGATGATTAAGCAGTGTCTGCAACACGCACCAAGAAAGAGTAAAGCATAGAGATGTAGAGAGAATACTTTTAAAGTCTATATATTAGACTTCTCTATATTAATCTAATTTAATACTTGCTTTAACTTCTTTTAATGTCTCTCCATTGCGTTCCATTTACTATTTCATTAGCAAGTATCAATTTTACTCCTTTTCAGCTTTCTCTACCATGGAAAGAGTATAAAATTTATCAGTGCAAAGGGTCTCTTCTCAGAAGCAGTGAGTCATTTTGTTGTTAAAAATAGATAATTGCAGGTTCAGGATAACCCACCTGTGTGTGTGTGTGTGTGTGTGTGTGTGTGTGTGTGTGTGTGCGCGCGCGCATATAGATATATTTGCAATTATATGTGATTCAAAGGAGGAAAAGGATCGCATTAAACCTACTTATATACTAGACATTGAATAATTGTACTAAAATTTAGGGAAGCAAAAAAAATCAGAGGAGTTTCAGTTCTGAGCTCCTTGCCGCATAGCTGTTTAAGACAGCTTTTATAAAGGAATAGCCCTTGTGCTAAAAGTTTTTCCCCCCCCCTAGAGAAGGAATCACAAGTAATTACTTGAGAAGGAATTACTGGAAACGGTGTGCTAGGCTGCATTAAAGTGTCAAGGGTTCAGACACACTGCAGCTAATTTTAGTAGATAGAGCAGATACACTTCAGCTTATTTTCCTCTGACTCTCATTCCCCATCCCCAAGCCCTCAGGTACACTCATTACAAGATTCCCTAGAGTCAGAAGGTGGGAGTGGAGTTTCAGTACAGAATGTAGCTCTTGACATCATACTGGTCTGACCAAGGAAAAGAAAGGAGGAGAAGAAAAAAGAGACGAGAAGGAAAGAGGGGAGAGGGAAGGAGATGGGGGGTGGGGTGGGGAAGGGGAGAGGCAAAGAAGAGAAAGAAAAAAAAGGAAGAGGGAAAATAAAGGAAAAATGAGAAAGGAAGGAAGCTTGGATAGAGGGAGGAAAAGGAGCAAGAAAGAGAGCGAAAGAAGAATGTGAGAAAAAGAAAGTCCAATATGAAAAGAAATAGAACCATCATCTGCACTCCAGAATCTCCAAGAGGCAATGTATTGTTTTCTTGAAATCCCCGAAGCTAAGCAATTCCAAGAATGTTTGGCAAAGCCCTTTTGGGAAGGGTGAGGTGGGGCACGTGGCGGGGGGGGGGGTGTTCTCACACACACACACACACGTCCCCCACGCATGATGTGACAGGATCGGGGAGACCTAGCGGAAACCTTCAGGTCACCCAGAGAACTGCTCCTCTCGCTGGTCCTGCAGCGGCGAGGCGGGAGGCGGGGTGAGGGGAGAGCTCCGAAACGCGCGGGGCGCGGAGATGAGCAAGTGGCGAAGCTTGACCGAGAGCAGGCGGGAGCAGCCGCCCAACTCCCGGCGCGGGATCTGCTGAGAGGCCACGGTGAGTCTCTCCGGGTGCGGGTCGGAGGGATG
>NW_006433378.1:7676659-7745042 GCF_000325575.1 Pteropus alecto | reverse complement strand
GGCGCGCCGCGCAAGGTCAGCGGCTCAGGTCCGGCGCGATCCGGGCGCCCGGGACCCCGAGGCCGTGGGCAAGGGAGGCGTGCCCGGTGAAAGAGCCGCAGCTGGGACCTGGAGAGTGAAGGAAAGGGGCCGAGAGGGTGACCTGGAGCAGGGCTGTGAAATGCGGTCAGGGCGACTCTTCAGGTTCATTTCCATAGCTCCCTGCAAGCCCCTGCCTGAGGGAGTTAGGTTTTATTACCAACATCAGAGCTACCTAATTGCAGCGGGGCTGATTTGGGGGTGGGAGTTTGCCATTCCGCTGTACAGACGCAGCTTTTTATTTTATTTTATTTATTTTATTTTATTATTTTATTTTAAGCTGGTTTGTTTTCATATTGATTTCTGTCAGATTTTCTCATTTGTAACTCTCTTCTATTTTTACTTTTCCTGACCTGAAGATCTTGTCATTATCTCGAACCTTTTCATCTTGCTTAGAATCTTAGTTTCCTATTATATAATTTATGCAGTTAACATACTTATATCACACAAGGGTTGGTTGGCAGGAGTAAAGGTAGAGTGTTCTTTTGTAGATGAAAGTTTGCTCACTTAATCGGTCTCAATCTATTTGCATTATTTGAAAATAAGGGTAATTGCAGCCTAACATTCCTCTTTAGCCACTTGGTCAAGTCTGTCCACCCCCCATCCCCCCATATGATGCAAATGATAATTTTATTAAACTGAAAAGTAGTACCTGATTTACAGTGTCAGCGTTTTGGGACTCCTAATCCAAAAATCAGCTGTGAAGGCGTGTAGCTTCTTCAGTTCTGCTGCATTATTGCTGGGTTCGAGCACTTTAAAACAATTGTCTGATAGTTTCTAGGATTCGATGCTGTGACTTTCCTTGTATGATGCTGCGACTTTTCGTTGTCCGGCTATACTGCATCTGGGAGTAATGTGGTTGGAACACTGTGTCCAGAACTCCATATTACCGGCCCAGCAAACATTTACAAAGGAGAAAACAAGATGATTTCTCTTGAGTACCTGCCTCCTCAGCTTCTCCAGCTCCAGGCTAAATATAAAACCTGTTTCTCCTGCTTCCTGTGCCTCAGTTTCCATAATACAAACTAATTGCATAGGGTATCCTCAGGCACTCCTCGAAATGTTAATGTAGTAGTAATCTGCTGTGAAGATGAAAACTGCTTAGGTTTATAAACTTCCTTTTAGCAAACTAGTTATGCTGTAGGTTCTTTGACTTGACTGTGTGATAAAGTTACGTGTATACTCAACTGGTGTGTAAGCATTGCTGCTTTATATTACTTTGAAATTCAGCTTCTGCTTAAGCAAAAATAATCATTTATTCTTTCAGTGATGTTTTCAAGCTGAACTTTGCAAGGTTCTTTTGGTTTAGATCTCCTCATTCTCTATTCTCTTCTTCTGTGGAAGTGTCTATTTTTGGTTTAAGCTTTCTAAGGTATCTCAGTTCAGGTGAAATGTTAAGGATGTAGGTAGTTTCGCAGATGATGCAAAGATGATATTTGTTTGACATACGTAAAAGGACTAAACAGCTTCAGTCACTGACTTCGTGCCTTATAACAATTTCTGCAGCTGCAGCCTTAGGTGCAGAACTATTAAGAGCCCAGAAGATTTCCTGCAAAAGCCTAGTGATGCTTAAGAGCACCTTTAATTTAACCCCGTGGCTGCTCTGCTTCCTGATCCTAAGTTTACTGTAGAAACTGATGGTTGTTTCTAGGAAAGAACTAAAAAGAGAATTGGCTTATATTATCCCAGGGAAATGTTTCTTTAGATTGTCTTCCGAAATATTGTTAGAGCAAGAGAAGAAATACTCAATAAAAGGAAATATTTGTACAAATGTGATTAATATTCAGATGTTTTTAGGTCAGTCTCTACTTCTTCTAGGGGAACTAGGAAAATTATTCCTTTTATTATTTATCTCTCTGTATGTTGTCCAAGTATTAAATTTGTTCCCATCTTTTCTTTCCCCAACCACCACCCCTATTAAAACTACAAGGACTACAATCAATGCAATTCCATATCATAACCCCAGGGGTTGTGAGACTAAGCCAACATGAGTTACGTAACCATTAAGGAAGACATTTTAACATTCAGGTACATTACATTCCACTGTTATTGAGCAGACATGGTTTTCATGGTCTAATAAAATGTTTTTATTTGCTAGTCCGTCCTCGGTTATAGCCTCATGTAATCAAGGGGACAGCATACTTAAGACTTTGTATCCAGAACTTTAAAGTCCGTTTGTGGTTCACTTATTAATAACTCACCAGGGAGATTAAATTCCTAGTTATCTGCTGGATCTCCTCGGCCACACTTCAGATATAGACTCTGTTTCTACTTTATCCTGTGCCTCAGTTTCCACAAAACACACCCGCTGGGAATTTTGTGTATTCAACACAGATCTTTAACTGTTAGAGCATTTCTGAGCAGTCACTTCATCTAGGAACTAAATTATATGCTTAATTTGTATCAACCTATACAAAGCCAATCTGTTAGTTTATAATGTGTTTTTCTACAGTCTTGCAGAAAAATTGAAGTTGTCTGTGCTTGGTGGATGGCCCACAGAGAATCAATAGGCCTCTAAAAGAAACAATGAAATTGAATATTTAGGTTTATATCTCCTAAATTCCCCTCCTAAATTTATGCAGTAAGATCTAAAGTGGCTTTTATTGTATGATCATACAATTTTATTTCAAACGGTGACCAAATATATTTTTTATAAAGGACATTTACTAGTTGTATAGCTTTAGGCAAATTACTTGACTTTTCTGTACCCCAGTTTCCTAAGATATAGAATTGAAATATTAATATTCACCTTACAAAGATTAAATGAATTATTACTTGTGAAGCACAAAGAACTGTGACTGACACATGAGAAGTACTCAAATGTCAGCTATTATTAGTAGAAGTATTAATATTAATGTACATACAAGTTAAACATCTTAACCATTATTACCCTGACCTGCTAGAAGTTTTAAATCACATATTTTTTTCTTCTTCAGTTGCACAAAGAGAACGTAATTAATATCTTTCATCTCTGAAGGTAAATCTTTGGTCTTACGAGTGACCATTTTCAGAATGTTAACCAGTTACTAGATACCCATATCAGCAGTAGTCATAGTTTTGAACTGCAAAATCAAAAGTTGTTCTTAAGACTAAAATAAACCATCACAAGTGTTTGTTCATTTTTGTTTTTATGTATTTCTATTTCAAATTATTGCTTAGTCAAAATCTCAAAGTGTTAGTCATTGATTTCTAAGCTTATAAAGAAAGCCACCAGAACAAGATATAAATTCACCTTCGACCTTGTCCAAAGTTCAAAGGGGTGAGTTTAAACTTTCTTTAATGATGGTACAGCAATTATTTGCTTATGAACTGCTGAAGGAATCCTACGTGAGTATTTAACTGAGTTTACTTGTCTAATTTTGCTTGGATCTTCTGAGGCATATCAAAAAACAAAAAAACAAAAGCAAAAAGTTGTGATCAGGACCTGTCGGATTCATCTGGCTCTATATTCTTCTCTGTCAGAATCAAAAATTTGACTTTTGACAAAAATTTTTTTATTTCTTATTTAATATAAATTATCCTTTTACCTTTATTCAGCTGCATCTAGCATTTGGAAAATTGTATATATATTTCTTTTTCTCTGTGTTTATTAATTTATTAGAATTTTTAAAAATTTTAAATTTTTTGCAGATTTTAGGTGATGGGCAGATCAGAAAGTCAGATGGATATAACTGATATCAACACTCCAAAGCCAAAGAAGAAACAGCGATGGACACCGCTGGAGATCAGTCTCTCTGTCCTTGTCCTGCTCCTCACCATCATTGCTGTGACAATGATAGGACTCTATGCAACCTATGACGGTGAGTTCCTCCCACACCTGTGCACACATAAATGAAGAAGAGAGTGGTGCTTTTCCCATCTACCAAACGAACGTGTTAAGGAGAAAGACAATTAAAGATAGTGCTATAAAGATTCATTTATAAAGTGTGACATCGATATGTCAAAACAGTTAACTTTGACTAAAGTACAATGTCTTTTATGTTTGAGCTAAGTTATTAATTGCCAAGTATACTTAGTGCACTTATGCTTACTTTATGAGGATTCCAATGTATAATTTTATTTGATTAAAGTATACACAATGTTATAGCCAACTTCAATTAGTCAAATTTTGCTGTGTCATTGAAATTCTAAAGGGCTTCACAGAAATTTAAGAGGTCTAATTTGAGTCTTAGAAGTTTTTCACAATAAGGATTAGAAAAGATTGGTTCCTTAATGGCAAAAAAACATAATTAGCAGACTAACACAACTGATAATTTTAATTTAAAAGACCTAGGGCTTAGTGAGTAGAGATGATATAATAAATACACTTTCTTCATAATAAAAATTTTAAATTTAGGATTTTCCTATTTCGTTTCTCTATATTTTCTCTTAAGTATTGGCAATGATATATAATGCTCAGGTTTAGTTATTGGTTTAAGGAATTAATTAATTGGCAGCTTTTGGAAGAACAAAAGACAGAGAAATTAGAAAATGTGTATTGCAAACATTTATGCATATACCCTCCTTTTTCTAGATGGTATTTGCAAATCATCAGACTGCATAAAATCAGGTAAGAAGGTTTTTCAATTTAATAGTTTTATAATTGATGGTTTTTCAATTTAATAGTTTTATAATTGATGAAAAACATTTAAAAATCAAATGCTAATAGATATATGTCTAAATTTGTTTTCTTTATGCTTTTTCATTATGGATCACTTATTTACAGCCAACAAAATAAAAATATATTTAAGTAGTAGATTAATTGACTTGTTTATTCTAAAAAGGAATTCCCCTATTCAGCCTTGGTGTGCATGGTAGGGTGATAGAGAACTATCTTGCTAGCTTTATGGAGCTTGCCATGTAGTTGGAGAAAAAACTCAGCATGTATGAAATAGTGAGAATCATATCATTCAGTATTAAATTTCTCCATGCAAATCATTAGAGGGATAAAAACTAGGAAAGGAGTGACATGTCATCATTTAGGCTACATGGAGAAGTTGAGATTTGAGAGGGGCCTTGAAGCAGAGCTAGGTTTTGGAAGTGGTGGAATAGAAGAGGGAATTTCAAACAAGGACAAAGAACAATAGGAATAAATCATATTGAGAAGCAGTAAAATTGTAAACTTATAGGTAGGGGCACATTACTGAGAGCATTGAAAATCCATGTTTAGCTTTAATGTCGTAATAACAAAGAAATGGATACTGTCCTGAAGAGATCACTCAATAAAACAAAAGTTGAAAGATGATTCTGGGAATGGTAGGCTGAGTGAATTGAATGGGAGGTGATAAGCCAGGGAGAGTGGGCAGGTAGGGGCTGTTGCTATAATTCAGGTGTGAGCTGAGGTCAGCCTGTGGTGGGATGAGAGAGCTGTGGGACAACGTGAAGGGAGAATTGGGTGGCTCAATAGAATTGACTTGCTAATTGAAGGATATGAATAATTTGGAAATGATACCCACTTTTAAAACCTAAGGGATGCAGGAGAATAGCAGCAGTGCAAAAAATGAGAAGTTAGGAGGTAGGTTTGTATTAGGGAGGGATGTGACTACTATGGATTTGAACATGTTGAGTGTAAGCCAGGGGTAACATCCAAGTGGGGATAGACAATGAGAAGGTAGTGATGGGGTATTTCAGAATCTCTCAAGGGGTAGGTTTAGGATCTGTCAGCCCAAGGCGTAAAAGGTGAAGCCTTGGGAAAATTCGAGTTCCCAAAAGGAGAAAAGAAAAGGTATAATGGCTGAACTTAAGAGGACATCAAAAACTAGAGCAGAAGGAAAAGAAAAGTCAGAGAATGGAACAGAGAAGTGTATGGAGTTACAGAAGTCACATTCATGAGAATATGGTGAAAAATAAAAAAAGATCATTTAGGCAAGGAAAAGAAGGGTGTAGCTGGGCACAGCACTTGGTTATGAGCACAATATTAATGCCATTTGACAAGAGATTCTAAACTTCCTTCCAAGAACGAACCTGTCCCAAATGATTTTTAAACATTTTCTGTCAGATATTTTTAACTGTGTTTTTTGTTATGAACTGAACTTGGCAAAATAATGATGACAAAATATTCTTGGGATTTTAGGTTATAGTCTAATATTCCAAATATGTGCCCTTTGCTTTTCTGTATTGTTTTTTGATGAGGAGGAGGATGAGGATGAGGATGATGATGCGGAGGAGGATGATGATTGTCCCCCTGCAGCTTAAGTTCACTAGCTGTACTTCTGAGACACAACATGTCTTGAAGGAGACCTGATTGGAATATCAGCAAGATAATAGCAGGCACTTTCCCATCATGGGCTTTCCCAGAAACAAAAGAAGTTTATTCCCCAGGGAAATGGTTGTATAGGGGCCTTGGCTGGAAGATGTTCAGAGTCCCTGTGCCAGAGTTGTTATGTGCCCAAGTTGTCAAAGTTACCATTTGCTCTATCCCCAAGTCCTCCCTGTCCTTTCTCTGTACCAGCTGCCCTTGTCTAGGCTCACACCTATCTTGTTTTGAGAAACTTCCATTTATGTATTGACCTCTTATTATCTCTAAGTTTCTAAGTCCTTCAAAAACACTTGGCATGTCTCTTAAATATCATAATCTATAGGTTCTCTTTCACACAGTCTCTTCTCTCTCTTACTCTTTTTCTCTTTCTGTTTTCTCCCTGAACCGTATCTTGGCAGAGAAATGTATACAATAGAAATAGCTTCAGTGGTAAACAAAGTTGCTGAATAGTTTTGTGTTTTTCTTCATTCTGCTCTGTTGGTTCAGAATCTGTTAGAATACTTTCATAACTCATAGTTATTATTCTTCCTGGATGAAGAAAATAAAGTTGACACTCATCTTTATGGATACTGTCTTGACACCCAAGTGCACACACGCAGTCCTCTGCTTGTTAAGAAATCTTTTCTGCCACAGAAAATACAACTATTGCTTTTAGAAGTTGCTGTAAATTAAGGAAACTCTAGGAGAAATTGTGGACAGAAAGAAAGTAATAAAGAAAGGGAGAGAATGAGAAGAGTGGAATGAATGGGAAGGAAAAGGAAGATGGGAAACAAAGATGTTGAAAAACATATAACGTCTCCTGCTAGCAATTCTGTAAATTAACTTTAAAAGAATGGGAGAATTGAAACCTGAGCACAGAAATGCTTCAGAATTGGGAACTTATACCCAAGGTGCTTACTTTAAGTGAAAGCTGGTTCTAAGGAAATCTTTTTCTCTGTGGAAGGGAATATCATGGTAATTGTACTTCTCACTTGGATCCTGTGAAGTCAAGGGATAGAAATCAGGCCATACCAAGGCAAAAATAAAATATTGCAGAAGCCTGTGGGTCACCTTGAAATTGGCATTAGGCGCTTAAATCTGAGCATCTGTGAATGTAAATATTCATAATATACATAAAATGATGTTTTAATAAACACTTTGAATTAACTTATCTATATATGAAATGCAGCAGTATGAAAGATTACAAAAGACTTAAAACAAACACTACTTAACAAGTAACAAATTAAGGCAGTGTACAAAACCCTACTATTAAAGTATGAGCAGTATTCATCTCTTATTTACCATATAAAATTGTTAAAAACATGGAGTTAAAGAGTTTGTATGTGATTTCTCAAACTTCTCCATGTGAATGTAAATCCTGAAACTAGCTCCCATTGCATCGCATCCTTACTAACTCAGAAGATTTCGATGACTCTCATATGCTTTCCATCATGGGTTCTCAGCCTCATCATTATCAACATTTGGGGCTGGATCATTCTTTCCTGGGGAGAGGTGGCTGTCTGATGCATTATTGGATGTGTAGCCCTGTCCCTGGCTTCTACCCACTAGATGCCTTGTAACACCCTCCTCCCAGTTGTAACAACCAAAAATGTCTCCAGACATTGTCAGATGTCCCCTGGTGCAGCATAATCACCTGTTTGGGTACCACTGGCTGAAATGATCTCAAGAGATCATCCAGTGCTTTTCTCTTTGTGGTAGGCAAAATAATGCCTCCCTAAAGATGTCCACATCCTATCCCTGGATCCTGTGAATATGTCACCTTATAGACAGAAGGGACTTTGCAAATGTGATTAAATTAAGAGTCTCTAAATGAGGTATTATTCTGAATTATCTGGGCGGTATTGTGCAGTCACATATATATTATAAGGGGACGGGAGCAGGAGGGTCACAATCAGAGAAAGAGATGTGATAACAGAAGCAAAGGAAGCAGAGGCTGCTGTGATGTGGCCACGAGGCAAGGGATGTGTGTAGCCTCTAGAAGCTGGAAAGAGAAAGAAATGGTTCTCCCCAGAGCATCCAGAAGGAACACGGCCTTGTTGGCCCTTTTTAGACTTCTGACCTCCAGAACTATAAGATAATAGACTTGTGTTGTTTTAAGCCACTAAGTTTATGGTGATTTGCTATAGTGGCAATAGAGAACTAATAATGCACCTTTTATAGTTCCTTTAAGACTATCTTTGAAGAATTAAAACACACACACACACACACACACACACCAGAGGGTATTTCTAGCCAGCTGGTGTTATTTAGAATATACAAACACTGGAGAAAGAAAACACACACACACACACACACACACACACACACACACACACACAGTTTCCTGCCAAGTTGCTGTTTTATTACTAAATTAAGGTGTGTAAGATACAGAATAGGGAAGGAATATTAAATAGATTAATAGAGAAATATAACAATAGCATACAAGAGAATAATAATAGAATAATAACATATAATAAAATAAAAACGGAAGACAATGAAATAGAATAATAACAGCTTACACTCCCTCGAGTGTCTGGCACTGTTGTAAGCAGTTAACGTGTCCTAACACATTTGATCCCTTAATGACCTTATGAGGTAGGTACCATTATACTCTTTTTTCACAGATTAAAAAACTTGGTTTAGGATTCTAGCCCAGGAGGCATCTTGGCTCCAGAGCCTATATTCATGACTTCTCCATGTTGCCTCAAAGAAGACTGGGAGTCTGTCAAATTTTTAATACCCTATGCCTGTACGTGCAGTATATGAGAGCAGATTGCCTCCCCTCCTGCTAGAATTTGAAGCTAAAAGACAATATGACTCTCAGAGAGTTGAAATATTTAATCTAGTCTGAGAAGGAGGAGAAAAAAATACCGCTTAGACCCAGAAACCAGTTACTTAACTGAAAACGGTGAGCAGCTTCATCAGTGATTTTAGTACATCAAATGCAACATGGAATTGAGGAGTCTAAAGGACCAAATATTAGCAGTGTAGTCCCGAACTCTCCAGTGGATAGAGAAGCCCAGATACATGAGCTAGACACTTCACAAGAGAGAACCAGGCCACCTGCAGTGTTGGCTCTACAGAGCATCAAGACCTGGATGAAACCCCTCAGAGGTTTAATTTAATTTGATTTCCTTTAATTTTCTACTAACTAACTAAACTTTTGATGAGTATTTAATTATTAATACAAGGAAAGAGGTATTCTGCTCACCTGAAAGATATATTCAGCGTGACAAATATATTCACATTCTGATTTATTATCGGTTTTGTGCGGCTTGAGCTATGAACCTTGAAATAAGTGAAACTTCCAAATTTCTGGTCTTTTCTGCAAGAGTCTGATCCTAATAATGCCCCATACAAAGTATCTTGGCACCAGCTGGCCTCCTTTTGACAGCAACAGGGAAATCTCTGCCTCTCTGGGTCATGGTCTCTTCTTTCTTGCCTGTTAACACCTCAGAAGCCTTTGTGAAGAAAAATGGCACTAGAAAAGTACAGGAAGTACTGCATACTGACTCTTGAGGGCTGCCAGCGAAGTTACAACCTTTCAGAGTAGGAGATGAGGCTATTTTATTACGTAATTAAGTTTGGAAAAAATCCTTCAGGGAATAAGAATGCAGTAGGTATCCGAGTGGAAAAACTGCTGAAGCATACCTTTGTTAATTTAAATGTGGCATGTGGCAATTTGCTTGCGGCAGCTTCCCTGACACCATTCTTCTGACACTTGTATAGCAATATTTGCTTAAAAAATTCTCCAGTCAAAATTAGCATCTATCAATCAAATCCTTTCCAAGAAAGGGAGTCAATTATGTGATGTATACACACATACATAACATATTTTTCTTACCTTCTGGGTAGTTTTTAAACAGTAGAACAACATCTTTTTTTAAATGCGTGGTCAAGGTATGGAAAACATAGATAAGTTGAATTAAGTGGTTAAAGGGAAAGAAAATTAGTAATGCCTTGTGAGCTTATTTGGAATCTAAGTTTGTTTTACAGCTGCAAAAATTACCTATGTGTAAAGGAGAGTGGATATAAATAGGAATTTAGGCTGGGATGAGGATCCCAGCTTGGCCTTGAACATTTTGGAGTGAGGGATATGGGAAATCGGCCTCTCTGCATTTGAAAGGACCTTGCTTTGTCCTGCTCATCACCAAATCCAAGGTGCTTTCCAATAAGCCTTTAACATAATATGAAGCTCAAGTTGATAAAAATTTATAGATTATTTAAGGGACATTTTAAAAAGCGGAGAATTTAAAAGATCATAAAAGGAAAGTTGCACAGCCTTTGAATCTTGAAAAATTTCATTCCATGAGCCCATTCAGAAAAGGAGATATGGGGAGCCTAGTGGGGGGCGGGAGTTAGGTGGGGTTGAAGCTAGTTTTGATCCTCTTTCTGGCTGATCAAAAATTGGAATAAATTCTTTCTGTTCAAACTCTCCGAACCCTATACCCACTAGAAGGGCTATCATAAAAAAGATAGACAATACCAGGTATTAGTGAGGATATGAGAAAATGGAACCATCATACATTTGCTGATGGAATGTAAAATATTTCAGTACATCCCAGCTCAAAATGTAAAAACCATTTTGGAAAACGGTTTGACAATTTGTATGAAAATTAAACATATGCTTTTCATATAACCCAGCAATTCCACTCCCAGGTACTTACCTAAGAGAAATAAAAACACATGTCCTCACAAGGACTTTTATTCTGTCATTGTTTGTTACAGAATTATTCATAGTAGCCGAAACATGGAAACAACTCTGATGTACATCAACAGGTGAATAAATAAAATGTGGTATGGCTATAAATAAGAATACTACACAACAATAAAAAGGAACAAACTATGATACATGCAACAATAGGCAAATCTCAAAACTATTATGCTAATAAGCCAGACACAAAAGACTGCATATTATATAATTCTGTTCATATGAAATTTCCAGAAAAGGCAAAATTGTAGAAGAAGAAAAGAGAATAGCTGGGGGTGGAGAAAAGATTGCTACAAATGGGCACAATGGAACTTTCTGGAACATTCTAAAATTGGATTATGGTGATGGTTGCACACCTGTATAAATTTATTACAAATCATTGGGTTATTTATGGTATGCAAATTATTACTCAATGATATGGTTAAAAAACAATAAAACCACTCTCATCCCTCTTTTCCATCTCTAATATCTATTTATAAGTAATTATCTTATATCTAGATTATATGTTATTAAACGTTGAGTCCATTAATCCCCATTTTCACAGTATGTATAGTTTTCAGTGCATTCCAAGTCTTTGCTAAATAACTCAAGCTTCTCACTTTGAGCGAGTACCTATTGTTTGATTATATTAAGGTTATGCTGATGAAAAATCTACAGAGAATAGTAAATCAACTAGGAAGTTAAAGTTATTTCAGAATTAGCTATTGGAAGCATTATTTGCATGTCCTAGGGTTTCACTTTTAGAGGAAGTTGGAGACAGATGGGGATTGTAGGGCCAGGTGGACCAGCCATCTCTGAGTCTGAGTCAGAATGCCAGGTCTACCAGAGAACAGTACCAGGGATAATCCTGCTTCTGGAAAAATTGTTAGTTGTTCATACGGGTTCTGTGGAATGTTTCCCTTTCACTTTGACTACTAGTAAGTCAAAACTCAAATTTGTTTTTAACCCGTAATTTCTAGGACCTCTTTGTATGTATTTGATTCACTAGCATTATTCTTGTCTGTTTTTTTTCCTTCTCATCGAATGTATGAGTTAATATATTTTATGTATTTCTGTAAGGCCACTTTGAATTCCTTTATGAGCAATGTAAGTTAATAATTGGATGAGTAGAATATAGATAAATTCTAGCAATAGATCCGTGCAAGAGAAATACTGTTAAATAGTAAACTTTATTTCAAAGAAATGAGAGTGTTGCGAATAATTAAGGCGCTATCTTTTAAAGATTACTGCTTCTTTTTCTACTAAGCCAACTTAGCAGAGGAGAACTAAGATGTTAGTTTTGGCCACATCCTGTGTTGTTAGTATGTGATCTTAATTAAGTCGGTTTAGCGTTCTGCATTTCATTTTCCTTATCTACAAAATTGGAATTGAAAGTGTCTCATTTTACAGAGAAACAGCAAGGGCTAATGACAGCCCATTTCATATTACTCATCCTTCAGGGAAGTGCACCATAGGTATAATGCCAAACGTATATTCCATTTAACATCTTCTTTCATGAATGTTACAAATGCACGGTTTAAAGTTATTTATTGAAACTCAAAAAGCAGTCAGTATATTTTTAGAAAAAAAAGTATGGACAAAAGAAGGAAAGGAGGAGAAAGAGATTAATACATTTTAGATAGTCTCAGATAAAAATATGTCATCCCTTATTAACATTTTCCTTGACCTTTGTGCTCTATTTTAGCACAGGTGATGACATTTCAGACTGCGAATCAGTTAAAATGAGCACAATCAGAACTGGGCACTTTGGCTCCATATTTCCTATGAAGCAAACCCTACCAACAGGCACATCTGGATTTGAGCAGTAGCTACTCTGTGCTTATCCTTGCGGACTCTCGCTGTTAGTCCTTCCCTTACCACTGAGTAACCCTAAAAGTAAATAAGCCAGAGGCCTGGAGCAAGAGAAGAATAACTAGATCCATGTATTTAAAAATGTGGTCCATGGACCAACGACATCAGTATCAGCATCAGCTGGGAACTTGCAAAAATGCACATTGTCAGGCTTCACCTGAGTTGTATTGAACCTGCAGCTGCATTTTTAGTAAAGTCCCCCAAAGAGTAGTGTGCACAATAAAGTCTGAGAAGCACTGAAGAATGGTGATTCTCAACTATAGCTGCTTATTAGGATACTTTGAGAAGCTTTTAAAATATACCCATGCCAGACCTTCCCTGCTCCCTGACACACAGAGTTCCTGTTCCTTCAGTGGAGTGGTCTTTGTTAGATGTTAGGCAGAAATGCAATTTAGGTAAATAAATCTACACTAAGGTATATAGGAATTACCTGGACATTTGCATTTTTAAAAAAAGGTATTGTCAACCAACTGACTGCTTCAATAGGTGACATTTCAGACTGTGCTACTCATTGAAAACTAAGTCAGAGCTGGCGAGACACTGGGCCTGTTTTTCTGCTAATAATGGAGAAGGTGAACCTGAACTGTCCTCTTGAATTTTCCCAGTATAATGCAGGCATGAATGTTTTCATAGACTTCAGAACATCGTTTTTCCTCATTTATTCATTAATTTATTCACTTTTTTCCCAAAAACATTAATTGAGCTCCTTCTAAATGTCAAGTACTTTTCGAGTCACTGGGAATGTAAACTGAGATATAAAGTACCCCCTGACCTCAGAAAAATGATAGTCTGGTTAGCATAACAGATCAATAAACAAAATCGCCGCATGGTTTCGAGAGTGCTCTGAAAGAGGTAAGCAGAGAGTGCACCAGGCACCCTGGGAAAAGAGCACCTAAACCAGATCAGTCATGCGAGTGGGCGGCTAGAGCAATCGTTATGGGGCCAGGAGAGCATTTTCAAGAAGAAGTGTTGCCCACTAAGTTCTGAAGGAGAGCCAGGGATTTCCAGACCAGGGGAGCAGAGGACAGACAGCACGTGCATAGGCTGGATGCAAGATGCAAGCGAAGGCTTGGTGGGTTCAGGACCTGTGAGTGCTTCGAGGTGACTGGGGTGTAACAGGATGCACCAAACCAGCAAGATACGGGACTGCAAAAGTAAACGGGGCCTAGGTCATATGCTATGAGGATTGTCATTGCTCCTAAAGTCCATAGAAAATGAATATATGTGTTACAGGAGCACCTAAAGAATTTTAAGCAGAGTGTAGCATTCTCAAGCTCGCCTGCTATCTAGCTCAGACCCGATGAAGTAGAGGCAAAGATTTACCCCCCTACCAAGGAAGAACATTTTCACATCCTAGGTGTGAGGGAGAGCTTGGCAAGATTGAGGAACTGAAAGACTACCTCTAGGGCTGAGTCATAGAGGGTGTGTCTGAGGATGTGAGGGTGGAGGTGAGAAGGGGAAGTGTTGAGCCTTTGACATGAGACAAGCAGGAGTTGGATCTTGTAGTCCATGTTAAGGTGTTTGGAACTTCTACCAAGAGCAGTGGGAAGTTACAGAAGGAGGGGCTTTAAACCAGGCATGACCTGATGGGAATTGTTGAGAAGGGTCACTGACTATAACCAAAGGCTGGCTGTAGGCAGGAAGATGAGTGCTAACGTTTGCCTGGTTTTGAATGGTGACAGGGTGGAGAGAATGGATGGATTTAGGAAACATTTAGAAGGTAGAATTCATAAGACATAGTGTTTGTCTAAGTATATGAGGTAGTAGAACAGAAGTGAGTAAAGTATAACTCAAGTTTCTGGACCGGGAAACTGGGCGGTGAAGCGTTGCTCTTCACTGAGCCAGGGAACACAGAGCAAAAGCTGGTTTGGTGATGGGCTGGGGCCAGTGCAGTGAAAAATTCCTTTTGAAAGAGGGCAGATCTGAGATACTGCTAATGAAACCAGAGGGCAGCCGAGTCCGGGGCTTATGCTGCCTGCACCACTCAGCCAATAGATGGACACAGCAGTTGGGATATTTAGAATAAGCGTTTATTGTCAGAGCACCAGTGATCTGAGAAGGCAGCAAGTTAACACCTTCAAAAAACTGCCTTACTGTCTACGGCCATGCTATCCTGAACAAGTCGGATCCCGTCTGGTCTCGGAAGCTAAGCAGGGTTGGGCCTGGTTAGTACTTGGATGGGAGACCATCTAGGAAGACCAGATGCTGTAGGCATAAAAAATAAAAATAAAAAATAAGAGATTGTACGCTGACAAGATCCTTGCAATCTGTGAGGTCAACCAAGTGTTGCCTCACCTGAAAAGAAAAAAAAAAAAAAAGAAAAAAACTGCTTTATTTTCTCAGATCAGCTTAGGGTACTTAAGGGAAAATCTGGGAACTACTCCAGGGGCTACAGGGCAGTTCCGAGGGTCTGTCATGCTTTACGGAACCATTCCTCTGGCAGCGTGGTCCTCTGGTGGCGTCAGCAACCCGGGAACAAAGATGGGAGTAGTCTGGAAAGACTGCTAGATCGGAAGGATTGTGATCAGTAAGCATAAAGGTATTAATCATTAGTCCCAGGGCAATTTTCTATGGCAAGGGATGTTCCAAGCAGATGGAGACAATCTATTGTTAAGCTATAGGGCAAGGAAAAGTGAAACTGGGGACTCTGTGAGGCCTCTGCTATGGGGGTTTCAACCGGGCCCTTCTTCACTAAGTCTTCCATGTGTTAAAGTTCAGGGAAGCCAAGGTTGGAGATCAGGATTCAGGAGTCATCAGCATATGGGTGGTGTGGTTGAGATGCCCCAGGAAGGAAATGAAGATTTTTGAAGGAAACTGGAGAGGAGGAATCAGGAAGGTAGAAGGAAAATCAGTAAAGTGCAGTAAAATGCAGCTGAGAGGTTGACTAGGAAATGAGCGCAGAGCGGAAGAGGTGTGAGATTCGGGTGGAATGTGGGAAATGTGTAGATCTTGTTCCTGGGAGATAGATATAAGAAAGGGTGTACCCAGAGAAAAGGTGGCAGGCTACTCTAAGATGGAGGAGGACGTCGTCTTCCTCTGTTACCAGGGGAATGAGGCAGTGATGATTTGGATGCAAATACTAAGTTTAAAGGCTGGGAAGGATAGGAAGCCACATGGCTCATCGTCCAGTTACTTCAATTTTTTCAGTCAAGTTACGGGCAAAATCTGCTCCTGGGAGTAAGCTGACAGAAAAAGTGAGGAAAGTATCGAATCCTGAAAAGAGGCAGTGTGAGGAATGGAAGCGAAGGCAAACCAGGGCCCCATAGAATTGATGATCCCGTTGAAGCTGAAGGCCATAATTTGAAATGGCATGAAACCAGGCAGTTTGGGGATTTCCCCAGCATCATGAGTGCTATCTTCTCCACATATTTATTGAGCACTGTTCTAGTTGCTGTAGATAAAGAGAATATAAGATAGTAGCAACAGATGCCATGAAACGTCACATGACGTATTTCAACTATGGTAATAAAATTTAAACAAAGAAAAGAAGTGGGAAGATTTGAAAAGTTAAACTGGTTTAGTCCCATGCACGCCCCATGCTGCAGGATCAGCCCCATTGTAGGTCCAGGCACTCACTAAGGCCAAGGTCCATGGCTCTGGCCCCACATCCAATCAGTTTTACACCTGGTGACCTGCCTCTGACTCCAGCTCTAGTAAGTGGATTCCTACCTTGTCCCCTGAGATCTCATTTTCGGCTTGTTCCCCAGTTCTGGACACTGAGGTTCTGCTTTTCCTCCCTCTTCTGGCACTGAAATCCAACTTACTCTTGACCTCACCATCTTTTGTCAGACCTTGAAGAACTTTCTGGGATCACCACCCTCAGCTGCCTGTGGGGCCTCGTTCTATACAGCTTCTTTCCGTTGCTTTTAGCTGGGAGCTGCTTCTGTTTCTGATCCCTTGTAAGATAAGATTCAATCTCATTGGACTAGCTTAAAACTGATTCTACCTGAGCCCAGTTTATGTAAATGACAAACATTTTATATGGAAGAAAAATGCTTCTTCATTTACAGAGGAATGAACAGCTCATTAATTTTGTATGCGAACACAGAAAGCCAAGGATCTTGCTTTTCCTTCAACTACCAGCCACCACACCTATTAACATTAAAAACGTAGGAGGGAGGAATCAGTCGTCTTGTTTTGTTTAATACAAGAAAATCTAATTATGTGTGAAAGTTCAAGAATTTTCAGATATTGCCTCTCTGACTTTAAATGAACAACAAAATCATTTTTAATTCAAATGTAGAAACAGGAAAAAGAAACCAGTATCAAAATATTTTAAGATTATGATAAAGGGCACGTGTGATTTTTAAAGCATTTAAATAACAGAGGGTGATCTGTTACTATAAAAAGACTTAACTAACTGAGAATGAAGGATTATTTTGGAATGTCCATTAGGGATCTGTTGCTGCGCAAAGTGTTGAAATTAGAATCCTTGCTTTGGGTGGAGAGTTACAATTATCCTTGCTTTTATATTCTGTGGGTTACCTGGAAATATACTTTGAGTTATTTCTCAGAAATTACATATCTCGTACTGATAACTCATTGCACTATTGATAGTCTAAGGCTCTGTCTCTCACCTGACCATGTGTTCATACAAATGATGCCATGATGTGTGAACCTCACAGAAGTCAGGGGCAGCTTAGCATGTATAGTCCACAAGAACTCTGTCTGGATTCATGCAGAGAACTAGTCTAAGCTAAGGCTCATGAAAGCCTAAGCTGACTTGACAGGTCATGTATTATGAGATGATTTTGAACTTTGTGACCAGCCGTAAATATAGATTGAGAATAAAGGGAGAGCTGTTCCCAGGAGATGGCCATGATGAGGACTTCTAGGACGAGGCAGGCTGTTTCCTTCGCCCTGGGCAAGAGTAAGTCCTCTTTCCTATGATCAGATCCCTCCATTTCACTGGCCAAAGTGACAAAGGCCAAGCCCCTGCTTATTAGTTCCCACATGTCTGCTTCCACCAATCAAAGACAGGCTCAGCTTCACCTGGGGTGCTGAAACCTTGAGAACCTAGCTCTTCATCCTTTATTTATCCTGTATCCTTCCTTCAGAGGATGGCCTACCTCTCCACACTCACAGAGAGCCACTCTACACTCCAATGATCTTTCTGTTGCCTCTTTTGTCAAGGCCATCACCCACCTTCTCTGCCTGGAATAGAGCTCAGTACCCGACTCAAATATCTGTTGAATGGCTGAATGAATAAATGAATGAACGAATTGCTGTCTCTACCCTCCACCTTGGCCTAGCTAATTTCTTCTTCACTCCCAGCCCGCCCTATCCACTGCACATAGAACTCTCACATCTCACCTATAGTCAGTTATCCGATGTCTAGTTTTTCCCCCTATAATATAAGTTTTGATTATTCCTATCTTATTCACCATTTTGTTTAGAGCAACTAGAAAGGTGCATGGCACATAACAAATTGTCAATAAATATTAGTTGATTAAATAAATATTTTATTCATTATTTATATTTATTCTCAGATTCCTTCTCTTGAGGTACATAATGGTTGTTGTCAAAGCAAAGTGATTTGTCAGGGTACCTGGTACAAAATACAGCAGCAAGTGTCATTAATCTGGCTTTGTCTCATTTATGTAAGTCAGATTTCTCAGTTCTGTATTTCTCTGTCAAGGCTCCTAACTTTAGCCCTTTTCTGTCTGATTCATCTCCTTTGCTAGCAGTAAAGTCAATTATTCTCTTCTCGGTTGTTTAATTTATCTTGTGAAATCTACCATCCTAAACTAGAACTAGGTCAGCAAGGAAACGTTTTCTATATGTAATTCTCTTCCCCACTCTTTACTGTTTCAAAGATTATTTTCAACTAATGTCCCACTCAGGTAAGCATTTCCAGCTCCCTAGAACTAAATCTCCCTTAGTCTGGCCTTTCTCTTCCATCTCCAGTTCTCTTGGAGCTTCTTTCTCCCTTCTCAATAACTCATTTCTGGTCTCCTTTAATAAAGCCCATAAGCTTTCCTTCTCTTAGACTCCACTATTTAGCAAATGTTGCTACTCTTCAACCATCATCCTCTAAGGCTCCTCTCTCCCTGGTGGCTTAATTCGTAGCATGCTCATTCAAATTCCTGGTCAGCTCCCACATGCAAGCATAAGCTCACTGAGAGTGACTCCTTATCTCTAGGTTCCATATAAAATAGGAACTTTACTTGTCAGCTAAATACTGGCTAATTTGGGGAATTGAAAATGAGAGCTGTGTATAACAACCCTTCATATCTAGATATAGTTACATTATAGGAGTTTATGTACATTATGAAAGAAATAGCCTTGTTTCAGAAGAAAACCTGCAAGCTCCGCGAGGGTAGGGATTATGTCTGTTTTTCTCACAATGGTATATTTGGTTCCGAATAATGTCAGACATAGAGGGATACTCAAAAATATTTGTCAAAATGAAATGAAAAGTTTCAGTCTTTTCATGCTCCACAGGTGAAATTCTTTTTGGAGGAGGCCAGTGATTTAGCATAATCCTCTGGACCTTCTATAATAGAAAAGAGATATTTATTCTTTAGAAAATGGAAACACATGGAGCCAAGCACTACCTTGTGTCAACTCAACTCATGGTTTATTAATACATACTAAATTAAAAGCACTCACTAGAGAAGAGCCTTTTTACAATCTTGACTTCATTTTAGGCAGCATTTGAAAAGCACCGTTGACCCAGTTTATCCTCCTGCTGTGATCTTTTTGAACCTCTCCCTAACCAAAATTGATGCAAAGGCAAAAGGGTTTTGAGTTGCTCTTAGTAATTACATATTATTGAAGTCAGTCTGATTATACTTGTTCAACAACATGATCTAAAATAACAAAGTGTTTAAGTGGGAGAAACATGAATACGTCATCTCATTGTTTCTTCTTCAGAGACAGCTGCCAGTGTCCGGGAACCTTGGGATCTACCTGAGAGAGTTACTAAGGGAACAATGTAGCCTTTTCATGACCTTCTATATATTTCCTTAAAAAAAAAAAAAGACCATAATTATCCGTTAACATTATAATCAACACATAGCCCTCATAACTAATTTTAAGTGATATATTTAAGTTGCAGTTTAACCTCTGATAGCTTTTTAGTAGCAAAGAATCTTTTAGGATTTAAAATGCAAATTGGACCTGAAAAAGAAAAATTATTTTTAGACTTATGGCACTTCAATTCAACTGTAACACAGTTTCAAGGCTTTCATTTATTAGCAGAATATGTTTTTGGTTGTGAAAATTGGAGAAATCCCTACTGGAAAATGATTGTCCATCCCCCCTCGGCTGTGAACCATTTATTTAAAAAGGCTATGAAATGAGGCTGAAGAATTTCACTCATTTGGGGAGAGCCAGCTAAGGATTATTATTGTGGGTCCATTAGACTTAAGATTTCTGTGATTATCTCAACAAGTTCTAAAATCTGGAGCCAAGAGAGGTGAAAAATTCATGTAGCTCTACTCATATTATGGAGCAATTAAAATTTTAATTGAACATCAAAAAAAGATCCAAAACAACAACAACAAAAACAGTGGTTTCTGTATAATTTAATTTGGATTTTCTCCCTCCTCTTATTTGGAGTTACAGCAGAATGATACTGTAAAAAACACATCAACTTAAAATCAGACCTGGGCACAATCTAAATTCATATTGGTGACCTTGAGCCTGTAACCAGCCTGTACCTCGATTTCCTTAAAATAGAGGTAATATATCCTACTTTATAGAGCAATTATAAAGGAGAAAAAGAATTAAAACCAGCATCATAGTGAAGAGCTCAGACTCTAGCCACCAGGCTGCTTGAAGTCAGACCTCAACTTTGCTACTTAATAACCACGTGACTATAGGTGTGAATTCCTTACCCTCAATTTCTACATCTAAAATGGGTACATAAATATAGTTACATATAGAGTTAAATGTTAAAAAATTTAGAAAAGCACCTAGCATGACTGATACATGTCAAACATTAACTTCATTATTGTTATGATTACGTATCTTTGGCTGAACCCAAATAAAAAATCCTCTAGTTCAGGGGTCCCCAACCCCTAACTGCAGACTGGTACCGGTCTGTCCCCAACCCCTGGGCTGCAGACTGGTACCGGTCTGTGATCCATTAGGAACTGGGCTGCACAGCAAGAGGTGAGCAGCAGGCAAGGGAACCATTAGGAACTGGGCTGCACAGCAAGAGGTGAGCAACAGGCAAGGAAACAAAGCTTCATCTGCCTTTGCAGCTGCTCCCCAGCACTAGCATCACCACCTCAGCTCCACTTCAGATCATCAGGCATTAGATTCTCATAGGAGCACTGGTCCCTAGTGCCAAAAAGGTTGGGGACTGCTGCCATAGCTAACATTCTATATGTAAATCTGATAGTGAATGGATTCTAAGTTAACTATTTATAGGCCTGTGCCTCTGTGTGTGTGCGCCTATGCATTTAAGGTGAATTGGTCACATGTATATAAGAAATATAATTATAAACTAATTATTCCCCCAGCTAGAACACAAAAAATAGGTCTCCTTTCTTGACAGTTGCAACTCTACAGAGTTAATTCACTGTGCTTGAAAATTTCCCTCAGATTTACTTGTGTAAATCCACAGTTTCTGAACAGTTGTATAGTGATGGCTTTTCTTTGTGCTGACCAATTAGATAGGTCTAACACTTGACCTTGGCTTAGCTGGAACTTAACCAGAAGTTGACAGAGAGTGTCGGAATTAAATGAAAAACTTGCAGTCCAGATTACATTCAGCATCAGGTATTCCCCTGTCTCACCCCCAACCTTTCTTCAACAGAGTTATCACAAAAAGTGATTTGGGGAGAAGGATTTCATTTAAAAGTGAAGACGGGATTGTAGAAGAATCCAGAATGTTTGCAATGAAAACCATTTGGTTTTTATTAGCATTAGTCTGTGTGCTTGCTAATTTTCAGTCATTTTCTCTTTAGTAATGGTCCCCCAGATTCTAGTTTCCACATTACTGCCTTTTGAATGGAGTCCTTTGTGACCCGTTGCGATTACATTGCATTTTCCTTGTGTTCTTTCAAAATGTTCTGACTTTGCCTTAATTTTAGTTGGGGGATGGTGGGAGGAGGGTGGCAGCAGGAGAACGAGGTAAGAAATACTTTCAGAATGTTGTCAAAGGAGATTTTTAAATTTTCAAAAATTGCCTAGTAAGAAATATCAGGCTCAGTGTCTGTTAATAAAGCAAACATTTAGGACAGAGGATTGGGTCAGAAATACATGCCCTAAGGTCTTCACAAGAGCCTTTGCTCCTGGGTTTCCCAACTTTTCTCTGCCCTTTCCTACACACTTTCAAAACAGTCATAAGTCAGACTGATTATAGTGATTTTAAGATACTGAAATGAAAATGTTATATGATTGTGGTCAAAAAGCCAAGGGCTTAGGTCAAGTTGGAGACAACAAGCTGAAGACAGTTTTGCTCACATACCATTCCCTAGACCAGCAGTCCTTAACTTTTTTGGCACCAGAGACTGATACTCCTGTGAGACTTTAATGGCTGATGATCTGAGGTAGAGGTGAGGTGGTGATGCTAGCACTGGGGAGCGGCTGCAAACACAGATGATGCTTAGCCCACTCACCTCCTGCTCACCTTTGCTCACCTCCTGCTATGCGGCCTGGTTCCTAACTGGCCACCGACTGGTTCGTGGCCCAGGGGTTGGGGATCCCTGCCCTAGACCTTCCTTCTGAGCAGAGCAAGAACAGTCAGTGAAGAAATTTTGCCATGGAGCCAGATATGTGCTGTATGTGTTGTAAATAGTTGCCTATCTCATTTAAGATATTTGACACTAAAGAATATTGGGGCCAAGAGTTTTTAAAATACAGTATTAATTGAGAAAAAAATTATTTGCATCCCATTTTCACTTAATTTGGTTGTCTGTATTGTACATTTTCCTGGATATTTCAAAAAACCTCAAACTAAAAATGGACAAAACTATAGAAGATCCTAATTATATTTGTAAATTTACTATTTGCTAATTTGCCTATTGGCTAAAATTTGTTTGTGATCCTAAGTTTAATACTTGCGGTGCAGACACGCTCATATTGGTGCAAGACTTGAGTTACTGTACACACGCATACCCAGCTGAGGTGCAACAAGGAGCCTGTAAACATGATTTCTTCTCTTGGTCTCTTTAGTGCCACATTTTCCACATTTGTTGTGCTTTTTGTTGATGATTTCTTTGTTTAAAATGGTCACCAAGCATAGTACTGAAGGCTCTCTGGTGCGGCCAAGCATAAGAAGGCTGTGGTGTACCTTACAGAGGAAAGACAAGTGTGGAATAAGCTTTGTTCAGGTGTAAGTTATAGTGCTATTGGTTGGGAGTTTGATGTTAGTTAATTAATGATATACATTAAATAGTTTTAAATAAAACAGAAGCACACATAAAACATGTTTATATGTTGATCAGTTGATGAAAATGTCATGTGATCAGAAGCTCTCAGGAACCTAACCTTGTGTTTCCTCAAGGGTCAGTGATTCAGTATTTGCTAATTCAGTGTTAGTGGCCACTTTAGAACAAAATTCCACTGAATAATGAAAATCGACTGTGTTTGTTTTGTAATTACCGTGAATTACATTACATTCTCACAGGAAGGTATCAGTGACCTTAGTAAGTAGGGACCAACGTTGAATAAAATTAAACCCACAAAAAGGTGCTATAGCACAAAGCCTTATGCTCTCCAGTTTATTCATTTACTGCTGTGTCAATCTTATTTATTTCAAGTTTCCTTTATTTTACTGACAATTTCCTCAGAAGCTCTTTACACATGCAGAAATTTCTATCAAAAACACACACACATACACAGACACACACATGCACGCACGCGTGTGTGTGCCTGGAAAACTAGCCTCTAGGGAATGTACATGTATGAACATTGAAATAGTTGTTGTGTGCATATTCATACACACAGACCTGGGGAAGAGCCCTGAGAAGGAAAATCTGCCTCTGTAAGCAGAGGGCAGGAAAAGACCAAAGAAAGATGCTGACAATTCCAGCATTACATTAAGAGTGTATTAAGGGAACTTATATGTGAGGCACATCTTGGGTGGCGGCAAGATGAAGTGGATATTGTCTGTGCCACGTGGCAGGTGCTAAAGAACTATACAGAGCAGGGCAGGATGGGTAGGGTTACGGTGCATGACCGGCACCAGATGAAGGGAAACCACCTTACATGCTTGCTTAGCATAGGGCAGCAGCCTGTCTCAGGAACTAGCACGCTGTGGGGCACAGGGTGAGGGTCAAACAGACAGCCTCTGAGGGGATTTATGGGAAGTGATCTCTATTTTGTCCAGGATCTAGCTTGCAGGTCCAGCAGTGGTCATGTCATAGAACAACAGTCTCTTCTCCACAGTACAGCACCAAAAATCCTATTTTCAGTTAGCAAATTGCTGATGTGTCTGGAAAACAGAGAAAATAGATAGCAAAGGGGAGAATCTTGTGGCACAGGCACCATTGATGTTCAAAGGCAGACCCAAGATTGTCTTCTCTTGAGGTAGACATGTACATATTCATACACACAGACCTCGGGAAGAGCCCTGAGAAGGAAAATCACAGGGTTCCAGTGTGTGGTTGGAATTCCACCATGTCTAATCATGGTCTGGCAACTGGTGGAGTGGTCGTGTTTAAGTCTACTGCCTGCGAGGCTCAGGAGCCTCCTGAGACAGAGAGAGCTCATCTTAAAGGAACAGTAAGTCAAGCTCAACACAAATGTTCCTTGAACAAAGCCTTGGCCATCAGAAAAGAGAAGTGATTCTGAATGTAATGAAGTGTTTGCTGTTATAATCTCCCCCAAACTGGGCCTGTTGGTCCTTGTGGTTCTTGGGAGAGAGAGGCATGGAGGTAAAATCTCAAAGATCTCTTCACCTCGAGACATGAGGAGCCCTCCTTGGAACTACTCTAAGACCATGAAAGATGGAAGAGAAGCATTTTCCATGCATCAAACAGCTCCAGCACCAGTGGGGTCATGTATGGAGTCTGCAGCAAGAGGTTGTAGAGGCCATAGTCAGTATAGTAGAGTGGAGACCTGGGAAAAATGGGCTTATACGGGGACACATGTGGCTCCCTGTAATAAATACTGTGCCAGGGACTCATAGAGACCAAAGTGCACTTAGAAATATGGGTTATTGTGATGTAAGCCCATTCACACTTATGTTCTGGAAAGGCAAGAAGTATGCCTGATTTATATAGGACCATCTTTCCTTTCTGATGTTGGATTCACTTGTCCTCATTTTCCGTGTTTCTCTGTTATCTGATCTGATAGTTCTCCCCTGAATGCACATTAGAACCACTCAGGAAGCCTTAAAAAAAAAAAAAAAACAGCCTGGACCACCTCAAAGATTCCGATTTAATTGATTGGGGGTAGATCCTGGGTATCTGTATAATTAAAAGGCTTCTAAGATGGTTCACATGGTTAGCCAGAGTTGAAAAGCACTGCTCTAAAAACATCACTGAGGTTTTTCACTCTCCATAATCCATTGTCTTCTATCCAAAGATAGATTAGGCAGGACCCCGCTTCCATGTACACTTCAATAAGACACACTACTAGATGTGCCTTTGAGAACAGATAGCTTCCATGCCACTTTCCTGTCTGCTTGCCCCACTGTGAAGAATTCATGTTTTTTCCCTTTCCTTCTTCCTGGCCACCGTAGACCTTCCAAAGTCTTGATGTTTTCTCTTGCCTCTGACCCAGCACTAGTTGCTGGTGATAAGATTGACACTGGGAAAGGAGGGAAGCTATGGCGATGAGAATGGCAGGGAGAAGAGGAAATAAAGAAGAGTCAGGACCAAGGGAAAATAAGAGGTGACTGGGAAAGAACAAGAAAGAAGAAATATGCTTCTCATATGTTCCCATCTGCTGTATCCAAAGTATGGAGGAAAGAGGGTGAGTTCGGAGCTGCACTCACCTAAGTGGAAGTCCTGGTGCGCCATCATTTACTAGCTGCTTGATCCCTGAATGTCCCCTGAATGCACATTAGATTAAGTAATGTAGGGACATTACTTAATCTTGTACAGTTGCTCTCTCTTATCCAGGAGGGATATGTTCCAAGACTTCCAGTGGGTACCTGAAATCGAGAATAACTATTGAGTCCTGTAGACACCATACTTTTTCCTATATAGACATACCATTTCACTTACAGGAAGAACTTTACTGCTTCTCTTTGACATATATGAATTGCCAGTATCGCTATTTTTGTGGTTTGGGGCCATTATTCAGGAAAATAAGGGTGACTTGAATACAAGCACTGTGATACTGCAATAGTCAATCTGATAACCGAAACAGCCACCAAATGCCTACCGAGCAGGTAGTGAATACAGCGTGGATACTCTGGACAAAGGGAAAATTCACATCTGGGTGAGAAGCAGCGGGATGGTGCGGGATTTCTTCATGCTACTCGAAACGGTGTACAATTTAAAACTTGTGAATTATTTCTGAAATTTTTCGTTTAATATTTGGACCGCAGTTGACTACAGGTCACTGAAACCACAGAAAGCAAAATCGTGGGTAAGGCGGGACTACTGTAAACTAAAATGTGGTGACGCTCGGGGATTCAAGACAGGTCTACCTGATTTAAGCACCCCAAACATTTTCCCAGCTTATACAGCACCTCCTAATCCATATCCACACGATAGACCCTTGGTAATGAATACAGTAATTAATGACTTCCCAGATGGTAGTTGAACTTGTTTTTAATTCCTGTAGTCAAATAAGTTGGTAGAATGTTACAAGAAGATTAGTTTGGAAAATAACGGTGTGTCATTAATTATCGGCCTTGAACATTCAGAATTGTCATTCATAAGAAACAAGCTCATTATTAATAGGTTACTTTTCTTGTCTTTATTTCCTTAAATTAAAAATAAACTTTTTTCTTACTGCAAAAACAATGCACGTTCGTCTCATACAAATCAGAAAATAAACTTAAGCAAATAATAAGAAATTAAACACACGTGTAATCCCTCCACCCAGATATAACTGCTATAAATGCCCCTTAGACTTTCTGTTCTTTTATACAGATTTTTAAAAATTATATTGTATTTTTTCTTTCACTTTACAAACATCTGGTCAACAGCATTCCATGTCAATACCATGCCTTTTACTACATCAATTTTTATATCTGCTTATTAAGGCGAATAATTTTGTTTCTAAACCACATTTGTTTACTCAGAAGCCACAGGCCCACAGATGAGGAAATAACTGAAGAGCCCAGGTGTGGCAAAGTAGAAAGGTTGAGTAATTCAAAACAAAGCACAAAATATAAAAACAATTATAACCAGTTTGACAGTTGTGCGTCTGTTTCCTACGGCCCTTCTACTCACAAGTCTACCGCTGACTTCAAAGAAAAGTCAGCACAGAGGAGCTCCGGAGGATAAGGTGCAAAACCAGAATCAAACCCACGATAAGAGATTAAAGGAAGGTCGATCAAAGACCCAGCATAAAAGTGTTAGCCCGTGACTTGCTTTGGCCCATGGCCCCCAAATATTCATCAGAACAGAGAGCTCTCTTTGAAGTGTCTGGAAGTGCCTATGCCCAGATGAGTTCTCTGGTCAAAGGGAAATTTAAAAAGTGGCACAGGAAGGAGTTTGGAAAGTCGCCTCTTCCTATCCCTTGTCAGCATATCCCTCACAAGTTGTTTAAATGCTGCATCTTTGATTTGTTGTCCATATGTAAGTGCTTTAACTGTGCTGGGTATCAAGTGAGGAATTCAGCCTAAGAGGAGGAGCATCTTTTTGTCCTTGTGGGAGATGTGGGAAGTACAGATGCAATGTGTGGCAGTAGATTTGCACTCATGAACGTAGCTCTGCAACTGCCACTCTTCCTTTTGGTTCAGTGCACGTGAAAGGTCACATGATATTTCCAAATAGGCAATAAGACTTGTTCCTGATTTTTGTTCATTCTACTTGTTCATTACTTGTTCACTGCTCTCCCAACTAGGAGTTTATTGTTCTGGGGTGTTGGGACATGAACTATCCATTACTCCAGAGACAGGAAGAAAATAAAAGTGCTCCCCAAATGGCAGGAGCCTTATAACATTCAGTTAAAATTTTTAAAGTATTTTGAAAAATAAGAGTTACATAAAATGGTTAAAAATGTATGCTAAGAATATCTTTAGTGAGCTTTTCTTTCAGGCTCTAATTTTCTGGTTGTTCACTTTACATGATCATCTTCTATGTATTTCTATCTTTATTTTCACTTTCCCTGTCACCATATCTTTATTTCCTTCAAAGTTCAAGGGAATTCCTTTTTCACTCCACCTTTTATAGATCAATTTCCTAATTTTTACCTAAGGTAACACGTTAAAGTTTCTGCTGAAAAGTTGGGATTGAACACAATGTTAGGGTCTGGAATATATATTCCCTTTACCAGAACCACAGTCCAGTGGAGGAGATAATAGATTTTCCAACAACAACAACAAAGTGTATATGATGCCAGCTGATGGGAGCTTTGTAAGGACAATCCTTCATGAATAAGGAAGATTGGAACTGAGCCTTGAAAATGCCTGAAATTTTTAAATGTGGAAAAAAAAAATATTTTAGTAGCAGTTAAGGTAACATGGTCAAAGTTGCAGAAGCAGAAAATTATAAGGTGTTTCACAGCAGAAACTTAAAACATTCATTTAGTTGGGGCAGATGGCTCATGTGAGAAGGGAGTGAGAGAGAAGCTTCACTAAATGCATTAGGATTAGAATATTCTGTGGACCCTGGACTTTAGTATGAATGCGAAAGGTGATATTGAAAACCTTGAGATGGAAAATGGCATGCTGAAATGTTATGACAACATTAATCTGACTGGCATACAGGGCGGGTGGGGCGGGGAGAGGCCTAGGGCCATACCTTGGATGAAAGGGCAAGAGTAGAGCCTGAGAGGAGGGAGGGCCTGAAAGAGAATGGAAGAGGTGGGAATTGAAAGGATGAGATGGACTCTGGAGGTCGTGAAATGAGGACTGGTCTGACCTGCAGGAGCAAGGGAGGGGAGCGTGTAGAAGGAAAGAGTTAGAGGACTCATGGATGATTCAGGAACGTTGTCACACATAAACATATTCTCACGCCTTTTACTGAGGTGATAGTTGATGGGAATATGGAGAGGTCAAGTTCATCAACAGAATGGTTCGGAAAACAGAGCAGGTATCCATTATAGGAAACCCAAAGTAGCCTCATCTAAGCATTAAAGATTGAAGGAGGCAATGAGGTTTCAGTTCAGAGAAAGAAATATTCCCTGAAGTTTGGAGTAATGGAAGCTTCAGGGAAGAGATGGGACATAAGCTGAACTTTGAAAAGTGGGTAGAATTTGGAGAGAGTGGGAGGAGTTAAAAGGCTGAGGTCAGGGGTGGAGCAGAAGCAAAGGCACAGGGTAAAACACAGGAATGTTTGTAGCACAAGCCCATCTAGTTGGAGCGGAGAGTTTGTACAAAAATGTAGAGAGAAAAAAAAGGAAAGGCGGAGACCTCTGATTGGTCTAGTAAAGATTTAGAGACCAAGTTAAAGGGTCGTAATTTAACCTTGGCAATGTTAAGCCCCCGACATATTTGAACAAGGGAATAGCCAGTGTAAAAGAGTATTTTGGGAAGTTTAATCTGCGAAAGATGTGCAGAATATACAAAAGTAGAGAGATTGTACTAGCAAGATGAATAGTTGGGTGACTTCTAATCAAAAGACAGTGAAAAAGTAAACTAGGTTGGCACTGATGGTAGAAAGAGTACAGAAGAGAGACAAAGGAGTTACTGCTAAGCCCAATGGCAAGGGAGAAAAAAAGTTTTAGCTAAGGCTTCAAACCTGGAGGCCATGATAACAATTGTGCTATATATCAAACTATATAAAAGTCCAGAGAGAACAAGTTTGGAGGTAACCCAGAGAGTTTAGTATTAAAGAGATGGAGCCTGAGATGGCAGCCAAACAAATGGGTCCAGAGGTGGTTTGAAGTGGCGGCTCGAGGCTCAGCTGGAAAAGAGATTTGCCATTCCAAGCTGAAAAATTCCACACGGCTCAGCAGTTTTCTGAAGTTTTTAATTAAATAATTTATTTATCCAGAAAGCGAAGTATTTTCAAAAGCTCATTTGAGAACTTACACTCTCTTGATACAGATGAATTCTCAATTGCTCTTTTGTTTTCCTTGCAAAGCAGTTCGAGTTGTATGAGAAAGTGGGGAGAGCAGTGGGAGTTTCCTCACTGTTCCAGCTGTAGGGATTGTGGACATTGGCCTCCCGTACGAAATATGCTCCCTTTCAGTGGAAATAACTCATATTTGATACATCGTCCTATCAGTCACAGCACCTAGCACAGTCAATGTTTTGTATATTGTAAGTGCTCGATGTTGCTTGATTTGCATTTTCTTCACAGTCCTTAAAGATAAAAGAGTGGACATAAGAAAAACTAAAAAAGCTTACAGACAATTTTTTAATAACAGACTCTACATAAACAAATGCAAATTTGATGTCAAATTTGAATTGCAAAAATGTTGCAAACAAGGTCTAAGATGTAATAACTAGCTTCAGATCTTTACTAAAATGGTAAAATCTGTTAACAATCCCTCATTTCTTGGAAATTCAGAGATATTCAAAAGTCACAACCCTTTGAAGAGCAGAGTCAGCAGCTAAAGTTATCAAAGTGAAGAGTGAGTGACCTGTGTTAACCCCAGACCCAGGACGGCCAAGGCAGACCTATATTCTTTTTTTCATCTGATATATGAACTAGCAAGGACCTCAGTTATTTGGGGGAGTGGGAGAAAGATAGGAGGGAAGGACCCAGAGTTCTTAAGAATAAAACCAACCAACTATAGTAAAATAGGACTATATATAGATAATATATATCATTCCATCTCAAACTGACAACAACTTAAGTCAGAAAAAGGAGCATCAGGCCAGTTGACGTGCTCATAGGGAGAAGAAACAACATGCCTCCTTTTTTCCCCTTCCAAACGACTTAAGAAACACACCCTTTGTTTTATCTCGTCCTCTCTCTGGTCTTTCAGCTGCTCGACTCATCCAGAACATGGATACCACTGCTGAGCCTTGTTCAGACTTTTTCAAGTACGCCTGTGGAGGTTGGCTGAAACGCAATGTCATTCCCGAGACCAGCTCCCGTTACAGTAACTTTGACATTTTAAGAGATGAACTAGAAGTCATTTTGAAAGGTTAGTAGAGTTTGTATCAATGATTTCTCTCTTACTATATCTATTTTTTAGGCTACAGCTCTTAGCCGTAACAGGGAATAGAGCACAAGCCTGAAGTCGATAATCCCTCTAAGTTTTGCGGACCTCCACCCAGTCACTCGGAGGGTGGTGGACACTGAAATGGATATGTTGGTATTTCTTAGCATTTCTGTTCATTTCTATTTTTTTTGCTTTCATTTCTAGTTACACAAACAATGAAGCCCTATCATCCCTAGGGATAGCGTCTTTATGCCATTATACAGAAGAAGAAATTAAGTGATTGCCACTAGACACCACCTCCCACGGCCTTCCCATCCTGGCCCTGTGTCAAAATCCCTATCAGACATTACTAAGACTTGCCTTCCCAGAACAGGTATATTTTTTTCTAACCCAGTGAAGACACTTTCCCTGGGAAGTTGAGAAAGTCTTGTCTAACCCTCTGCTATCTTCCATCCTCTCTCCTCTTCTAAAAGTTATTTTGTAGGAAAAGCAAGTTTTGCTGTTTTCCAGCATCCAAGCAAGTAGAACAATTCATTCAATTCATTTGGAGCATGAACAGTACAATCACACAAAGATAATTATTTTTCAGCCATCAAGAGGACTATCATATTAAATTCCAAATTCCTGCGTATTATTATTTGTTTTCTTTTTAATCTCGATTTCAAAGAAAAGTAACTTATCTATGGCAGAGCAGTACACATCACCATTCACACATAAAAAAGATAATCTAGTCAAAAATGCTTTCATGTAACTTGGCTAATGAAACTAACCCCCAGTTCTGCACTAGGAATTATGATCAGGTAAGGGATTTGGTTTTTCCTGTAGGGTTTTGGCCTGGGGAGGGAGTGAACATACATACAAAGAAGCAAGTTTCTTACTGAACCTGTGCTGAAAATGTTAATTACAGCTGCAAATGAGCAATTATATTGATGCATTTTATTAAATACCCTATTTCAGACGTCCTTCAAGAACCCAAAACTGAAGATATAGTAGCAGTGCAGAAAGCAAAAACATTGTACAGATCTTGTATAAATGAATGTAAGTGTTCTTAATTTTATTTTATTAAGAGTGTGCCAAAATGTGCATAGACTTCTCAATGAATTTATTTTCATTGTTTTCAAAAGCTGTTATTGAGAGCAGAGGTGGAATGCCACTACTCAAACTTCTGCAAGATATATATGAGTGGCCAGTAGTAACAGAAAACTGGGAGCAAACGTATGGTAAGGCAGTTTACCTTTTTTAAAGAAATAATTTCCAATAAAATCTGTTATTATTACATTATACTTTCATATTAATGCACTAAAGCTTCTAAAGGTATACTTCACCTTTCATTGCTTTAGGTGCCTCTTGGACAGCTGAGAAATCCATTGCACAACTGAATTCTAAATATGGGAAAAAAGTCATTATTAATTTTTTTGTTGGCACTGATGATAAGAACTCTGTGAACCATATAATTCATGTAAGTGCTTGTGGCTGTCAGCCAAAGTTATTTTTAAATTGTAATAAAACTTCCACACATGTTGTTATTGATATTTACAAATAATGCATATTCTCATCTGAAGCGAATGAACAAGGTGGTAATAAATTAATGCTCTGTTCCTGATATCTGGATTTTCAATTGTGAAAGTATTTTCTTAATGATGTGTTGTAGACATTCATCTCTCCTTCCTGCTTCATTTTAGATAACTCTCCTTTCATAAAATAAGTGATAAGAAATGAAAGACTTCAGGCCCCTCCTATTTAGAAAAAGCACCAAATTTCTTTGTATGTTCATGAAAGGAGCATGGTCTGGTTTACGTAAGTAGTACAAGTCTGGAAACCAGAATTCCTAATCGTGTCCAAAAAGAACATAAAAAAAAGGATTTCAAACACAATTTAGTTCTCCCTAAAGAATGTCTGTACTTTTTTCTCAGTTAAGGTAAATAAAATGCCATTCTTTTAAAATGGCTTTGTTAGGTTATTTTCAAAAATGTAAGTGATTCATTTAGGTTTACCTAAGGTGTCACTTAGAACAAGATTAATATTTAACGAGTATGTTTGGAATGAACCAAAAAATTCATAAAGCTTTTCCATGGTCTCCTGTAAAAGAAACTAAACCAAAAGTTACAGGTCATAGAATCATATTTATGTCACTATTGAATAAATCCTCATGGCCATTTTTATTAAAATCACAAGGCATTGAATCCAGCTCTCTTCTTCAGCGGACCCCTTTCTCTCCCTTCGTAAATCCTCTCCGTGAGCTCCCGAATGCCAGTGTCCTACATGATCATGAGGGGGTTTTTTTAAGGAGGGTCAGGAGGTTAGAGAAGGAGCAGTGCCTTTCCGGTAGAGATGTCTCCTGGCTCTTTCCATGCCATTCCTCTGGGCGACGTTTCTTTCGTATCATCCTGGCTCATTGTGCCAGGATTCTCACTTTAACCCACAGATTCTCTGGTTCGCCTCTATACCCATCTTCTTCCCGTGCAGTGCACTGGAAGCAGTCATACAGAGCTGCAGGTGTGTCCAGGGAGCTCTCACTGGCTTTGAGGTGGGCTAGACACAGGATAGCAGACCTGAGTTTCCTCTTTTGCACACTCAGTTGGCAGCGAGGTCTGATGAAGTCCTGAGCAGAGCAGCTTTGGAGAGAAGTGAGGAGGTGTCTTCTTCATCTCCCATAGGGTAGAGGTTCTCCAGAAAAAAATTCTCTCACGAGATTCCACTAGCTAAAAAGTTGTAGCGTTACCATAGAGATTTTCCACCTTTTATTTTTTCACATCCCAGTTAAGAGCAGAGTTAGAAGAGAATGTCCCCCTGGGGAGCATATTAGAATCTCAGGAAGCTGGAATGCCCTGTAAATGTGAAATTTAGAAACTCCCCAGTCCTAGAGTCTTACATGTTTTCATTCACCTGTACCTTTTGTTCTGCATTAAAAATCCTCCCCAGTACATTTTTCTTTTCAAGTTTTCTTTGGATTTCCTCAAATATCTACAGCATAGTCTTTCAGATTATCTAACTACCCATCAGTCTAATGCTTAGAAATAGTGTGGAAACCATTTCCTAACTGTGTATTCACTCAGTGTCTGATCACTACTCTTATAAACAGCAAGAACACTAGGATCTTGCTTGTACAGAGGCATGCTTGTGTTTTGTCCACCTGTTCTGTGTCAGCTGAATGGTTTATTTTCTTGTGTATATTTTTTATAGATTGACCAAGCGCGACTTGGCCTCCCTTCCAGAGACTACTATGAATGCACTGGAATATATAAAGAGGTAAAAGTAAAGTAAAACAAAAATAAAACTACAGACTCATTTGGTGTAAACTTATAAATAGTGAAAAAGACTAAGACCAAGGATAAACTTAAACCCTCTATGTTCTTCACTCTGGACAGATACTTTAAATCACAAATAATGGTGAGCTCTCTTTGATAGAATGAATATTCTCAGCAGAATAAATGAAGGTATTTTAAGAAACAGGGAAACTTGAAATTCCTTATTTATGTCTTGATTTTTAGTACTTGTCATATGACCCATTTTGAAAAGTCAATTTTAAATGCTTTAATTCCACTATAAATTGGATCATTTGAAAAACGAACAGGTTTATCATGGTTGAGGGTGGTACCAATGAGGACCAAAGAATGGTCCAGTATGAGACACGTCACACTCTGTAGCATGCTTCCAGAGCCTTCTGATTTGACTTTCAGAGGACTCTGTAGGTAGGGGCATCCAGTTCAGGCAAACCTTCGCAGCCACCTTTTGACCCAAAATTGATCAGCTAGCCACGGGTCTCCCAGCCTTACCTCCCTCAAGGTGAGGTTTGTGTGCTCCTGCTTATCTGTTGTGAAGGAACAGCAGAAGGCAGCTCAGCAATAGGATGTGTTAGCAGATATTTGGGGAAGGTGTTGGTTCTATAAATGTTTTCTTCATAATTATTTTGTAGCTCAGAAGTAAGCTAAGTTTACCTTCGATGAGCTAATGGGTCACAGTATAGTGGTGTGGCTGAAATTACTCCCTAGTTAAAATTATTAACTAAATATTTTTATACTAAGCATTTATTTTGCATAATTAAGTTCAAAAAACATGGAATAAATTTACTATAAAGTATCTTTTTGAGTGGCTACATGGTATTGAAATGAAGAAAAAGATGTATTATAAAAGGCCACAATCAAATAAATGTGAGATACTTGAGTTTATTATATTCTAGTTACTGTGTGGGTTGCAACTATTGGCTTTACAAGCTCTCCAGCTGCTTCCTATTGCAGAGTTGAGGATGATTGAGGAATTTTGGCTCATTCTACTACATTTTCATCATCTTCAACTGGGATGTTTTCATATTTAAGATTGTGTCCTATAAAGTGTACCACATTTTTCCAATCCTAAAAATATACATTTTGTTTTCTGTATTTTAACTTTCCTGATGTCAAAATACCATACACAGCTGAAGTCGCAGTCCTGCAGATGAGTAGGTACAAGCTGGAACGGAGCTAAACCTAGAGAGGACTTTGTCTGCCCACTTACCAGAAACACAAGCCGAGACACAGATATTCATTGAGTTGCTACTATGTGACAGATAGTTTCCTATGCAGTAGGGTTACCAAGGAAACAAGGCAGAAAGTGTCTTTTTTCACATGAAACGCATATTATAATGGGAGGAGATAGACAATAAAGAAACAAGTAAATTATTTCAGGAAATAATATAAATAGAGAGAGCAGTGTTATAAAGGAACTAAAACAGGGTCTATGATATAAAGTGAATGACTGGGGTGGGTGGATAATTTAGATGTAATTATATTTGCTTTTTAAAAAGATCACTCTGACTACTGCTTAGTTGACTTGTTAAAATAGATCTTGCAAGGGAAACTGCTGACCTCATTTTGTCCTTTCTGGGTACCAGGTGACTAATAGTGAGGAGGGTTCACACAGTCCAGGTATCTGTATTTAACAAAACATAAAGGAGCTTTTTAACTTGGGACTTAGTAACTATGATAAGAGAATTGTTTTGAGATTGACTGAACCAAGTTTGTAAAAAGAACTACATGCAGCTTCCTAAACATGCAACAAACCTTAGAAGTTACACAATAAATGCTCATATGAATCTGCAGGTTCTCCTCCATATAACCTGGTGAATGCTCCAGACAGTCTCCATGCTGGTCCACAGTGGATCCTCTTGTGTCCAGTGTTTCCCCTGCTCAGGTCTCTCTGTGCTGGCAGCTGCCTGCTCCCTGACATACTGTTTAAAGTGGGAAAAAATTCCAAGCATTTTTGACAGGAAACATATCTTCCTTTCTTAATGTCTTCTGCGCATTCCTCCAGAAAACTTTCTGTGTAATACTATTGAATATCCCCCAGCATCAGTGGCTAGGAATAGTATAGTTCCATGATTTCTCAGTCACTTCATGCTTCATATTATGTCAGTTTTCTTCCCCAAAAAAGGGGAAGGCAGAAAATTGTTAAGAACTAGGTGTCCCAGAATAGAATCTTTGGAAGTGAAACTCTTGATCGACAGGTTGTTGGCACACTAAGGTACACAAATATTAGCCATTCTGACTGCCAAGCTATCAGTTCTTCCCTAGGTCTTGCTGTCACTCGTTAACAAAGATACTAAAATTTGAAGGACGATAGTCAAATGAAATTGCTCTCTTCCTCTTTGGTAACTCCAACAAATATCAGCTTTTGTTCAAATGTTAAAATATGTGTTGATTACCTTTTCCCCCAAAACATGACAGTTACCATAAGGTGGCATTTTACATATCTAGAAGTATCTCAAGGAAGAAAAGTAAAACCTCAAAGTAGAATCATGTCTTGTAGAAAGGATTGAACAGCATCAGTAAGCCTGGGTTCTGACAGCTACGATATAAATGCGGATACTGGAAAAGGTAATCAGGATGCTCAGACACATGTTTTAACCTGTCATGTTAGCATAGTTGCCAGGTAATGGAGCTCATTAAAGGAAGTAGTGTGTTCCATGTGGCTGTATTAAACATTTAAGCATCCCAGAAGCTAGTGCTTCCAGTTTTCTGGGAAACTTGACCAGCTCAGCAAACTAGAAGTGTCATTCATTCTTGGCTCATGCCAAGTTCCATAGGCTTTAGATTTATCTATAAAGATGAAAATACTGGAGTGGAACCAGTTTACTGAATCAACAAAGTGCGAGAGAGCATTCTTGTTACTGTTTTCTCACCTGACTAACAAAAAAAGCATCTTACGATGTTAAAAAAAATCTTAATAAGTTAATATTGGAAAATTCAAATTACCATTTCCTTCATAGTCAGTAGTAATTCCTTGTTGAATGCAGATGAATTTATGTGATTTGAAATACAGTTAATTCAAAAACATTACATGCTTATTTTTTACAACTGTTAGTCTCATAAGGTATGAACTCAGACATATTTGTTTACTTCAAAGTGAAACAAGATTTCTGATTACCTTTGAAAGGAAAAGAATGGAGTTGACAAGAATACATCTAAAAGCATTCCATTATCCTGTTACCTTAGTGATTAGATTTTTAATACAGACTCCCGCTAAAAAGTAGTTTGTTCTGTTGAGTAGCAGATTCATAGATAGAGATGCTAGCCAGACAGCCCCAGCATCGCTGGGTATCCATGAAAGAGAGAGCCTTCTCCCCAGGCAACTGTTTACTTAGCATTTAGTAAAGGTCACGGAATGCCAATATCTAAACCCTACTTAAAGCTGTCCTCTTGACTTTCAAATTGATAATAACGCTGTACATTTTGCTTAGATTCTTGCTAGATAAAATACTTCCATCTCCTTATTAGTTTTATGTTTGATCCTTTTAATGAGTCGCCATAAATTCAGATGTGTCTTTGCACTTGCAGTAAATGTAAATGGCCCCCTATCACTGGTAATTGATTAGCAGTGATGTCACACTCTTGAAATTGTGAAAGTGTTAAGCACTGTATAGCCTTCCTTTGTATTTATTTTTTCACTATTATTATTTTTATTGCATTGTGTGTTCACAACTTATAGTTAGATTTCTTTCTGTCACCATATATTTGACCCCTTTTACCCCATGTACCCTCTGGTAACCACTAGTCTATTGTTCATGTCCATGAGTCTTTGTTTGCCTTCCTTTGTATTTCCCTGTGAACAAGTCTTAGAAGCACAGAAGTGCCCATCTATCCCAAATTTGTTTGGCATGACTTTCCAAATTATGATTGTTTATTGTTAAGCTGGTGTTGGGAGCTTAAGTTTTGAGTGAATTTTAATGAGGTGGGATCATAATTTATTTTAACTGTTGATAGATAATAATGGCTAAATGGCAATGGGTTGAGATTTATGAAATTAGCACTCAATCTCCTGGAGTTGATGCCACTCTGAACTTGAATAAGGCATTTGTATATTCTGTAAAAGGTCCATAATGTAACTAGTTTATAGCATACCTTCAGAAAGTTAAAATGTATGTGAAGATAAAATGAAAACAATTTGAATTTGGGTTCTTAGAAAAAGCTGATATCCAAATATGGTATCTTAGAGAGAAATTTTATATTAATGGGACCCAACTGTGGAATTAACTGACACCTACCTGTTTGTATTAGAGGAGCTCATGAGAACACAGACTCATTTAAAAAACAAAACAACTGCATGACCAGAAGAGACAGATATGAAGATATTCTGATAAATTTCTATGAGTTTGTGGCCACTTCTTTATGAATAGGCGAAAAAATATATGTATAAGCAGGAGAACCTAAGAAAAAGAAATTTGGTAAAGGAATATATTAGTATTTAAGAAAAAATATTAGGTTATTGCTGATCACGTGTTTTGCAACTGCATTCTTGTTAAGGCAACTTAAAGTAACTTGATTAAAAACTGAAAATTACAAAATCTCCATAACCAGTTATGAATTACTTAGTACTAAAAACTGAAAATTGCAAAATCTCCATAACCGCAGATATAAATTACCCAGTACTTTTAAAGCTGTACTTTATTGTTTTGTTCTTATTCAAAGACATGTTGACCTTTTAAGAATCTGTGCAGGTCATTTCTTTTAGGATTTAGAAAAGGGTTTTTATTTTACTGTTTTATCTGTTACCAAAAATTAATATTGAATTGAAAATAAATTTTTAACTTAAAGTACTGTGAAGAGTATTTAGAAGGTTCACCAGTAATTTATTGTTATTTATTTCTTACAGGCTTGTACAGCCTATGTGAATTTCATGATTTCTGTGGCCAAATTGATTCGTCAGGAAAGAGGACTGCCTATAGATGAAAACCAGATTTCTTTGGAAATGAATAAAGTTATGGAATTGGAAAAAGAAATTGCCAATGTAAAACACATTACCTATGATACACTGAATAATGTTAACCACTTTTTTTCTTTCTTCTCTCTATCATATTTTAAGGGTAAAAGGTACAACTCCTTAACCAAGAGATAAAAATGCATAGCTCAGTAATGGATCATTGACTTTACGAGGACCTTTGAAACTGTAGAATTTTATGGTAAACTGGGTTTCTAACATCCAGAAGACATACTAAGTTTGACAAATATTAAACTAGATATACTTAATTACCTATTGTAAGTGGATTACATCAAAATTCCATTTACAGTCAACTGTCGTTGAGATGTCCTTGAGACTCGGCACATTTGATTGCTAACTGTTCAGTAAAGCTGTTTTAGTCTTGATACTTACAGTTTTACTTTTTTAAAAGTTTATAGTGATCACAAAGATTGTCTTTATCCCTTTGCTTAGAAATATTAGCCCCTGAACATGGCCACATGACTATGCGATGTCACTTAGCTCAGACTGTCAGGCTGCTCAGCTCAGGAGAGATCCTACAAGAAGAGTTTATCAGCAAAGCCCAAGGAGTATATTCATGAATTTCCAATGGTTGCAGATGAGCCCTTGGATTCTGAGTTGGCACTTTCTTGTCTTACTTACTGGGTCTACAGTCTCAAGCCAGTGAACTCTGTTTGAAGCAGCATCCAGGTTATTCACTGAAGCTCTGGTCGGTTTCAGTCTAGAAGCCACAGAGATCTCTCTGACATTGCAGACAACAACCTGCACTCCTAAATCCCCATCTGCTTGCCACTGTCATCGGAATCTTTGAAAATCTGAAGATCTTAGGGGGCAGTTTTAGCTTTCCTGGAGCTACATGAGAACAAAAATCTCCAATCACAGCAAGACTTTGCTTGGAGCTGCTGCTGGATGAATGGCAGTTTGATGGGTTACATGTGGTTCTGTGTTGAAAATAGTTATTAGAGGAGAACATTTTATTGCTCAGGTTTTTACTACTAGCACCTTCCCAGACTATATTCTCCTTTGATCTGCTTCAGCTATGTGGGTAGTTGTATCTTACCTTAGAATTATTTGTGTCTATATTTTCTCCTTTCTCTTAGACTCTGACACTGCTGTGGTACCTTAGTCATCTGTGAATCACCTATGTATCTCTAACAGTGTCCAGCTTATTATTGCATGCAGGAGATGTTCAATAAGTAATCTTTTAAATAAATGAATAAATAAGTGACCTAACGGGGAAATTGGAGCCATTGTCACTGAGAAATAATTCCCATTTTAAACTTTTACCTTCTGTCTCTTCTCACTTAAAATTGCTTTTGCTCGTTTCAACCACTAGCTGGGGGTTGCTATTGCAGTTGTCTTTTTTGATTCAGTGAAAAAAATAAAACCGGATGCTATTGAATATAGAGCACTAAACTGGTTAGGCAGTCACAAAATTAGAAGGTGGCTAACACTCTCCTCAGATAACACACAATTTACCTGTGCTATGTACTAAAAATTTTCTCTGTCTTACTTGCTTTAAATTCTTGCAGAACCCATTGTGGGTTTATTTTTTTCTCTGTCTGGATTTTAACTGAGACACCAAATAGTAGTGGTGGGGGTGGGAGACAAAGTATTTGAATGATAAATTGGAAATGTCTATATTCAAAAAAGTTATTATGACACAGATGAGCTGGCCATTAGCCATAGAAAGAAGGAGCCTGCAAATATCACTAATGTGGTTTGGCAGTTCTCAAATATAAAAAGATTTTTTTTTTTTAATTTTGTACTCTACACCGCAGCCAAATCTTGATAATTAGTACTGAACATACTTAAAGTCTCTTCAATATCACTTTTCTTTTTGATATGACAAAATAAATTACAAAATAAGCACAGAGTAGAACTTAAATAAAATTATATTGTACCTATCCTATATTTTTTCCTTAAATATAGTTATATTTTTCTAAAGAATTCTCAGTTCTAAAATTATGATCAAAAATTAAATCCACAGGCTACCGATAAACCTGAAGATCGAAATGATCCAGTGCTTCTTTATAAGAAAATGACATTAGCTGAAGTCCAAAGAAACTTTTCACTAGAGATCAATGGGAAGGTAAGCAGCAAGCTTTATTTATTCTCTTATTGAGCCATTTCTAAAAATTACTACATTGAGATGCAGTTTTTTAAAATTTAATGATTTATTTATTGAAATAAATTGAACATCAAATGAACTTAGATGACATCAACCATTTGACTTCATGACAAGACCTGGAAAAAAATATTTGAAATTATTATACTTATATTTAGTTGGAAGGAACCTCAAAGGTAAAAGTCTTTTCAAGGGAGCTATTCAATATTTGTGGGAACCATCATAGAAAAGGAATTTTGGAAAACATTAAAACTGAAAATTCTTTTGAAAGACTATTTTATAGCCATCGGACTTGAACAATCAAGTAATAAAATTCTTTAAAATTCTAAAGGATAATTTGTTCGTAGAACTTGCTGTGTTCTCATCAAGGCTTTCTATGGAGGTGTTCAGAGCAGTGATGGAGAAATAGAACACAGGAAATAAGAAAAACCTGTCTCATCAATTTCATTTATAAACAGCTATTGACATCTTTTTGCTTAGCTGTAATTCATTAGCTAGTATATAATTATCTCTTTGGGGGGCTGTTCACGTATACTTGTGTAATAGTTGATGCACACAATTCGGAAATAAAACAACATGCATGGGAAAATCTACATACTACCACATTCAGTGATGGATTCTCTTTGGCACTAATAAGCAAGAACTTTTAAAAAGCATAACCTATTGAGTTAAGAATTTCTCATAGCATTTTTAATATAATAAGTGCTTAATAAATATGTTTGCAAGAATTGTCCAGACCACCAAAGAAAATCAAGAAACTTACATATCACTTCATACTTAGTAAGTGATATATATGTAATCATAGAGCCTAAAATATTGATAATCTTAAACATTCTCAAACACTGAAGTGTGGCATTTCAGAAAGATTTTTATGACTATTCACTGGTGGTTGAATAGCCACAATTCCCATTTAAAATATAATAGACAAGATTCCATCTTTTGGCAACTCCAAACCTAGCTCTGACTATAAAAACTTCATGGCTATAGACCCATTACTTATAGTTTGAAATGTGTTTTGTTTGGCTTCATTGAACCATCTGTGGTGTATCTATAACATAACTGTACCTCTGCTTTAACTATAGTATGGTTTCATTACAGCAGAATATCTACTGAGATGTATTACTGTATTTGAATTAATTGTTCATTAATATTGACTTTTAAAAGATAAACACTTTATGCTCACTTAAATTTTTGCATAAATCAAGGAAATTTTATTTTTAAAGCTAAACGTTTCTTTTTTAAATATTGGTTAGACCAAGAAAATAACATTGAGCCTAATTTCTAGCTGTATATTCTCTATGCTTATAGGTTTTGCTTTTGTTCTGAAGTGGTTGGTTTAATTCTTCTATCAAAATAATCATACTGCAAAACTAATTTTTATTTAAAACTAGTTGAAACAATTGAGGGAAAATCTCAAACAATTATCAAACTGATGATTGTAATAATTATATTGTGATGCAACTGACACCCTAAGCATGTCTGACCCCATAACCATAATTAAGTGTTGGAATCGGGAAGAGAAATCCATAATTACTGAATGTTTTGTGCCTGCTCTTTTCCAGTCATTCAGCTGGTCAAATTTCACAAATGAAATTATGTCAACTGTGAATATTAATATTACAAATGAGGAAGATGTGGTTGTTTATGCTCCAGAATATTTAACCAAAATTAAGCTCATTCTTACAAAATATTCTGCCAGGTAGGTATGTCAGAGTGCCCATGTCCTCAGAGTTTACATTTAATATCAGTCTTTAGAAGCTTTGCAGCCTCATCTTTTCTGTTGCTGGGTGGTGGGTTTTTTTATACAGAGATCTTCAAAATTTAATGTCCTGGCGGTTCATAATGGATCTTGTAAGCAGCCTCAGCAGAACCTACAAGGAGTCCAGAAATGCTTTCCGCAAGGTGAAGAAACAATCTCTCTTTTCTTAAGACTTAAAGCATAAAGAGATACATGGTTATGAAGGTGCCATGTACACTGCTTAAATGTGGTGAACTTTGCCAAAAGACAAAATGTCAAATGTTGATTATTTTGCCCATGCTATAGGCTATGATGCCTAGAAAAAGCCAGTTTTCATGGGCTTTGCCATCCTGTGATTGTCTACTGTGGCATCATGATTGAAATACCCTGGAAGTATATGCATTTGGTTGTGTGAGCAGCTCATAAAAGATACTGGCTTGGTTTTTTGCTGTTAAAAATAATTGAAGGGCTATCTCAATTAACTTGATTTTTCAGATGCTCATAGCACACTAGACATACACACAGATGGACTACACTGATGTGGACAGCCACTGAGAACACAGCTACCTGGAGACAAGCTTAATGCCTTTTATTAGGCTGTACCTACATTTAAACACTCATCATCTAATTCTGTTGTGAGGGGAAAGAGCAAAAGGGATTGAGAAAGGATAAATTCTGGCAAATATATTTGGTGTCATGGAAAGGAAATAACTCAGATTGATTGAATTTCTTTTTACCCTTTAAAAGAAAATGTAGACACATTTTTAAAATTAAAGAATGTAAAAATGGTGTTTTGCTAAATTTCCCTTACCTAAGTTAGTCCCCTTGTTAGTACTTAAATTTATATACATATAGTTCTTCTAGGTACTGGAAGTTCAGCTAAAACATTAAAAAAAACAGGAATATGTTTTCTCGTATGCCAGATTTCTCCCCTGTTACGTTTATTGAACATTTCTTCACATTTAGGTTACTGCAGTGGTAACAGTGTTATTTTTTTGTTTGTTTTGGGGTTTTGTTGTTGTTGTTTTCTAAAGCTGTCTAAAAGGTTCTTAACTTGTAACAGCTAGAAGTTCTACTGGGACAGGTAGTGAAAATATACCTTGTTTTCAGATCATATATAAAGAAACAATTGGATTGGATTACATTTTATCATAGGCAAGGACAACGTGCCTTGTGAGGAGAAGCAATGAATATTGCAAAAACTTAGGAGACGTAAAGAATAGAGTCCTGTGAAATTTGTGCTCTTACCATGCTGCAGCTCTCTTCTGATCTCACGCCATTTCCTTTTTCTCTCCCATAGGCCCTTTATGGCACAACATCAGAAACCGCGACTTGGAGACGTTGTGCAAACTATGTCAATGGGAACATGGAAAATGCCGTGGGAAGGCTTTATGTAGAAGCAGCATTTGCTGGAGAGAGTAAACATGTGGTAATGTTTTCAGCACAGTACACTATCAGTTATTCGTATTGATGGACAGTTACAATAATCTATAATTTGGCTAAAATTTTATTAATTGACAGAATCTTTGAATGACAGTTTGCCATTATTTCCCAGTAAACTTCATCTTCCCTCCCCCAAGGGTCTGCTTATGTTTCTGATCCTAATATTGTTTAGTTTAAAACCAACTGTCCATTTTCCAGAAGCAGTAGATTCAGAGTACCTAGTCACATGTTCTTTTGACATAGTCATTTATAAATTCTCCTATTCGCAGAATTGACTAAGAATTAGTGTTTTCTTAAAAACCTAGAAAGTAAACCCGGATTTATTTCTGTAAGAAATGTATTCTATTTTTCATTGTTACTGAAATGAAAACAATGGAATTTAAAGATATGGTGAAATAATCTATTAAAATGCTACTTAATGTTTAAACAAACTACAAAAGGTAATGACAGCTAATATTTTATGTTAGTTTTTCTTTTATGATAATGGAAACTATTACGATCTAAGCATGATTTTTAAAAGTATATATTAAGACTCATTTAACCATTAGTGTTGATAGTAGCAATATTGGTTTAAAAATATAATTACCCACATATATTCATTTGTCAAGGTCACAGTTCGTGTATAAATTTATGTTTATTAACATATTATTGAGTCACATAAAGATAGTTTATAGCTCTATTTTTTAAAAATGTGTTTTACAAAAAAAAAAAAAAAAAATTAATTAATGGCCCAAATTTGTCTTCTATTGGTTTGAGGTTGAGGATTTGATCGCACAGATCCGGGAAGTCTTTATTCAGACTTTAGATGACCTCACGTGGATGGATTCTGAAACAAAAAAGAGAGCTGAAGAAAAGGTAAAAAGCAAGACAGGGCTACCTATCAAAGAATAATTTCATAAGGAAATAGTAACTTTTAAGAAAGTTTGGAAAAAATATAATCAAGAATTCCATAAAATAAAAGCTCTTTCAAGATGTTATGTTTCCAGGAACATTTTTCAATTTTTTTTTATATAATTTTCATCTTCTATTATCTCTTTGCAATCAGCTCCTACTTGTCATGTTCAGTTCAAAACTCTGAAAAAGCTTCAACTTTCCTTTTTTTATGGAAGATTTCAGAAAACGAGGAAAATCTGATGTGAACAGGAAAGAATGAAAAGATACTATCAGCAGTTCATATTTTTCCTCCTTTTATGAAAGATACCTGAAAGGGCTCTACCAATGTCTAAAAATTTGCCCTCAATTTTTAACACAAATTTCTAGCTAAATATTTTTAAACATGCCCATTTAGCTTTTTCTATATCACCTAGAGAGAAAAAAATACTGCATTTCTATTCAAGCAAATATTAGGGAGTGTGTTATTTGAGTATTATAAGGTGCTCTAATTAGAGGGATATTGAAGGAGCCTTCTTGTAATTATTCCTATCTGCACCCATTGTACACCTTCTATTGAGACTTCTAATATCTCACATAAGAATAAAGGTGAGATTTCTAAGGAAATGTTATGTTTAAGTTTACTATGCTCATTTGTCTCGATAACTATATAAAACTAGAAGGAACAACATGTCCAGTGAAAACTGTACGTGCTTTACGAGCAATATTCACATGCAACCCGATTATTCCTCTATAGTTAGGGTTGCAGAAAGAACAGAGTATTCTTTGAACTGATAAAGAAGGAGTTCAAAACCTATTATCATGAGAGAATCAAGCTGTAGTTTGGATCTGTTTCAGGATTAAACCACATGGAGGAACTATCTTTTTCAGCTCTCACAGAGCTCTGGGTAGGTTAGGTCTAGAATTTAGGCCCCCCAGTATAGCTACCTTTTCATCACTCTGCTTAAGTCCTCAGAAATTCTGGCTGGATTTGCTCCTTTTATGGCTAGCTATTCAAGACATGGGTCTGTTTGATATAGCCAATTGGAGTGTTCTAGATCATCATTTCCCAAGGTGGTGTCACAGAACACTGGACCTGCCAAGTTGTTCCACAAAAGAGAGTCCCATGGCAACAAGAATTTAGGAAACACTTGCTGTAAGAAGGCTTCCCTGATCCCGCACTAATCTAGGTTACATGCTCCTGGGGCATGATTTTATGGCACTATACGTCACACTTGAGAGTTAATTCTCATTTCCTTGCCAATCATTGATCTTTATGGTAAGCAATCTGGTGGCAGAAATTTGCCTGGCATTGTATCCTCAGCCCCTTACACAGTACCTGGCTCATCGTAGACCCTTGAGCATATATTGAATGAATAAATGGACAAATTAATTCCTCCTCTTGGACGCTTATAATTTTGACTCTTAGAAGTCCTGCAATAAAGAAACCTACTTAATATTTTTGTCACAGTATTTACCCAAAATATTTGACAATAAATTCTATGTAATAACTTTTATTTTCGTAATTTGTGTCCTTTATAACACTTTTTGGGGAAATGTTTTTTAGAAAATAAAGTGTCATTGAAAGGGGGGCTGCTGATTTGTAATGAGCCAATGGTGTGGAAACCTACAAGAAAATGGGCTCAAACTAACTGACTTCATGATACATATCCTGTCCTAACCACTGGGAAATCCTGGGCTTATGAAATATATTTATAACAAAACCACATCCATTTGATGACAAATCAAATAACTCAGAGACGCAGGCTTAATTCCCCATGAAAATTTAAATTTAAAGAGCAATGTGATATGGTAGAATCAAAAGTCAAATACCTTTGAGAAAAATGAAAAAGCAAAAAAATAGAAATAGCAAATAGTAAACAAGTGATAATCATGAAATAAAAATAAGTAAACTTAAAAATAGACATAAAAATTAGAAATGGCAGTAAGCAGGTCGTACATATGAGCTGATATAATAAGGAAAACTCTTGTTTTCCACTCATTTAATTAATGTCATTCATTTAACTTTGAGAAGATAGGTACACCATTATGGAGACCGAAGGAGAACATAAAACTTTCAAGAACCAATATTCAGGAAGAATAGTAGCACTAAACCTGTAAGCCTATATGTGTTTTTTCGGCCAAATCAGTAAAGTGGAAGATGATTGTAACCTGCTAGAATGGAAGCTTTAAATATTAAACCTCTTGTAAATTGAAGAAAAAGTTCGTGAAAGTACAATATACGTGAAACAATGACTTGTCAGCTCTTATTTTGGTTTTCTTGGGAAAGCTATAGCCTATGAGAATAGGGCATTAGAAGCTGAATTTCAGACCAATTTTTTTGTTTATTCTGAATCTCGAAAAGAAGCCACTGCAAAGATCTCTGTTTCAATGTTGTCAGCTACTCTTTGTAAATAGTATGGATCAAGTTATTCAGTTGATATTAGTGGGCAAATTATAACGTTTGCATTTGAAAATTACATAATCATTCTCACATTCAGTATTATAATTTTCATAGGCCTTAGCAATTAAAGAAAGAATTGGCTATCCTGATGACATTGTTTCAAATGATAAAAAACTGAATGATGAATACCTCGAGGTAAGTCTCTATAAAGTCGCTGGGCTAATGACACTTGGGGCTGGTGCAACATCATTTCTAGCTATGGGATACTAGAAATTATGTGAAATAAACTAAAACCATAGGACTTATTATATAAAGCCTTTAACACTAAAGACAGATCTATGTTTGTTTTATTTTAGCCTTTTGTTTCATTTTCTTGGTTTTTATTTGATTTTCATTATTTTGGTTTCCACATATTCCATTTTAAGAGCAGTAAGAAAAACGTTGTGTCCTTTAGAGAGTACCAAGGGTGGACATCAAAGTGGTAGACAGCAGGCAGCACTCCATCCCCTTATCTCATCTTCTGCAGGCTTGAAAAGTAAAATCTTCAGGTTTCCATCCACTTTCTAATTATTCCTCCATTGGATAATCCAGGTCGTGCATTCTTTATTGAAAAAACAAACAAAAAATCTGTTGTTTGAGAATCAGAGACTATTTTATTCTCCTCTGGTAACGTAACAATGAAAAGAGAAGAGACTTGGTTAAAGTCACTGCGGTACTGTTTTCAGACTCAGCTGATGGCCCTGTTGGTGACCTTGTGGTCACTGCAACTACTTGAGACTCTGGTGATGACATGGTGACCCTTGCACAGAGTGAGGATGACAGTGATTCCCCATCTGCTGATTAGTAGTCTAACGTGGGGGTTTGCAAGGCACGGTGTCCTCTTCTCCTTTTCCATTTGTAGAAAAGCTTAACTATTTCTTTTAAATGAGCTGGCTGCGGCGTGTTACTGGGGGCCCTTGTGCAGAAGCCTAGTCACTAAGACCATAGATGCAAAGCTGAACTGTGTGGGTTCAAATCCCAGCTCCACTACCCAGTAACTTGGGCAAGTGCACTTGTCTGTGCCTCAGTTTCCTCAACTTTTAAATGGTGATAACAGCCCATCTTTATGATTATTAAAAGAGTGTAATCTACATTTAAAGTTTCTAGAACAGTGTCTGGCACATAGTAGGTACATATGAGAAACATAGTAGGTTCTATTATCATACCTGGTATTTGAGGATTAATATAGTAAGGCTTGTCCGACACTTGGTTTCATTTGATTAATTACAAAAGAATAGACTGAAATAGTGATTCAGCTAGACCAGCAGTGACCTGTAATATAGAACTAGACTGACTGGAACTAAATTCTTTGATAAGTGTTAATGCTCTCTGTTGACTTTATTAATTGATAGAATTTAAGAAAATATTCTCTTTGTTTTTTAGCAAAAGTTTTATTGGTTTTAATATTTTTTCCAAAATCTTTTATGTCATATAGTTGAACTACAAAGAAGATGAATACTTTGAGAACATAATTCAAAATTTGAAGTTTGGCCAAAATAAACAACTAAAGAAGCTTCGAGAAAAGGTGGACAAGGATGAGTATGTATATTTCCGTTTCTAATATGTTCATTCAGAAGGGGGCCTTTTCCCCTCTTCCTTGTTGTATTAAGAGAAAGAGCCTGACTTAGAACTTAGTTTTAAAAAATATAATTGTCCTCCTTCTATAAAGTACTTTTAAGAACATCTAAGAATATCATACTAAGGATGGGTCAGAGATTTAACCAAATTTAATATTTTTTTATTAAGGTATGTCCTCACACAACCTCATTTCTTTAGTTTCTTTTCATTTTATTGTGTGTCCCCTCTGTTTACCTCAAGAACACCTTAATCTAAGTAACCCATAGCTTCTTCAAGCCTTCTTTGAGGCTTTACTCGCTATACTTAGAATTTTCTTCTGCTCACGACTCCACCTGTTTTCTATCAGTCAGTCATTCTACACCTCCCTGCCCTTCCTAGATTGCTCCACATGACACTTCTCTCACCCTAGTGGTAGTCAAATGTGAGATACCAGGAATTACTCTCATTCGTAGCTTTCAAATGCTTAATCTTTGCTTATAGGTGGCATTAGTACTTCACATTAACTATTAGTTTAGTGTTTATTTTTCAATTAAATGGAGGCATCTAACACATTTATCAACACATGTGTTTGTGAACTTAAATCCCTAGAATTGCTTATGTTGACTTCTCACTAGGCAGTCAGCTCCTAGAGAAGAGGGTGTATTGCTTTTGACTATCCACCACAGTGAGTGATGAAAACATAGGTTTTCAGTTAAAACTGAATTAATGAGTGAGCAAGTGAAAAATAAATATGCTAACTTGATTTGTGTGGTAGCTGACATAATAACATGCCAATGAGGTGCTTGGTTTATTTAAGCATTCATTTATTCTTCCACTTATTTGTTTATTAAACTAAAATTTTTGAACACTAAGTTCATGCATCCTGGAGTACTGGGAGAATCAAAGATGAACTTTGATTGTGTTACATAACATTGTCACAGCAGAAGGTATTGTGGAGGAGGAGGAGAAGTTTCCCGCTTCACTCTTTCTGAGTTTGTATGGCTGGACTAATAATAACATTGATATATGACCCGATTAACAGAAGAAAAAGTTTAATACGTGCACATAGGAGATTATAAATGATACCCTGAGAAATGATGAATCATCCAGATTTTTATACTTTTTAGACAAAGAAACAATAAATTAGTGAAGAATAGATAGGACGAAGAAAGTTAGATTTGTGTGCTTATTAGGGAAGAATCTAAGCAAAGTTGGGACTTGGATTGTAAATTAGTAAAGAAATCAGTTTTGTTTATACAAGCTTTTTGGCCTTAAATTCCTTAACTCTAGGGATAATGGTGTCTCTCTCAGCCTCCTAGAGCAAGGAGGGCATCCTTCACAGGAGATAATTATTTCCTGCATTCAGGGAGATGAGGGAGGGTCAGCGTGCCCTTCTTGCACCAGCTGCTTGTTGAGTAACTTTAATTCAAAGTAATCATTTTGCCATTGTGGAATATTTGGGGGTGGCCTGCCCAGGGCCCTGAAAGTAGGAAAGACATAATGTAATAAACTGTACCACCGGTGGGGAAATATTGTGCCAAGAAAAGTACAAAGTGCAGTGGGACTGTTTGATGCTAAGACTGTTCTAAGTACACCAAGTACGGGTTGGACAAAATTCCTAAATGGAAATACCGATACATTTCAGTCTTTATACAGGTACCCTGAAAGAGAGACTGATTTCTTTTGCTGACCTCTGGGTTTATACTGGAGCGAATATTGTGTTGTCTGGCACTAAAAATGGGGCTGCAAATGTCAGAGGATGTTTAGTGTCCCAGCTAGGAAAGAAGAAAGGAGAATGGGTGCATATGATTGGCATTATAATCGGTTAATAAACCCTTTTTCTAGAAACCCACAAAGTCATCAAAAAGAATATTCTGAGGGTTAAATTTATAATCTGAGACGTTTCTTAGAAGTCTGAATATTTTCATTTCTTTAAAATACTTATAATTGCATTTAATATTTGTTAGCACCATGTAAATTATCTACAAATATTGTCAAATATTCTTTCTGAAAATAGTTAACATAATCTGCGTTCATATGACACCAGAATTTTTTTTATAATTTTAAAAATAGTTGTTGAAATATTGCTTGATCTTTTCTTTTGAAGTTGATGTAGTACCAGTTCCATAATTATTTTGTAATATAGTTTGCACTTTTCATTCCCTTTATCATATGTGTTGATTTTCTCTGAGCCCTTTTCTCTTTATGGTAGATAATTGAAAGCCAAACTTGTATACAATATTTGAATGAACATTTGGTCAGTAGCATGCATAGTTCAGTAGTACTTTTTGAGTCCCTTCCATGAGCTTCTGATAGTCAATCATAAGTGCAATATAACTTTTAAGGTCTTCTCTGCCAAACCAGGCTAGTTTGTCTTCCTTCCCCATCTAATGCCTACATACCGAGTACAAGGGTCCAAAATTCTGACTGCACATTAGGGTCATCGGAGAAGCAATAGAAATAGTACTGATTGCCCAACTTCACCACCCTAGATTGTGATGTACCTGGCTGTGGGTGGGGACCTAGTTATAGCAGGTCCTTGAATAATGTTGTTTTGTTCAATGTTGTTTCGTTATGATGTTGATGAGGTGCTTATATTAAGCAGGAACTTTTAACTCTTGTTTACATCAATTAGGCAAGGTAAAACTGGTTCTGTCATTTCGCCACAGTTCCAGGAACCTATTTATGACGTCAAGTGAGGACTTACTCTACTGATATTCTTTTTAAGTACTACCACCATCCCCCTCTCCAAGTGAGAACCCTTGAGTTAAAGCAGTTCATTTTGTATCAACTCATACTTGTTCATATTTACTTTTGTGGAATATTTTTTATAAGATAATGCCTTTCATTTGGCAATTTAGGCTTAAATTTTATTTTTTGTCTTGGAAAGTATTGGAAGCACTTTTGATAGTGATTGCATCAAATCATTAGGATTTTGCCCTATAGGACACAACATAATAAAAATTTCTCATATTTTATTGAGATTTCTTATAGTGAAAGTTCCTGACTTGTTTTGTATCTGCTTAACAGTAATAAAATCACTATGTTTCTTTCCTTTTTTGTGTGTAGGATCAAGTTCAAGTCCTCACTGCCTATGTTCAGGCAGATAATATATATTGCTTCTACTTTGTTCACATAGCTATAATTATCTTTCAGAGAATTATATTTTCAGATACTCAAGTCTTCACTCTGAAGGTTTTTCAGGAGAAATAGGTCTCCACACCCACAATTGATGGGACAGAGATGAGAAAAACTACTGATTATAGTAGGGTTATATTGTAGGGTATCATAGAGAAAAGATGATGCGTTAAAGTTTTAAGGTAGCAATTAATTTAAATAAATTTAGTCTGTTAACCAGATAGTAAACTTCTGCACCTTTTATTTTTTCACCACAAATGCTCTCACTGGGAAAATCTGTACACTTTCTAGCATCTTCTACCACTGTCATGACCACTAGATGTTTGTGTCTGGCCCAGGTTCATTTGTTGGGCTCCAGACTCAAATGTCTAGCTGCCTATGAAACACCTTCATGTAGGTCTTCCAGCGACACTACAAACACAACATTTGCCATTTTGTACAAAAAATTGGTCATCTTTTTCCCAATATCTCCATATTTTCCCATATTTTCAATAACTTCTGTCTTACTATTACCGAGATAGAAACCAGGGATTCATCTTATCATCCTAGACTGACCCCTTTCTCTCATTTCTGACATCTGTGTGATATCTACTTTAAATTCTCATCAAAAAAAAAAAAAAAAAAAGGTTTGTATTCACTAGCCGTTAATTAAATATTACATAGGCATTGGGGGTGAGGGGTCTCCATCTTACCTTCTCCATTTTCACTGCCTTAATTCAGACATTTCTCATTGTTTGCCAGAGTTCTTGGAATATTTTTCCTGGTTTTATCACTGATCATCTCACATTCCTTCAGCTTATTCTTCCTACTCTGCCTTAGAGAAATTTTAAAGGCACAAATCGAGCCATGTTATTTCTCGATGAAAACCTTTCAGTGTATCTCTGTTGCAAGGCTCTGCACACTTCCCGCTGGCTCCCCAGAATTCCTGTAGATTCACCCTGCCCCCCAGCATTGCCTCAAAGCTACAGCCACAGGAAGACTTCCAAGTCATTGCTCTGTCTTTTCCCCTTCTTGTCTCTTACCTTGCACCACCTTTTCTGCTCTTGTTCATCTAATAGAAACCTACACATGGCTTGACACAACTCAGTGTTACCTCTTTCCCCATAGTACCCCATTCCGTTTTTCTCTTCACCATGTGCCTGTGCTATACCTTACACATGTCAGTCACAACGCCAGTACATTTTATTATATTTCTCTGGACTAACGCTTGTTGAAAGCAGAAACCATGTACTTGTGTCAGCAGAGATTGAACAATGATGAACAGATCGTAGACCCTTCCTCAATGTTTATAGAATGAATAAATGATAAAATAGACAGTTTGGAATAATGCTAATAGCGTTAACTCAGCCACTAAAGTAAAGATTGTCACATTTAAGCATTTCGCCATCATGGTTAGTGAAGATAGGCAACATAATCTATGCTGCTCTATGTTTAACAAATTCAAAAAATTGAGGAAGTCAGGCAGTCCGCATGTGATATATCTGAGTTAATTATTTGGCTAAAGGGATCTCTTTCTGCCCATTGAAGCAACTGGCAACTGCAAAGGACAGGGATTTAAATTTTAAAAGCTCTTGATTTATGTGGTTTCTAAGTGCCTTGCATGTGTTAATGAAATTATCACAAACATTATCTTCCTTGGGGATTTGCTGCCAGATTATAAAGGATTTCAAACACCTCATATTATCAGATAGTAATAGTGCTAAATTGAGAATTTAATATTCATTGGAAAAATTACTTAGATATATCGTGATGCACCACTTAACGAAAGAATACATTGTGATAAATGTGTCGTAAGGTGAATTCAGCATCGTGCGAACATCAGAGAGTGTACTCACACAAACCTAGATGGCATAGCCTACTACACAACTAGGCCATTTGGTATAGAGTATTGCTCCTAGGCTCCAAGCCTGCGCAGAATGTTGTTGTACAAAAAAGCACAAGATTAAATCAAGCACAAGAGGAAATGATGCAAGCAAGAGAGGCAGTAAACATGAGACGTTCAAGGCTGTTGCCAGTGTGACATGGCATACTATTACAGCAAACTTTGTTTTTAAGTAGAAAGAAGACAGTCGTAAAATAATGATTAAAAGTATAGTATAGTAAATATCATAAACACTAAAACAGTAATATAGTCATTTATTATCAAGTGTTATGTACTACACATAGTTGTATGTGCTATGCTTTTATATGACTAGCAGAACAGTAGGTATGCTTATACCAGCATCGCCACAAACATGAGTAATGCCTTACGCCATGACATTACCAGGGCTATGATATCACTAGGCCATAGGAATTTTTCAGCTCTGCAATAATCTTATGGGACCATCACTGTACATGCAGTCTGTCATTGACCAAAGCGTTATGTGGAGCATGACCGTGTATCTATAATGATTTACTTCTAGTAACATGATTATTCACTTAGAGTTCATAGAGCAGACGTAAATCTCTAAAGAGAAAAAATAAATGTACAAAAACAGAACAAAGCAAATTCATTTTCTTGTTTTTAAACTTGATGTTATTTTCTTAGTTTCTCAGAACAAAACTTTCTATAACATAATTGGAACAGGTAGTGCCTGTCATTGTTTGTAAGTCATGACCGTTGAGCTGTGGAGTTCCTTTTTATAAACTACAAAGACTTATTTCATTGCTGAATCTTTTCTGCTGTTGTACATCAAAATAAAAACACACTGACATTGATAACGGCCAATTCTATAAACATTTTATTGAGCAGCTACAAAGTACTCAAAGCACAATGCTAAACTCTGTAGTGGATAAAGAAATGACTAAGATATGACCCTAGAGGCAGGTGAGTAGCAATTAAGTCTGATGAAGGGCAGAGTTAGTTGGTGTTATTACAAGGAAACAAAGTGCTAAGACAGCGGTTTTTCAAAACCACAGTTAAACTTTTACTTATTAGTAAAACATTCCTTGAAAACAGCAGGTCGTCAGCATTTAAATTAATATTGAGGTGAACCGAGGATTCACTAAAAACAAAACAAAATGTCTGGTTCATTTTTCTTTCCTTTCAATGCTTTAAGCCTACTGTTTTTTTCTAATTGGATAGTGAGAAGCCCCTGAAATGAGTGGACTGTGGAGGCTGGCAGCCTAACAGCTGTGGCTTTATGTGGTTCTTCCTGAAAGGCCAGCACCACCAAAAGTGTCAGGGAGGTTGGTACACTGTGAAGCGACACTGTAGTTTTGCCACTGCAATGAGTCAGTAATATTCTTCCAGTGTCTCAGTTTTGCCAGTTACTACCTGTGGCCTTTTAAAAGCCATTAAGCTTTCTTATTTATAAAATGAGCAGGTTGATTTAGACTGTATAATGTCTCTAACATTCTTTCCAGTATTAAAATTCTAGGGCCCTTACTGTGAGGTTTTGGTGGGAGCTAGGACGTTTCTTCCTTGGCTTCTCCACATCAAGAGAAAAAGAACATAATCTTGAGAGGTAGGGAAGTACCTCACCGCTTTCTAAAATATTCCTTCTGATTTTCCCCTTCACTGATGTTTCTAGAATAAATCTTCTTTCTAATTTATTCCTATATCAGTGAACTCGATTATCAAAAGAAAAATACTTACGTAAGACATATGAATAAAGGAGATGGCACAGAGGTAGAGCATTAATAGGGCCTGCCCAGGGTAGATGCTCAGAGTGCTGGAGATGTAGGACACACATGAATCTCTATGAGTATAGATTTATGGGGAAGGTTTGTACAAAAGATTATTTGGCTCACCAAGTACGGCTCAGCCAGAAAGACAAAATAACAGACGGTTAGACTAAACTTAGACAAATGACTAACTCCCCATGGCGGTATCTGCCACGGTATGCTCATCTTCTGCACATGTTGTAATAGATGAAAATTTTAGATTTTCATCTCTTATACTTTCATTAAACCAACAGATTTTGCAGTTTTCCAGTGTGTTTTGGGGTTATAAGCAAAACAAATTTTATCAGTAAAAATATTTCTGCTTTTTAATTAGCACCCTAGGAGGGTTTTGTTTTGTTTTATTTTCAGAGGAGAAAGGGAAGTAGGGAGGGAAGATAAATAATTTAAAGGTTGACGTTTTAAACTGGGAGAACTTTGCAAAGGAATTCTGGAACTTTTATACAAGTTTACCCTCTTGAGAGGAAAATGTCTAGATGGCTCATGGCTTCCAGTTGCCATTGCTCTCTATAGGTCGCATAATAGCAGGGCCTCATGTTAACCTGTGCCCTCCACCCTGCCATGGTCCCAGGATGAGAAGGGCCAGCACTCTTGGGGACTGAAGGACCCATTGATATGCTTAGACCCAGATATATATTGAGTGCCTATCATGTTCCCAAACACTGTTCTAAGTCCTAGAGATACAATTATGAACAAAACATGAAATAAACAATGAGGACTACATCAAACTAAAAAGTTTCTGCACAGCAAAGGAAACAATCATCAGAATGAAAAGGCAACTGATGGAAAAGGAGAAAATATTTGTAAATCATATATCTGATAAGTGGCTAATCTCCAAAATATATAAGGAATTCCTACAATTCAATAACAAAAAAAGTAATAACCCAATTTAAAAATGGGCTAAGGACTTGAATAGACATTTCTTCAAAGAAGACTTACAAATGGCCACCAGGTATGTGAAAAGATGCTCAAAATCACTAATTATCAGGGAGATGCAAATCAGAACCACAATGAGATATCACATCATTCCTATCAGGATGACTATTATAAAAAAAAAAAATGACAACAGTGTTGGCAAGGATGTGGAGAAATTGGAGGAACCCTCGTACTCTTCGTGGGAATGCAAAGAGAGCAGTAGCTATGGAAAGCAGTATGGAAGTTCCTCAAAAAATTACCATATAAGTCAGCAGTGTCTCACTTCTGGGAATATATCCAGAAGAGCTGAAATCAGGGTCTCAGAGAGATGTTAGCACTCTCACTTCCATTGCACCACCATTCATAATAGCTAAGATGTGGAAACAACCAGTTTCTACCAACAGATGAATGGATAAAGAAAATATGATAATACCTACAGTAGAATCCTATTCAGCTTTTAAAATGAAGGAATTTATGTGATATACAACAACATGGATTCACTTATACTAAGTGAGATAAGCCAGACAGAGAAAGACGAATATTGCGTGATTCCATATATATATATGAGGTATCTAAAATAGTCGCATTCATCAAATCAAAGAATGGAATCATTATTATTGGGGGCTGGGGGTGGAAAGTTCTTAATCAACAGTCCTAAAGTTTCAGTTAAGCAAGATGAATAAGTTCCAGAGATCTGATGTACAGCATTGTGTCTGTAGTTAACAATAACGTATTGTACACTTAAATTGTGTTAAGAGGATAGTGTCCTGATGGATGTTCTTACCACAGTTTTAAAAAAAGAAGAGAAAACCTGGCATATCTCTACCTTTATGGAGTTCCCATCTAATGAGCTAGACAGACGTAGACTTAAAATGTTGAATTATATCATTGCTTAGGAGTTATATGAGAAGGAAGAGGTTTCAGTGCTTTCCTGAAAGACCCTGAGATTCTTCTAAATCAGGAGAAAAAGCCACCAAAAGAAAATTCTGACAGAAATGATCCACGTACCCATATATCTCCCAAATTGGGAATTTCTCTGAATTTGGTATAGCACATACGCGAGGGTGCACAAATACATGAAGACTAAAACGATTGTGCTTATTGCCACACTTAGAACCACGCACAACCACCTGATGACTTCTAGGAAGAAAATCAGAGTAGTGATTTCTATTGCCCTTTTCTTTTAAAGCAGAAGTGGATTCTCCCAATTTAATGTCAGAATAGGAGCCATGGCTCTCACCCCTCAGACAGTGAGATGATTCACTGAGTATGTCTGTTATGTTAACAACTCTTAGGCAACAACAGTGAACTGTTTAATGAGGCCCTTTCGTCCATGCTTTTGCCTTTGCATAAAAAAAAAAAAAATGCACCTGTAGAACAGTGGAAAGAACTTGTGCTGTGGAGTCAGGGAGCAGTGGTGGGGAAGGTGGGAGATGGGGAGTAGAGGCAATGGGCAGCCTAAGTTAAGATTTCTACTCTGAAATTTATTAGCTGTGTGACCTTAGACAACCTACATGATTCTTTTATAAACTGAGTATAGTAACATCTACTTTTGCCTTGTGAGATCGTTGCGTTGTATGTTGTAATACGTGCCTGCCACATAACGTCGGTGCTGATTAAATAGTAGTTATTGTTGTTGTTGTTGTTGTTGTTATTGTCTGATTATGATGTTGTTATTGTCAGGGTGATGTAGAGGCCAGCATCCTAAAGCTTCTTACGGTAAGAGGGAACCCTAAGTGTGAAGTGAAGGGGTTCAGAACAAGCCACCCCAGAATGTGCCACTTTGATACAGATGATTTTGAGTTGAAGACAATCAAGGCCCAACAAACTCAGAAAAAGCTTTTTTCCCCTCCTCATTAATGACCTAAAAATACTTAAATAGAAAGCCTGGTCAAGGAAGACAGCTAACACTAGAGGTAACCACAAAGAGTAAGGGCTAGGTGTGGTAAGCTGGGGAAAGTTCTCCATGGACTGTTTGTTTAAATTCCCCTCTGTGTCCCATTGTCTCTCTGTGGCATGGCAAACATTTCTTTACCAAACATTTGCTCTTCCCATATTCTTTTGAATTGACTTCCTTCCTTTTGAAGTCCCAGGTCCCTAATGTCTTCTCCTTAGCTCAGGATGCCATGAGCCTCAACTGCCTATCTCTGAGCCTCTCTCTATGTGAGGCTTCTGTGCATACATAATTAAATTTTTTTTCTGTTAATCTGTTTTATGTTAATTTAATTATTAGACCAACCAAAAAAATCTTATAAAAGGTAGAGGGATTTTTTTTTCTCCCCTACAGAAGCAATTTAAAAATGAGCACTTTCGTTTTTAACGAATTTGGCAAGAAAATAGCATTCAGCATTTGTAATGAAAGTTTATGTATGATTCAGATCAACAGCTTAGAAGTAAGGGATTTGATAGGAATGAGAATCCTCCTTCTCCTTAGTTTACCTGCCTTTCCCAGTTGTATCACTTAGTTAATAAGTATAACAGGAAAAAGAATTTAATAACCATACTGTGCCTTAGTTTCTACTCCTGAAAATTAGAGGTGTCATCTATCTTATATGGGTGGTTTGAAAGATGAATGAAGGTATATAGGAAACTGACATCTTGATGAGAGAATAATAATAAAAGTAAAGTATTATGGTGGTTATTGCAATTACAAAATGAGAAATTCTTCTTTCAAGGAGTACTTGAGGAAGACAGAGAAAACCACTATATTGTATTGATGATTTTGAAGGAGTTACTTCGAGACCACTAGATGCTGAGAAATTGAGCACTCTTAGGGAAAAGGGCATTAACCATTTTGTTTTAAGTTTTAAAGTTACATATGAGTGGGTGAACCAGAAGTTTGGTTCCGGGTGCTTTTGCAATCCAGTGGATATAATAATATCCAAAAGACAACAGGATCAGGTTATTGACTTCTGCATCTCTTCCCAGCTGTAAAAATTATCTTTGTGTACTTTCATTTTATCATCACTTAGGTTCTTCAGGGTCATAAGAGATAGAGGAGAAACACCTGGTTCCCCTCTCCAGATATTTCAGTTATATTTCCCATCTAGCTTGTTAGTTCAGCTTTGAGGGCCCCGCTGCATAGAGTGGCCCTTCTTTGTTCCGCTGTTGAAAACCCCAAAGAACAAGTTTACCTGACAGAATTACATCTCTGAAATTAAAAATAAAGTTTTCTCGCTTCTTGCTTTCTCACTCTTGGCTTAATACCACACTATACATATCCTTACTCCTACACACACAGAACCCAGAGGCAGGGAGAGAAATCAGAGAACAGGGTGACATTTGCCTCATGTCTCAGGTGTGATACCTGCTTAAGCGGCTGCTAGGGTCTGGCCTCCACACTTTAAAGGTATCTTCAGTCAGCCCGCACTATTCATTATTTAGGGCAAGAATCACCACCATTTGGTTTTCTCTTCTTCTGTGCATTTTCTCTTTTCTGTATTGCTATTCAGGGTCAAATTTGTCTACATTCCATAAACAGAAGCGTCTGCTGAAACTTTGAGGCTGCATCCAAATCAAAAGAACTTACAGTTTTTGTTACATCACCATTTAATTTGAAAAATCTTCTTTGAAGTACTAATTTGGCAATTTGACCACAAATGTTAGACATTTGGCCTGTAGCTGTTATTTTCACTTTATTTAGGATGTAATGATCGAATCGCAGTACTTCAAGTTCTGATCATTCCCAAGGACAGTATGTCCTGTGCAGTTGAATCTGGGTAAATTTCCCAGCAGTGATTTGAGGACACTGAAGATCACACTAGTGCTCTGTGATCCTAACCACCATAATTCTGATTTTATTTGAGTGTTCTTAATAGCTACCTATTTTCTTGAAAGTATAATTCACAGTGGACATTTTAATATGTAAAACCCTCCCTGCTGGAAAGTTACAAACATTAATCAAAATGCAATCTTAAACCCTTCAAAGTGATGTAATAGAAAAGCAGAAATGCATCAAAACAGAATATATGACATTTATTTTTACAAAAGCAATAAACATGAGATGGGCAATATAAATTTCATTCATCTATGTCCTAATTTTGAGATCTGTTGCTGTCTGAAACGTTCTAGTTCTTTTTCTCTGCAATATATTTATTTAAAAAATATTTTTGGATTGGCACCATTTGCATTTTATCATTAGCATTGTGCCTGAATCCAGAACCAAAAAATTTGCATATTATATGTGATTACCCATAAAAGCCTATGCAGAGTATATCACTGCATCAGAAGTTCATAATTGAGAAACTGAAACTTAAAATAACTAGGACATGTAAATATGTTAAATTAACTTTTATAACAATTAAAATAATTATGAGCTGTTTATGCATAAAATCTACTGCCATATTTGCTATCAAAATGTTGAGGACACATCAGAAATACCTTTCTAAAGTCACCACAAGAAATAGTGTTTTTTCTCAGTAATATGAGTTCATTTTCCATTTTGCCACTCCTGCTGGACAACTTATACTTGAACCCAAGTCATAATAACTGAATATTTATAAACATAGACCCGATACATCATTTTTGCTGATCATGATTTTTATTTATTTATATAAATATTTTCTTTCATAATACCTTTGTCACACAAGCAAAAACTGTTTTATACAGTTTCTGATCTCTCGATTTATACATGTTTTTGTTGTGGAGCACCACAAACTATGTAGGAAGCAAGTGACATTTAATTAAAATAAATAAAATTATATGCTTGCAATCATCAGCCTTCAAGAAATTAAAATATTGATGACTCAGATGTGATGAAATTAGGGAGGACTGATAGTCACACCATCCTGTTTGAAAATGGTTTTTTTCCTCTATTTAAAACAACGGCATCAAACTAAAGAAGAAATACATATAAACTTCCTCCCGCCAACACTCTCCATCTTCAAACTTATTTTCTTCCTAAAGAAAAATTCACAGAAATGTTATCTGGATTTTTTTTAAAGGCCAAAATTCTTTATATAAATGTCTTAGTCATGTTATTGGAGATAAAACCCATACTTAATTAGAATTTATTGGACACTTGTTATACATGGTCCTCCCTCAGTTATTTTTAGAGCTCAAAATAGGACTCACATCTGACATCCCACAATAGTTAACTGAAAGTGTAGCTAAAATGCTGATTCGGGCAGCTGACCTTGTACTGCTTATCTCGCAAAGCAGGGTCTGGAAACAGCTCTGATTTAACCTCACTGGACTAATTCCTGTAAACTCCTTCCATGAGTAGGATAATAATTGCCACACCTAATTGTTGCCCTTAAAGTGGAATAACTACAATGAAGCCATTAGATAATATACAATTGTCTTAAGTGTATGTATGTGTGCTGACATTCAGGAGGTTATCTGAAGTCAGTGTCCATTTTTCAATTTTTATATATATATCTCTCTATATAGAGAGATATATAGAGATATAGAGATATATAGAGAGATATATATAGATATATATATCTCTCTATATAGAGAGATATATAGAGATATAGAGATATATAGAGAGATATATATAGATATATATATCTCTCTATATAGAGAGATATATAGAGATATAGAGATATATAGAGAGATATATATAGATATATATATCTCTCTATATAGAGAGATATATAGAGATATAGAGATATATAGAGAGATATATATAGATATATATATCTCTCTATATAGAGAGATATATAGAGATATAGAGATATATAGAGAGATATATATAGATATATATATCTCTCTATATAGAGAGATATATAGAGATATAGAGATATATAGAGAGATATATATAGATATATATATCTCTCTATATAGAGAGATATATAGAGATATAGAGATATATAGAGAGATATATATAGATATATATATCTCTCTATATAGAGAGATATATAGAGATATAGAGATATATAGAGAGATATATATAGATATATATATCTCTCTATATAGAGAGATATATAGAGATATAGAGATATATAGAGAGATATATATAGATATATATATCTCTCTATATAGAGAGATATATAGAGATATAGAGATATATAGAGAGATATATATAGATATATATATCTCTCTATATAGAGAGATATATAGAGATATAGAGATATATAGAGAGATATATATAGATATATATATCTCTCTATATAGAGAGATATATAGAGATATAGAGATATATAGAGAGATATATATAGATATATATATCTCTCTATATAGAGAGATATATAGAGATATAGAGATATATAGAGAGATATATATAGATATATATATCTCTCTATATAGAGAGATATATAGAGATATAGAGATATATAGAGAGATATATATAGATATATATATCTCTCTATATAGAGAGATATATAGAGATATAGAGATATATAGAGAGATATATATAGATATATATATCTCTCTATATAGAGAGATATATAGAGATATAGAGATATATAGAGAGATATATATAGATATATATATCTCTCTATATAGAGAGATATATAGAGATATAGAGATATATAGAGAGATATATATAGATATATATATCTCTCTATATAGAGAGATATATAGAGATATAGAGATATATAGAGAGATATATATAGATATATATATCTCTCTATATAGAGAGATATATAGAGATATAGAGATATATAGAGAGATATATATAGATATATATATCTCTCTATATAGAGAGATATATAGAGATATAGAGATATATAGAGAGATATATATAGATATATATATCTCTCTATATAGAGAGATATATAGAGATATAGAGATATATAGAGAGATATATATAGATATATATATCTCTCTATATAGAGAGATATATAGAGATATAGAGATATATAGAGAGATATATATAGATATATATATCTCTCTATATAGAGAGATATATAGAGATATAGAGATATATAGAGAGATATATATAGATATATATATCTCTCTATATAGAGAGATATATAGAGATATAGAGATATATAGAGAGATATATATAGATATATATATCTCTCTATATAGAGAGATATATAGAGATATAGAGATATATAGAGAGATATATATAGATATATATATCTCTCTATATAGAGAGATATATAGAGATATAGAGATATATAGAGAGATATATATAGATATATATATCTCTCTATATAGAGAGATATATAGAGATATAGAGATATATAGAGAGATATATATAGATATATATATCTCTCTATATAGAGAGATATATAGAGATATAGAGATATATAGAGAGATATATATAGATATATATATCTCTCTATATAGAGAGATATATAGAGATATAGAGATATATAGAGAGATATATATAGATATATATATCTCTCTATATAGAGAGATATATAGAGATATAGAGATATATAGAGAGATATATATAGATATATATATCTCTCTATATAGAGAGATATATAGAGATATAGAGATATATAGAGAGATATATATAGATATATATATCTCTCTATATAGAGAGATATATAGAGATATAGAGATATATAGAGAGATATATATAGATATATATATCTCTCTATATAGAGAGATATATAGAGATATAGAGATATATAGAGAGATATATATAGATATATATATCTCTCTATATAGAGAGATATATAGAGATATAGAGATATATAGAGAGATATATATAGATATATATATCTCTCTATATAGAGAGATATATAGAGATATAGAGATATATAGAGAGATATATATAGATATATATATCTCTCTATATAGAGAGATATATAGAGATATAGAGATATATAGAGAGATATATATAGATATATATATCTCTCTATATAGAGAGATATATAGAGATATAGAGATATATAGAGAGATATATATAGATATATATATCTCTCTATATAGAGAGATATATAGAGATATAGAGATATATAGAGAGATATATATAGATATATATATCTCTCTATATAGAGAGATATATAGAGATATAGAGATATATAGAGAGATATATATAGATATATATATCTCTCTATATAGAGAGATATATAGAGATATAGAGATATATAGAGAGATATATATAGATATATATATCTCTCTATATAGAGAGATATATAGAGATATAGAGATATATAGAGAGATATATATAGATATATATATCTCTCTATATAGAGAGATATATAGAGATATAGAGATATATAGAGAGATATATATAGATATATATATCTCTCTATATAGAGAGATATATAGAGATATAGAGATATATAGAGAGATATATATAGATATATATATCTCTCTATATAGAGAGATATATAGAGATATAGAGATATATAGAGAGATATATATAGATATATATATCTCTCTATATAGAGAGATATATAGAGATATAGAGATATATAGAGAGATATATATAGATATATATATCTCTCTATATAGAGAGATATATAGAGATATAGAGATATATAGAGAGATATATATAGATATATATATCTCTCTATATAGAGAGATATATAGAGATATAGAGATATATAGAGAGATATATATAGATATATATATCTCTCTATATAGAGAGATATATAGAGATATAGAGATATATAGAGAGATATATATAGATATATATATCTCTCTATATAGAGAGATATATAGAGATATAGAGATATATAGAGAGATATATATAGATATATATATCTCTCTATATAGAGAGATATATAGAGATATAGAGATATATAGAGAGATATATATAGATATATATATCTCTCTATATAGAGAGATATATAGAGATATAGAGATATATAGAGAGATATATATAGATATATATATCTCTCTATATAGAGAGATATATAGAGATATAGAGATATATAGAGAGATATATATAGATATATATATCTCTCTATATAGAGAGATATATAGAGATATAGAGATATATATAGAGAGATATATAGATATATATATCTCTCTCTATATAGAGAGAGATATATATATAGATATATATAAAATAGTCTATTAAGTTGGAAATATTAATCTTGGTGCACAAAATTGTTTGATTATGATTATCGATATGCAGGCCTAATAACATCTGAGCAAAAAAGACAAGGAAACATTGGCATCCATTCTTTAACTTAATGCTACCCTTGAATTATTGTCTAGGAGATTTTTTTTTAATTTTAAAATTCTTTTTTGTATTATAGCTATTTATCCATCTTTCTCCTCTCCTCAATTAAAGTAGTGTCTTCTGAAGTCAGAAGTTTTGTTTTATAAGATCTGTAGATTCTATACGGAGCCTAAGTCATTGTATACAGACAGATGAATCTATTTAAGAATCACCTGGATTTCATTTTGCAGTTATCATACAAAAATATACTTTTGTGCAATTAGTTTGAATGTCTCTTTTTAAAAAATAATTTTAAATGATAATAATTGGAGGCATGTCACCTGAAGCTAACTACTCCAAAAACTCTTTTTGTAAACTAGGAATTAAAAAAATTTTAAATATACTAGAATCTGAAATTTTTACTACTTCTATTTCAATATTTTGCCAACTGCTCCAGAATTGTTGGTCATAGTTACCTAGTATCAGGAACATAAAGCTGAACACATTTCAATATAATCTTAATCCATTGCATTTTCCAAAGAGATACATTTAAATGGGTTTTGTACTGTCTGATGTCTCCATAAAAATTCATGGAAATGAAATAACAGATTATAGACCTGTATATATTCTGATTTGTCAAGAAGTAGAAATGCCTTCAAAGGAGCTTCCTCACCTACCGAGCTAATTTTAATTTGTTGATCATATTTCAAAAAGAAAGTTTAAGATCTATCTAGGAATATTAACAATGCTTTTATTGTGGTGAGCGGATTGAATCATATAATGCAGTATCCTTTGTAACAAGTTCTTATGTTTTCTATAGGTGGATAAGTGGAGCAGCTGTAGTCAATGCATTTTATTCTGCAGGCAGAAATCAGATAGGTAAGATCTGTTTCTAAAAAATTCTTTAATATTCCTTTATTGTTTCTAACCTATAGTGAATTGCATGATGTGTTTATAATATTTCCCATAAAAGCACTGCTGAGGTTGAGTTACTAATTTATTGAATATACTCCATGTACATAAATGTATGTACTTCTTTTCACTATAATTGCAAATTTTAAATGAGTACAAATCACATTAGTTTTTTTTTTTTTACAATAAATCATTTGTAGCTAATGGTTTATCTTATTTCTAAATGCTTTTATTTCTAAATACTTTTTAAAAGTCCCTTTTATCTATGAAGTGGTATCGACTTCAGGATTCTAAGCATCAGCACCTTAAAGTGGTTTAAGATTCTAAGAAGCAACTTTTCAGAGATTTAATTTTCTTAGCAGTTCTGTATGCTGACTCTGGTGGAAATTGTCCTGTTCTGTATCATCATTTTTTCTAGAAGATTCCAAGGGGCTCAGAAAGTTGAAAAGTCAATTATATTAGGTTGAACCATATGAAATTATATTTACTTAACCACTTTTGACCAATAAAGAAAAAATTTTCATATGTTCACTAATAATATGGCAAAAATATGTGTAGAAATTAATTCACGAGTAAATTATATAATGAATAGCTAAATGGCTTAATATAACTAAGATATATTTTTTTTCTCTTCCTGAGAAGACTTTGACATCTTTAAACTCTCTCTCAAGTATCGCATAAATGGGCCATTTTTTTCCTAAGGCTTTTAGTATGTAGAAAGGCACCCAACTGATTCAATATTAATAGAAGTATTCTATACAATAGAGCCAGCTTCTCCAGGCATACTCTGTCCAGCCTTTTATTTCTAAGTGTAGTCAAGAATCTAGAAAGATCATTTTAGCATTTTTATCAACTAATATTTTTGTATCTCATATTCTTCTCTAAGCATTATTTTTCTTGAATTCTGTTGCTAATTAGATTAGAAATGATTAAAAATCCTGCAAGATTTTTACCATTGGTTAAAAAATAACTTCAAATTATAAGCTTTATTTTATTTTAAAGTTAGAATATACCTTACCTCACTGCCTTTAAATCTGAGTTAAATTAAAAATTAAGTTAAATTAAGAGGTTATCTACAATTTCTTCTAGTATTTTTATGGGTTGTTTTTGTTTTTGTTTTTGTTTTTTTTAGTAAATCTTTAATCCATCTGGAATTTATTTTGGTCTGTGACATGAAGATGTATCATAATCAGAAAAAGGTTGTCTTTATATAACATGTAGGTAATAACTAAGGCATGTGCACCGGTTAAAATCAATTAGCTTAAAGTCAAGGTTGATACATTTTACAGCCAGTGAAATGATTACTTAAACTCAGGACCAGATCCAGTTTAATGAT
>NW_006433378.1:7668650-7676565 GCF_000325575.1 Pteropus alecto | reverse complement strand
TCAAAGCAGCCTAGACTTTATGGTTCTGCAGTAGGGCAGACTAAAGAATATAGCTTCATTTTAATCCAGCTCAGGGAGATCTCTGGATCCTATCAGACCTGATGCTGAGTCATCCCAACAAGAAGAGCCAGAAAGACCCTCTGTTAGACCACTCTGATATGTTCGTTCCTTCATGCCTTCCCTAGAGCAGGTCCACACATGTGTTCAGGTAAAGGCAGGACCTTGTTTGGCTCTGAACTACCTATAACTCTGAAGATGGCTCAAAATTGGTCCACATCAGAGATTCCCTGATCAGAGAAGACCTGGGGATGTTCTCATTTTGTATTTAATACACTCAAACCAAATAAGCACACAGCAAAAAGTAAAAGAAGATAAAAGTGCCCTCAGATTTCACAAAGTAGATAATTATCCTCTGAATAATCAAGAATTGGCTGTAATAAACATTCTTAATATATAAGAAAGAGCTTTTAAATATTCTTAAGACAAATTTATCTGATGGAAATTCGAAATTCAGTAAATTCTTAACTTCTTTTCATATGCTTGTCTGCTAATAATAGCAGTTCAGAGAAAGGGAAAGTGTCATGCGAGAGGAGAAATCTTTGACATGTGATGTTTTCTTTTTGACAATTCATTTTTAAATCTTCAAAGTGGGCATTGTCTTAACTAAAAATAATTGAAGATCCGGATCTCTATGTTTCTTCTAGATAAAAGTGTGTGTGTGTGTGTGTGTGTGTGTGTATACATATATAACTTTTGCAACACTGTCTTAATGGATTTGGTATCATATGCATTACAGAATTAAGATTGGTATGGAATAGCACATGTCTCTAAATGACCCTCCTACCCTCACACAAATACCCTAAATAAGACTGCATAAAATTTCTCATCGGGTTGGCCTTTTTATGTCATGGTAAGAAGAACTCGTTTTATTATCATATAGAGAGTTATTCATATTAATAATTTCTACTTTTTAATTCGATTCCCAACACTTTTTGTCATAACTCATGAATGTAGGCTACATTCCACGTTTTATATACCTCTACCACTTCACATTAATAAAAAAAAGTCAACTTGCAGGAAAAGATACATTGGAAAGCGTTTAATTTACTGGTTCCTATTCCTTGTGCATTTACTCCATGGAGCTCTAGAAACCTTTCATGCAGTTAGGAAAGTTTCACTCGAATATTTTGTAAAATGTTTCCCTGTAAGTTCTAGGCACTATCCAATTATCTCATTAAACCTTAGACTGGTATTTAATATGAGCCATAAAAATCTTATCACTTGCCTGAAGAATGGCATATCGGGTATAATTAAAGCAGCAGGATCTTTACAGTTAATGTTTAGTCTTGCTGGCACGTTTCATAAGAGCATTTAAATAATGGGTGGATTTTAATCAAAGTACATAGTGTGGGAGATAGTGTTCACTTTAAGTTAATAAAGTACTGCACATAATTTTTATATTTTAAACTAAAAATAATTTCTTGGCACTGTTGATAGCTCAGGCAGCAAGCTACATGTGAGGTATAACTTTCATTAAAATTCACCAAAGTATTTTTTTTATTATTATTATTATTTTGTCATTTTGAATGTTATGGCAACTTTACAGATTTTTTAAAGGTCTGGAGAGCACTTAAATTGGCCAGCATATTTTTAAGCCTCCTCTTTAAATATCTAATATTTATCTCTGAAACACTTGCAAGGCTATATCATAGTCGCCCTACTTGAAAGACAAAGAAACAACATTTGCTACCCTGTTAATTAGATCTTAAATTTCTTAAATCGAGGCCCTTATATTCCTGATATTCCACATAGCAGTGGCCCAGGGCTTTACTTGTAAGAGATGTTACACTAATGATATTTTTTATTACAGAACATGATGTTTCAGTTATTGACTGGATATGAGTTTTAAACATGAAAGATAAAATTACTAAATTACGAACATTATGAGGGAAGGGGAGGTCATGAGGGAGGCAGAAAAGTAGGCGAAGACCCTGGAGTCAAGCCAGGAAAAAGATTCTGTTTTTAGTTAGAGAGCAATGATAAGCCGTCCAAGGTTCTATAGCAGGGAGTGGTAATGACCAGACTTGCACTTCAGTCTGGCTGCAGGATAGATCAGATTTAGGTTAGATTACAGTTGGGTGAGACAGGAAGTGAGAAGACCAATCCTAAATAGACTGTATAAGACATTGTAAAAGAAAGGAAACATCTAAGGTGAGTAGACAGTTTTCACTTTGGGTGTATTGAGACCCTTCAGATGTCATTAACAGAAATAATAAAGTCAAGAGAGTAATGGCTTAAGGGAGAAAACAAAGAGTCTGATATCTGACACATGAAATTTAAAAAGTTAGTAAGACATCTAAGTGTAGAAAGTTAGCAAGTTAATGTACATGTCAGAGTAGACATAAAAAATGTTATTTATTTACTAAAGTCTTTAGGACACTACAGTAAATTCATTTATTCATTCATTTATCATCAGTTATTCATTTATGCAACACCTTTTCTAAACACCCAGAATGTTCTAGGCACCATTCTAGTTTTAGGTGCCAGAGATAATGAACTAAAAAAAAATAAATGAACTCGAAAACAAACATATGTACAGACATACAAATTTCTGCTCTCAAAGGGCAAATAGTAGAGGTGCAGGGGGGTGATGCAGTCAAGAAAAAGAAGGACAACTACCATAAGTAAGGAAATAAACAGTCAACGCCTCGATGAAAATAAAATACAATTATGTGATTGATGGATATCTTCAATTGAGTGGCTCTTTTATCTAATAAGTTATGGTAGGTGGATAAAACGTTAGAGATAACATTACAACTAACACTTGTGTTATTAATTAACTATTTCTCCCAAATATTTACAATAGGAGAAAGACCTTCTGAAGGAAGATGATAATTTTCCCTTACTCTAAACTCCTTATAGCAGAAAGCCATCTTAACAGAGATCGTCAAGTGCATTGTGATTATAAATCATGGACTGTGGTGCCGCTCTGGGATGAACTCTTTGTTGTCATCAATAACAAAAGATCTCTATTTGTTTGGATCACAAAATATTTTTGTATGCAATTAAGTGAAACAGACACACTGGAAAACAGCTTGGCAGGCAAGAAGCCAACTCCAGGCCTGCTGTTACAAAATAATGCCACATATAATCCTTAACCATCTTCTTTCCATTTAGTCTTCCCAGCTGGCATTCTGCAGCCCCCTTTCTTCAGTGCCCAGCAGTCTAACTCATTGAACTATGGGGGCATCGGTATGGTCATCGGACACGAAATCACCCATGGCTTCGACGACAGTGGTAAGGTGTAGTTGACAGTCCTTTGACTGAAATATAGCCTAATAAACCTGATTAAAACTTACAATTTATCAATATAGAAACACATTTATTCAACCACGTATCATTGGCTTAATAATCACGAGACTTTTAGTGCTCCTTTTAAAGTGTTGCTGAAGAAGACCACAGATTTCTAATAGTGAGTTAAGCAACATGTGCTTTAAACTCTGATGGAATGAAACACATATTCACATCGAGAAAACACCGATGATAATATCTGGTCTAATTTCATGGTTGTTTATGTCTTATCTCTCCAGACTTTTAAAGGGTAGAGTCCATGTCTTGAAGTCAGACATAAAATGAAACAGTAAGGTGTCCATAAGCCATTAGGCTCTTAAAACTGCTTGTGGTCAGGGACTCATTCTTTTTTTTTTTTTTTTTTTTTTTATCTTATACTTGCAAACAGTAGGCACGTAAATGTTTATGTGCTGCACAACAGATTTTTCATTGGGCAAAATAGATTTAGTGTCAATGAAATTTGAGAATATAAGTAAAGACAGAAGATATGTAAAGAGGTGATAGTTGAAGCTATGACAAAGATTGGTTTGCAAGTGGAAAGAATACAGGAAGAGAACAGTAGGGAGAAACTAATTAAGCCTTAACTAGATCTAACTTTAGAGAAAGAAAAGGAGATGCGAAGAGGACAGTTTTGAAAAGGACTTACTTACTGTATAGTTAACTCAATTAACTATACAGTAATCCTCACAGGTAGGTACTAATACCATTTTCATTTTTTTAATGGAAAAAAATAGAGGCACATGAAAGACTTGCTCAAAGTTACAGAGCTAGGAATTGGTGGAACCAGGATATGAGTTTGTTTTTCATAGCCCTTTTCTTACATCATAGATAACTATTAAAAAGGTAGTTATCAGTGTTAGACATATGACATATGTAAATGCCACCGGGGCTCAAAAAAAAAAGAAAAAGAAAAAAAAGAACGATCCATGCGTTTAAGGTTAGCAGGAGACTCCAGGAAGGATGGTGACTTTTTCTTTTTGCTTGAAGTAGAGGTAAACTGAGTCCACAATGTGCCATGGGGGAGATATGAAATGAATGCCAGAATAAAAATACTGACCTTTTAAAATCTAATAACGTCAAATTAAACAGATGTGGTTCAGGTGAAAGCCATCTCACAGAAAGATGGCATGATTTCAGGAGTGTTTATCTGGTGGCCTCAGCCTGGATATCAAGAGCCCAGTAGGTGAAATATCTGGATTAATCAAAGCATTTAATCAAAGAAAGCCCTGGCATTCCAGGTTTCATCTGGACAAGAAAGGATAATAGTTCCTCTCATTATTTGTCCAATTTAATGTTCTCTCACACAGTGATATTTCAGTTCTCACACTTAGAATTAAAAGTATCTTATTGTAATTGTTGATATAATGAGTTCTCGTTTTACTTAAATAAATATATTATAGGCAGAAATTTTAACAAGGATGGAGACCTCGTTGACTGGTGGACTCAACAGTCTGCAAATAATTTTAAAGAGCAATCCCAGTGCATGGTGTACCAGTATGGAAACTTCTCCTGGGATCTGGCAGGTGGACAGCATGTATGTCATCAGCGTTCTCTTGAAACGTTTCAGATATGTTCAATCTTAAGTGAATTATCGATGCTTTCTTAACAATCAGAATACAGTTAGGGGTCTTTAAGCCTATGTTTTGTTTTGTTTTTTAACAGCTCAATGGGATTAATACACTGGGAGAAAACATCGCTGATAATGGAGGTATTGGCCAAGCATATAGAGTGAGTAATGATATCCTCTTCCTCTTTTAGTGGTTGAGCGTGTATTTGTCATAGTTAATCATTCATTTAAAATCTTTTGCAAAAGACATCTAATGTAAGCAATAAATGATGGAAATGGAAAATATGAGAAGAAAGGGGATTGTAACTGTGCTAACGAGCAGAGGCAATGCAGTTGTGATTGAGCTGAGCCCAAGAAGCTGAGCAGGAGATGGAACACGGAATCCTCTATCAACAGAAATGTGGAGATATGCAAGTTCACAGAGGAGGCAACATTTTTCTAAGAAATAATCTCTGAAATAAATTTATTCCAAAAGATGCCCCATGAAAAGGATTGTTTCAGAGTCATTGGTCAATGGGCGGAACAGGACCCTTGGCTTCACAACAGGTGAAGCAGTGTTCAGGAGTCATAATCAGTGTAGTCCACAGGCATAGTATTAAACTATTAGTCCAGTTACAATGGTACAGTGAGGGACTAAGTGATAGGATTTAAGCATGTGGCTTTTTAGTCATCCAAACTCTTATAACCAGAGGAGTTTATCATGGAGCATCCCTTAGAATCTCATTTAGCCGTCCATTCATTCTTGCTTTCAACAGATACTTATGTGTTTGGCATTATTCTTAGTGCTGAAGATACAGCTGCAAACCGTCCATAAAAGATATCATTATGTGATGATTTAAATAAGGTTTAAAAGATGATCTAGTAGATGCCATACACACAAGAAAAAGTAGGGATTTTCACAGAGTGGAGGAATTCCATTCTTGGAAGCAACAATGAGGAGTGAGGGTGATTTTGCATGCTGCTTCCAACAGTGAGGTAGTCCAGATGTGGGAGAACCAGCAGAATCTACTTGAGAGAATACAGGTGACAAGGTGTCCCCAGGATAGAACCAGGCTTCTCTAAGAAGATGGATTGAGTGTTCCATGGAGTGGATGAGGATGTAGTGTTATTTGTCCACCATGGAAGTGTTTGGGTTAGAGGGGAGGAGGAGAGGATCAGTGGTTGGGTCTGGAAAGAGGAAGCATCAGAGCAGTGTGGGGGAGATGACTGGTGGGGCCTGTCACTTGGCAGTGAACATGGATGATCAGAGTGTGAGACTTTGGAGATTAAGCTGCCTGCAAAGTTTTCAAAAGAATGAATCCCAGCCAAGTCCTAGGAGATTGTTGCTTCTTTGAATGCTTGGTAATTTTTTTACTGGATGCCTGACAGTGTGCCTTTTACCTCTTTGGGTGTTGGATATTTTTGTTTTCTTATAAATATTCTTGAGCTTTATTCTAGGACACAGTTAAATTCCTCAGAAATGGTTTGATCCTTTTGGATCTTGCTCTTACAACTTATTAGGTGAGACTAGGAAAGTGCTCAGTCTGAAGAGCACAGTTATTCTCCACCATCGGGGCAAGACCCTACTGTGTGAATCTTGAGGTCTTTTCATTTTTGTGAGGTGTAAATACCAGGCATTTTTATCTCTAATCCTGTGCGTGCTTCCTTCTCTAGCTTTGGTACTCACATACTCAGCTGAATACTCGATCATCTGACCTCTTCAGATCCTCTGTCTGTGTAGCTTTTTCCTCTTCAGTACCCTGTCCTTGGTTTCCCTGAACTCAGCTCCTTCTCCTCAAGTTTCCTTTGTCTATGATGTAACCTGGATAAGCTCAGGCAATAAGCTGGGGCAATCAGGGCTCATCTTATTTGTTTACCATCTCACAGAGGTCAAGCTCCTTTTTCCTGATGTCCAGCATCATGCAAGCCATTGTTTCCTATATTTCGTCCATCATTTGTTTTTTTCAGTGAGAGGGTAAATTCATTCCCTGTCACTCCATCTTTCCTGGAAGTGAAAGGCATTGGCACTCTTAATAATCCCATGGTTATTCTAATATGTAGCCAGATTGAGACTCACTGCTATAAAAATCTGGGTTCCTGATGCTTCCATGGAGATCTTTACCTAGAGCAAGTACAGGATTATTATGACTAAGCAAATTACAATCATCAAATATTTTATTATACATAAAATTCTGACACCTAAGACCCTGTCCCCTACTGGATTGTGAGCTCCCTATAAGGGAGCAAATATCCCCCCCATTTCCCCAGCATCTTTACATAGTAAAGACTCAATAAATCTATGTTAATGACAAGTAGAAAGAAAGGAAACATATCTTCTGTTTATCTAATTGAGAACTTCCTTTATATTAAATTGGAAGTGACATATCTGAAAAAGTTTGTTGTTAATCCCTTTCTTAAGTATATTTAGCAGAAGAATACTACATTTTTCAATTATATCTATAAATTCTTAAGAATTGAGAACATTTTCTGACATTCAAGTAGTCTAAATGCCTTCATCCTAATGTAACTAAGGTTCAGTTTGTTTTGCCTTGTCTTCAGGGTGCCAAAATAATCGCTCATCCTTATTTTTAGAATCATAGGATACTAGGCCTTTAAGGGATCTTAAGAGAATCCCTTGACTTTTGGCAAGTATCACTCAAAGTCTGGACTGAGTATTTTTTGCTAAGAGTAGTAATTAAGCTAAATATAGCAATGACAGACTCCCTTGGCAATCCATTCTTCCAACAAGCTGGACATATCCATTTATCAATAGAACAACCTTTAGATAAGTTTTTCATTACTTATTTAAGTCATCTATTCATTCAGCTGACATTTATTGACCATCTGACCTGTGCTAGGCTCTTGTCATCTGTTAATCAGTATCCTGTTATTTTCAGAGCATTTATAAATAAATTCTTTTTCTTTCTAATCCATGAAATAGTTGTAGGTTGCCATATGTAAATATATTATTATGATGATTCTGATACAAAAGGTTAATTACTTGCTTACATGGTCTTG
>NW_006433378.1:7656108-7668620 GCF_000325575.1 Pteropus alecto | reverse complement strand
TACACACACACACACATACACACACACACACACATAATTTGAAAATGATAAACATCATATTTCTTTTTCATTAACTGTCTAGGCCTATCAAAATTATGTTAAAAAGAATGGCGAAGAAAAATTACTTCCTGGACTTGACCTAAATCACAAACAACTATTCTTCTTGAACTTTGCCCAGGTATTATATCGTTCTTGATTGATAGATATAAAATCATTTTGAGTTACAATTTTATAGTAAGTTAGATATTGCATGCTGAGTTTTCTTGCTTAAATCAATTGTGGCAAATTGTTTGACTTGACTAAATTTCACTGTGTATAACAGACTGTCAGATCATATTAATGATAATTATGATCCTGGCTGCCTATCATTGAACATCATTTGAAGAGTAAATAGTTGAGGAATGCAGAATCCCAATTTAACTTTTAAAATAGGGAGTTTGCTTTTCTCCTTGCCTCTCCAAACAAGTAATCCTTGATTAAACCTAAGCACACTGCTTTTCTTTTTCTATCCCTGTCCCTAGGTGTGGTGTGGGACCTACAGGCCAGAATATGCAATCAACTCCATTAAAACAGATGTCCACAGTCCAGGCAATTTCAGGTGCGTGGGTTTGAAGAGCAGTCAAGGTGTTCCAGTATTGGCTCCATTACTTCTATGTTTGGAAATTGGCCTTTTCTAACTCTGATTCTATAACATTTGGAAATCTAGTATTTTTTTTTTCTTTTGAGGGTTACAGATAGGATCATCAGAACACATCAGGATAAATGTCTTGTTTGCACAAGCATAGCTTTGAGTTCTCTTATTTTCAGAATATATGTGACTTAGGCTCAGTGCTTGATGGACTCCAACAAAGATATCACCTCAGAACAGTGGCTCTATTTAAAACTAGGACAAACACATTTCTAACAAGCTGTGAAGGGTTTTGGCCTAGGTCCTGTGAGTAGCTGTTCCAAAGAAAGATTTCCATTCAACATAAAGGGAAACTTTCTAGTAGTAAGAGATTGTCTGACAGGGAATAAAGTTATTCCCAAAGCTCCAGGAAGAGAGTACCTTGAAGCAGAGGTCAGAGTACAACCCCTCAAGGACACTGGAGAAAAATGCTCTGCAGAATGGAAAGTTGAATTAGAAGATATCTAAAGTCCTTCCCAAATCAGAAAATCTAAGAGAATATTGGATTGAAAGAGAATCACTCTAACCAATGTTTGAATGTTAAATCCTAAATCCTGTGTATCTATTTTACAACTAAATTCCTAATTTCCCAGGTACTATAACACTTCATCACTGATTTGCTGATCAACAACAACCTTCTAAGGCAAAAATGTCTGAAAAACAGATTTAAAATTGTGTAGGGTAGTTGGAAAACAGAGTTTGAGAACAAAAGAACTTATGAGCTAAATTTTAAATGGCCTTCCTAAAATAAACATGATCATAGTGCCTGCATCGTTCACTCCTAGGGAAAAACCACATTCAGTTGTGAAACAATAAAATAGCACATTTAAAAATTAAGAATTTACTCATCTTTTTCTAGTTTCATTGTCATCATAGTTTAGTATTTACCTGAACGGTTCTTTCAAAATTCATTCACTCAACAACTATTTATTGTATGTCCATTGTGTGTATAATTCAAGCTAAATTTAGTCTTGCTAGGATATCCAAATTAACTACGTTTTAGGTGATGAGCAACAGAAGTCACTGGATCAATTGACATAATGGTTTATCCAAGTAACTTTTAGTTTCAGTTCTTAAAAGTGTCTTTCGTCTTTGGAAGTTAAGGTGTAAGAATTCATTTTTGAGGATAACAGGGAGCAATTATAAGTTTACACAAACAATCTAATTTGTCAAAGCTCTGCTCTGCATATCTTGATGAAACAAAGCATATATTCATAAAAACCTAAGTGAATTTAAGTAATATTATGGTAATATTGGTACATCTGGCATCCTCAGAGAATGGGGGTTGCAAATTAATTAATTTTTTGATAGCTGAAACTTGTCTCTTGAGTAGTAACATTTTTATCTTAACCACTAGATTAAAATTTCTCTGTTTAAAATACAATTTCAACCTTCCTGCCTATCCTGAACAAAACCTAATCCTTTTATTTTATTTTTTTGATGACACAGATTATTGTTATGACTAATCGTTATGGTTTCGCTATTTATTAGTTTAGTGAAATTCTCGAAACCTAGAGTGTGGGGAGGTACTTATTCCTACACTAAAGAGCCACCACCGATGGTGGTGCTTTTTGACTTTTCATTTGGACATTTTATTTTGCCTGTTTGTTTGTTTTGTCTTTGGTTCTCTTTCCTGTTACTTGTGGCCGTCCCATTCCTCCATTCTAATATGCATGGAAAAAAAATATCTCTTTACACTTGTACGGGAAAAAAATGGATGCAAGTTTTGAAATAAGAAACACATGAGTTTCAACCATGATTTTGCCATTTACAAGCTGTTACTTACCATCTGTGTCTCAATTTCTTGATATGTAAAATGAGTATTAAAATGTTATGATAGTTGCTAGGAGGATTAATGTTAAAATGTATTCAAAGTGTCTATTACATATGTGTGTTTGAAAATTAGTACTAGGATTGGTTTTGGATAAGAAAGGTATGAACTGAATAAGAATTTCTATGAATAAAGTATACAGACTTTGCAACATTCCTTGTTAACTGACAGTTGCGGGCTTCTGACTATTCATTGCTTATGTCTGAATAGTTCAGAATGTCAATAACTGATCACTGGTTAAGTGATATGTAACTGTTTTCTACCACCAATTTTAAACTGAAAACAATTTTTTTATAAATACATAGAATTTTGTATTTGTAAAAATATTTATTATTTTATTATAAATGTGTGAAATTATTTGCAACTTTTATTTTCTTTATTCTGGCCCAAAAGATGTCTTCATGATGATTTTTCATTCATAATAAGAAGAGTATGTGTTGATGGTTTTTGTTTTTTTTAAGGGTAAATTTTGCCAACCTTTTGTCAAGGAAATTATTTTCTCTGGAGGTAAAGGGATTTCCTTGGCAAAAGGTTGAAGTTACATTTAGTTTTGGAAACAGGCTGCTTCCTAGCTGTACAAAGTAAAACATTTTTAAAGAACCTTGAAAACTAAGAGACATTGAGTTGCTATTGAAAAATTGTGTAGAGTGGTTGATGTAGAAATTTCTGAAACAGAGGGAGTTTTCGTAATCTTATGCTTAAACAGCCACAGTACAAAAAACAAAAGGCAAATTATTCTTTATATAAAGCTGAATCTATAAAACCATTTGTTAGGTCTAAGCTATAATTATCCTAGTCTTGCTAACTAAAGTCTTAGATACTTTTAAATTAAATAAACTTTAAATAAAAGTTTAATATTTAAAACAAAAATATTTTCCCTTGATATTCTTGAAATTGAATTCACAATTTAAAGGACTTCTTTTTAGAAATCCAGCTTTTATTAGCCATCCACAGTCACTTCAGGGAATGGTTGTTAGGATAATATTTACTGTTATCTGTAAAATTATATTTACTATAATTTGTAAAGTTGTTTAGATGTAATATTTCTATGTAATATATTAGAGTCTGGTAATTTGTTAAAGCAAGTCCTAATAGACAAAATGTTACCAGTGTGTATGCTACTTAAATAGTAATGGAGCTAATTTAGATGCTTAGGTTGTTGGATACTATTTTCCAGTCAGAAAAGGGATACTTTATAAAACTAACACCACTAATAATACAAGAAATATTTTCCATAGTTTGCTTACTGATACTTTTGAAAAAAATTGTAGTGTTTTATGTGGACATTTTCAAGTAATATGGCTATTTTGTTCCTTACAATTCCATTATTTAGCATACTTAAGCTAAACCCTCTTTGAAATACTAATGTTTTCTCCATTTATCTTAAATATTAGCATTGGTTTCTGATATTTTGTAAATATCAGAGTGGATTTTGGTGAGTCTTATAGAAGTCCTGTTAGCTCTTATTAATCTTTAGCTCATACCTAGAAATCTATTCAGGCATTTATTTCTTTATAAATTTTTAGTGAAACATGCTGATCGATGTGAACTTACTTTAAAAGAATCATGAACATTAGTTAATGGTAACGATTGGAGAGTTTATTCATGAATGATTCTAGTTAACCTTGTAGCCAAGTCATTTATTTAAAAAGAAATAACAAAAGGATGTCAGAGGACCCATTAATTGCAAAAATGTTTATTCAGTAATTCAAAAATCCAGTTAATTGCAGACAAGTGTAATCAGGTCAGTTATAGGATACAAAGTCCACTCTTGGTCACATGATATCCAATTCCATATCTCTTAGGTATTTTTTTTATGTTTTCCAGTTTTATTGAGAAATAATTGACATATATCACTATATGTTTAAGGCATACGGCTTGATTGTTTGCTTTACATATATTATGAAATGATTACCACAGTAGGTTCAACTGACATCCAAACTGGAAGTCTGTGCAGTTTTGACTACTGTCTTCCATTTCCTCCTCCTTCTCCCATCATTCACCTATAGATGTTTTTAATACGAGCCATTATTTGCCAAGGGAATAAACAGCAGCAGTACAATAACATAGTTTATGGGATAAAGTAAAAAGTTCAACTAAATCACTTTAAGAAATAATCAGTAAAAGCCTTTATTATCTTCTGTTATTATAAGCACAAATATAAAAACTATATAGTTTTCATAACATGAAATTCATGTAAGCTTTCTATGTAATGTTAATGAAGTATGATCCCACTCTTAGAGAATGGATTCATTTTTTATTAATAGTGTATACACTTCTTTAAATAGACTATGTCATCTATTCAAAGATTTGATGTTATAAACAACCAAGCAATAACTAGAGTCCTAGGAAAATAAATGAACCCCAAGTATGTTGTTGACCTAATTACTCAGAATTAAATTATCTAAGTGAAGCCTTTGGCTGCAAAGAGAGGAGGTGGTATGGAGCTGGAGAGTTAAGTGTGCAGGAGGTTGAGTATTGTCGCATTGCTAACTCTTAGTTGTGTTTTGTAAAGACTTCTTTTGAGGCACAGTTTTTTCTTCTTTTTAATTTCCTTAATATGTTTAAGAGAAATGTAGAATTAAATCCTGGGTTCGAACATTTTTACTGAAGTTCTTGTCCTCATATGATTATACTTAAGACATAATTCTTTTTAAAAAAAATTAATAAAATTTAAAAAAAAAAAAACAGCAACTCTTCAAGTCAATGTCTCCTTACTTGGAGGCTAGTCAGGCCATCTTGACGGCTGTCTCTCAGTCAGTGTACAGGGCTTCTTAAAGTGAGAGGAGATAGGAATAAAAGGGTCAGAGCTCTCTTTGACTTAGAGTCCATGGGCCTAGAACCTAAAAGACTGAAAACCCATATGGAGCCCTGATGTCTAAATCTTTTTATTCCTACATATACAGTCATGTTTGACCATGTATCAAGTGAATTGTTCTGAACTTTCAGATGTAGGAAATGACACACTTATTATTACTTTTACATCAAATTAATTCATGCTCTAAGCTCCCACTCAAAGCTATAATGTGAGAAATTTAATTTCAGCAGTTTTCAGTGCACTCCTTTCTGGTACTATACAAGAACCTAGAGTCCTCATGGAAGCCTAGAAATTACTGACAAGCCTCCATCTCCACCCTGCTGTGGCCACCCTGCTGTGGCCACCCTGACCTTCTTACAGTCCAGAAGCTCCACGGGAAGTCAGGTGGCTCCATTTCCTTCCAGTGGTCTCGAGCAAGGGCCTCAGGGGCCACCGCTCTTGATGATCAGGCTCCCTGACAGCCAAGCACCCTCTGATCAGAGTGGAGGCGTGTCTGGTCATTCACACACCATTACTGGGCGCCTCCTCAGGCTTGGGGTGTGGGCCAGTCTTCTCCCTCTCATGTAGACTAACAGATGTAAATTCCCCAGCTTTGGCCTCCACTCGTCCTCAACCCCTACCTCTATCCCAGGCAGATTTCTTTTAACTTTTAAGACTCCCCTAGGAGTCCTAAAAACCAAAAAAGTTTACGTCCTCCCTGAAGGACAGGTGGTGGGAGGTATTGAGAGGTAGTTGATGTGGTAATGGGTGACACATTAGGAAGTCAGACTTTGAGAAGTTCCTAGAATGGGGGTTGGGAAAGGAAAAGCTTTCTTTCTGTCCTAATGGGTTCATAGTAGCAAATAAACAACAAAAATACTAAGCAGTGTTTCTTTTCATAATGCCTTATCACTCTTGTACATATAATCACTGTGATCAAGCGACAGATTTATTCCTCCAGTGTGTAATGAGTCCTGCAATATGCAAAGCACTATACTAGGCTTTGGGGTGCAGTGAGAAGCAAGTACACATAGTATTTTGCCTTCATAGAGATTCCGATGTAGTGGATACGTCAGGAAGTAAAGGAGCAGGTCATTGTAAGCTGTGTTAAGTGCTGTGATGGGGCTAGTCCAGGTGAGAGGAGTTAATTTAGACAGTATTTGAAGAAAGCCTCTGAGGAGGTGTAAGTGGAGACATGAAGGCTGAGAAGGAGCTAGCCGTATAGTCACTGAGGAGTAACTTAGCAGGGTGTGGGCTCAGCAGGAGCAGCAGGCGCTGAAGAGGGAGTGAACTTGGCCATTTTGAGAAATGGAAAGTAGTTCAGTGTAGTTTGAGCCTAAGGAGAAATGGGAAAAGAAACGTATTGTGAGGTGGCCGGAAAGGTAGACTGGAGCCCTCAGGACATTGGAAATCACGGTGGGGTGGGTGGCTTTCCTTCAAGCCTCTGGAATGTTTTAAGTAAGAGATTTATGGAATTTGATCTAAATCTTAAAGATCACTGTGATTGCTGTGTGGAAAACAAGTTTGAGGGGAGGGAAGTGGGAAGATGTATACGTTAGCACATCCTCCGTGTATGCAGATCTTCGTAACTTAGAAGATTCTCTGTGTCACTTGTTCCTAGTCTCCCCACTACTCCAGTCCACTAGCCTCCCAGCCACCTCCTCTTAACCCAAGGTGGGTGTGGCAGGTGGTCCCAATGGGAAGAGAAGGAAAGGAGCTGGTTCGGGGATGATGGGAAAACATCTCCTCTGCATCATTGTACTGACCTGTCTCTCCCTTCAAATGCTGCTTGGTGCCGATAGTAGTTTGGACAGTGTTGTTTTTGCCCATTGGGGTCAGAGATAAGAAGAAATTGGCATTTTGCCAGCCCTTTCCAGTTATTCAGGCCAAATCCAGTTTTTGATATTTATGGAGTGCTTTTGGGAAAAAAAAAAAAAAAAGGAAAGAAAAGAATTATCTTCCCTGTTAAATCAAATCAACAAATATCTATTTAAAGTCCATTATATTTAAATTATTGTGTGAGCCCTTTCAAGATATAGTGAAAAATCATGATTTTATTCTTTGGTCAAACTCTTCTTATATTAACTACAATTCCAAATATGAATCATGCATTTATTTTACAAATACATATAGGATGTTTATAAATTAACTTCCCATGACAACCTTAAAATGAAGGTACTATTATTATATGCATTTACGGAAAAGGAAACTGAAGCACAGAGAGGCTAAATGAATGCAACTCATAACCAGGGTTCAAATCCTATAGTCTGTCTTCAAAATCTGTTCTCTTAACTCTACACTTTGTTACCTTTCCATATACAAATTCTGTTAATGAGGAATGGACTCATTCTACCAGTTTCTTTTTTTCTTTTTCTTTTAAACTATAAATTCCAAATTCACTCACTGGGCCTACATAAAGAAATTCTTTAGAGCTCCCACATGGTATGGACATGCATATCAGATGCTGATAGTGACTTTTGTTTATTTGTTTCATAGGATTATTGGGACTTTGCAGAACTCCCCTGAGTTTTCCGAAGCCTTTCATTGCCTCAAAAATTCATACATGAATCCAGAAACAAAATGCCGAATTTGGTGATCTTCAGAAGAACTGGTGCAGCCCTTGGCTGGACTTGTCAACACTGCAGAAATGGGGAACTCTGCGAAGAGAAAGGGCCATAGAGGTCACTGTATTACATGGGGACAGTTAACAGAGATGAGAGCATCATAATAAAAATGAAGTTTATTCTGGAAAAGACGTGGAGGGAGGAGGGGCTCTAATGTCTTATCAAATCAGTCATTTCTCACTGTGTAAATAATGCTTAATCTGTAAAGAGAGTATTACCATTCATTTCTGTTTCTCACATGATCTGCCAGTTTGATGTCTCTTAAAATCAGTGTTCACCACTATGTAGAGCAGGATTTCTAATCAAGAGGAAAATGAAGAAGTGAAAAAAGGCCATTGGCACCAGAAGCAGAGCTGCGGCATGAGAGTTAAAAGCACATTTCTAAAGTACTAGTTTTTACTTTTATTTGCAACATTTATTCTTCAAGTCTCTTCCAAAGAATTCTTATACATACTGGGACCTTGGGACTTATGTAGTTTTCAACTAACTTTGCTCGTCATCAGTCATTCATTCTGAGATCATTTTCTTTTAAGCACTTAGGGCTAAAATGTCTACAACTGTTTTTTGTTATACTTGGCTTTGACTGATACTTGGATTCTTAAGGCTCCCTGAAATTTTCTAAGCAATTTCTTGTTCTCTCGCTCTCAAAACCTGGTCTTTTTAAGAGATTTGTAGTAATGTATAAATAATAATTTTTATATTTAATTATTAACTACATTTATGACTAAGTAATTATTATTATAGGTAATCATTGAATTTCAGACCGAGATAAATAGTTACGAACCAAGATCTGTAAAGTGATATACAGATAAACATTTTGAGACTTTTTAAACTTATAAATCATATTGATGAAACGTTTTAAGTACAAACCTTGGGTTAAAAATTGCCATTGGACAGTTGTCTAAAGATACATAAGACTTGTAGTTTACAAGCAGGATTTTCACAATTAAACCTGTCCCTGAGGTGGCTGTAATAAAGGGGCAAGAGTGCATCGATGTAGCTCTGCATCTCCTTATCTTTTCAGATTTGTCATCTGATGGAAATATTTTGATAATAAATTGAAATGTGGGGCCATTACTCACTAAGCCTGCTGTGTCAGCCGTCTAGCTTTGGAAAGTGCATTTTTAAAATTTTTATTTTATTATGAGTTTCAAGTATACAGTACACTGGTTAGACATTTCTATAGTTTATGACATGATCCCCCCAATTACTCTAGCACCCATCTGGCTCTACGCACAGCCATTACAATACTACTGACTACTTTCCCTATGCTATACACTACAGGCCCATCTGTGACCATCTTTTAACTACTAAGTTCTACTCCTTTAACCCTTCACTCTGAAAAGTGCATTTCTAAATAGAAATGAGAGGCTTCCGCACCACCACCTCAGATATACCTGCTTCTCAAATTCTAACTCTCCGCGTTCTGGGAGGGGACTATTTAAGGCCCTGATAGGAACTCACCTCTTGAGACTTTTATATTCTTCTCTTTTCCCATCCTGTTGACTACTTTAGTTCATTTTATTACTTGATTCATATTTTACAAAAAGATACACTTTCAAAGTCTTTATTTTTCTCAACAAAAGATGAAAATGAGGATTTTGTATTTTTCCTGTTTGTTGGTTTTCCTGCTTCTTGAAAATGTCCATTTGCCTTTCTTAAAAAATGTTATTGAAATAACAACATATATACAAAAATTTCATAAAGCATAATTGTACAACTTAATGAACTTTCTCCAACTGAATATAACCGTATAACCAACACTTAGAAGAAACAAAACATTGCTTCCCAGATCCCAGAAGCCCCTTCTCCCAACCATTCTTCCAAGGACATCTACTGACCTGATTTCTAATATCATACACTAGTTTCACCTGTTTTTGTCTTTTATGTAAATAGAATCAATCAACATGCATTCTCTTGCGGCTGGCTTCCTTCAGTATGACATTTGTGAGATACATCTATATTTTTGTATTTGAGTGTGGATCGTTCATTCTCATTACTGAATAATATTCTAATGTGTGACCATACTACAATTCATCTATTCCACTGTTAGCAGGCACTTGAAAAGTTTCCAGTTTGGAGCTATTACAAATAGTGCAATTATGAACATGCTTGCATATGATCATCTTTTTTAACTTGAGATTTTAATGGACTCGTTTCCACAACTACTTCCTAAAGTTATTATGAATATTGAAATTATGATTTCCAACTAACTGGACATTCTTATCTTTTTCCCCTTTATCGCCACTACCACCATTATCATGGATAATTTAAAACATACTTATGCATATATTTTCTTTAAATAAAGTGAAAACATTCCTAAATAATAGTAGTTGGAGCAATAGGCACATTCAGCTCTGAAGAGAAAAACTATCTCTGAATCATTTAATTTATATCCTGACAGAGCAGCTGAAAAAATGAAAAGTGACCAGTATAAATTACCAAAAGGCTCTAGACTCCCTGCTGCTAGCTCTTTGAAATGTCAGGTTCTCATCCTTATGGAGGGGCTTGGGTGAAATTTTTTAGGGAAGGGGGAAAAAAAAACAAAAAACTTTCTAGCACCTGGGCACCTATCTCTAGAAATATCAGATTTTCTGAGGCTAATGTACAGACCAAAGTCAGAGGACCAATACCTCCTCACCCCTTGTGTATGAGGACATCATCTTACATGGCACTGGTGTTGAGTCGTATGGGGCCTTATGGTCTCTCTCAATGACTCCCGGTCATTTAGACTTGTTCCATCAGGTAAAGCCTATCTAATCTCACACATAAATCCAGTTTCACCATGGCTGACTTTTGGTCAAGGAAAGAGTTTAAAAGCAGAGACGCAAAGGACTGGGAGCAAATGTAATTCAGGGATGAGGATAGGAAGAAGTTCTCAGCAACACCATTGGTAAGGTGTCTGCCTCCATGCTGTAATGTCCATGTGGCTTCCAGGTGCAAGGTAGGAAGAATGCTATCCTGCTTCCTTTCTTGTTCTAGTCCTACTGTACCATTAATGACAAAGTGCCCTTAGGCATTTGACCTGTTTTCTTGGGCTTTTGCTTTTCCTACCTGAAATAAAAGAGAATTAGATGCTATCAGTATTTCTCAGCAAGAGAAGGAAAATGAGTTCCAATGCTACCTTACTCATAATCTGTCCCCCAGTTAAGAACCACTGGGTAAGATAATTTCAAAATCCCCTTGTAAATACCTGAGTCTAATTTGACCACATTATAGTCCAAAGAAAAGAACCAAAGTTTATTTAAGTAGGGTCTGTGCTGTTCTCTTAGTTTTCTCAAAAACCTAATCATTCCAATTGTCACCGATGGAGTTCTCAACATAGAAGATAACTTGAAAATAAGTCTCTACCCTGTCAAAGATAGAAAATCAGAGTTTTATCAGGGTTCCAGTCTCAAAAATACAAAATATAAACCATTTTTTTTATACTATTGCTTTTACACCTGGTCAGTCCTGTTCTGGCCTTCTCCACTTCCATGTAAACCTCCACAGCATTTATCTCTTGAAAAATGTTTAGGCCAAGTGAAGCTTTTATTCCTGTTTCTTATACTTCCTGCTGGCCAAATCGAATCTTTTAAAAATGAATGGTATAAACTATTTTACCAATATTTTCTTGTTTTCTCCATCTCATTCCTTAAAAGATACCACCCCATTCTTCCAAAGATCTGATCTGGATCCTTTCAAAAGTTGAATGAAAAGGTTGCCAAATCCTGTGGTCAGTCATAGGCTTAATCATATGACTTAGGCAGAAACCAAAAGTGTCTTTGTGCACCGTCCCTGAACTAAGGAACTTTTAGTTGATCAGGTGGAGAGGAGCCACGTGTGACTGGTGTCAAAGTGGCACATGTTTATTGAATTCTAATCTTTTCTTTAATATTGTCTTAATTTCAGCACCTTTGTGTTTTGCATTTCCTCTAAAACAGTGAGATACACTACTGTCATTTTCAACTCATATTCAAACTACTGTGCTTCTATTCTGTTGTTTGACGAAGCAGATTTTCCAGGTTGTTCAAGGGAAACCTGACAGAAAAATGAGCACAGGAAATGATGGACTTTCAGCTTGGACAGTGTAGAAAGACTGGAAGTCTAGCCGTTGTGACTAATTTTTATAGTTCTGGATTTCCTTTTTCCCCAGAAATGAATATATTTTTTTCAGATATCAGCCATATTAGCATCAGATTCTACTCCCATAAATGCACTTGGTGTCATTTCTGATCTGATCATCGCTGCTAAGATTTTTATGGCAGTTTTATCTCTAACATCAAAGAAATAGTGAGAAAAAACTAAATAGAAAACATTTAGATTTGTTTAAATAAAATATGAGAAAGATGCAATGTTGGATATGCATTGTGATATCAGTCATGTTAAAATATTGTTGCTCAAAAAAAGAGAAGAATATATGCCAAAAATTAATAGGGAAGAGAGGTTTGGAGAAACATGGTGGTGTGAGAGATGTCCCCAGATCTCTCCCCTTGAAACAATAAGCCGAACATGTAAAACTCAGCAAAAAACACCCGAACTGCACAGCAGCACATCTGAGCGTGGGATCTGTGCACATGGGCTAGCACAGGTCAGAACCCCGGAAGTTGGGCA
>NW_006433378.1:7597009-7651165 GCF_000325575.1 Pteropus alecto | reverse complement strand
AATGGCCAACAAATATATGAAAAGATGCTCAACATTGCTAGCTATTATGGAAATGCAAATCAAAACCACAATGAGATACTATCCCAAACCTGTTAGAATAGCTATAATCAACAGGACAAGTAATAACAAATGTTGGAGAAGATGCAGAGAAAAAGGAACCCTTTACACTGCTGGTGGGACTGCAAATTGGTACAGCCACTACGGAAAACAGTATGGAAGTTCGTCAAAAAGAATTGAATTGATCTACCATATGGTTCAGCAATCCCTCTACTGGGTATTTACCCCAAAGACTTGAAAACCCATATCCAAAAAGATCTTTGCAGACCTCATCGCAGAAAAAGTTGAAAATTACATGATATCACTTATACGTGGACTATAAACCTAAAAGCAAGTGAACAGGACAAACAAACAGACTCATGGACATGGAATACGGATTAGTGGTTACCAGAGTGTAGGAGGTGGGAGAGGATGGGGGAGGTAGACGGGGTAAAGGGGGTCAAATATAGAGTATAGGGGGAAAGCAAAGTGGATAAAGGGGATCAAATATATAGTAGCTGAAGGAAACTGGACTTTGGGTGTTAAACACACAATAGAACATACAGATGTCAAATTATAATGTACACCTGAAAATTATATAATTGTATTAACCAATGTTACCCTGATAAACTTAATTTTTAAAAAGTTAAAAAAATGAATAGAGAATGTCTCTGAGTGGTGATATTATAGGTGATTCTTATTTCCTTTTCCCCCCTGCATTTTAAATATTTCTATAAGGTGAAAACATTACATTTTAAAAGTCATCTAAAAATGTTATTTGGAAAATAAGGGAGGAAAGATCCGAAGGAGGGGAATGATGGGCAAATTGACCAAACAAGAGAAACAACTCCTTTGAATTTAAGATGAGTTCATTTATTTAAGAAGCTATTCAGTTTGGTACCTCAGGCAACTTAGACCCAAGACTCTGGTACAGGGTCTCCCTCCCCCAAACCATAACAGGCCAGATCTCAGTTTTATGAGGTTGTTTTGACGCACACTGCTTAACACATAGCAGGAGAATTTGGTGGACCTTCTGCTGACAGCTTAAACTGGCTCTTTGAGAACAAAGCATGTACTCTAGAGGTTTTTTGGTTTTGATTTTGTTTTACTGAAGATGTTAAAAGATTAACTGATATGGCCACACTTTCCCACCTGGTCTCCTCACCAAACAAAACCCTGGTATTTGCCAAACGCTGACCAAGGTTAAGGATTCAGCCTATAGTGAGAAACAGAAGCCAGTAAATTACACAGTGATTAGACCTAAGTGCTCCACCTGGTAGGCATCTGGGGCTTTGATACTAAGATTTAGAGGCTAACCAGGGAGGAGGCAGAAAGATCCAGCAAATCTCAGGTGACTCATTGCTTATATTTTATTTGATTTGGTTGCAAATATGAGAATCAAATTTATGCTGATTTAGCCAGAACTGCAGACTTAGCTGAGCCACATTATGAAACGTGGGCATGTATGAGTAATTGGGCTTTCTTTCTGTGTGTTGACATCATTGTTGCAGGCTGGCTTTGTCCAAAAGAAAGCCATGATAGTGAACTACACCCAGGCTCAAAGATACCCTACTTTCTTCCCAGGGGAAGGACAGGCTCTAACTGCAGTTCGCATTTGACAAATCCTACAGAAAACCTGATTGGCTTATTTTGGTAACATGCCTACCCCTGTGGATAGTGCATGGGGAAGTGGGGAGGGTGTAGAAATTATGATTATTGATCCTCTACAGAGTTGGAGGGTAGTTTCTCAAAAGAAGAAGGTATCATTTCTAGAAGAGAACGGGAACAGACGTTCAAAACACTGGTAATGCTAGATACTTCTTAAATGCTTTACAAAACATCGCAGTTGAGATTACATTGTGCATGTTAAATTTTTAATAAGTGTACACTTTAATTTTGTGTAACAAAAATAAGGACATTATGCAGTTAGATTTACTGTTTAAGAAAATTAAAAATTATTGATGAAGGAGGGTGAGAAGGAAGAGAAATAGCGCTCATTTGTTATTGTGAGTGAGGCACAGAATCTAGGTTATTTTTATAAAGTTTCCACTTAATATTACTAACCTGTGAGTTAATGTTCATACCCCTGATTTTACAGATGGTGAATATGAGTTTCACAGAGGTTAACTGATTTGTCCAAATTCATACAGCAAATGACAAGGCCAGGGACCACATCAAAGCATGCTGAAGTCCAAAATCTACATAAATTTACTATCAAAGCTTGCTACATCCCTAAAAGTGCATTTTAAGACTGTCAAGATCAACTCATTTGTAGCTCCTAATTCCCAAAACATATGTCTTTTAAGAAAAATGAACTCAAGACAATATATTTTACAACTATTTTTATTCACATCTTTTGTTATTTTTAAAAGAACATTAAGTATTTTAAACAACTATATTAGTAAACGCTGAACATCTACATTCAAGGTACTATATTAGAAGTAAAAATAAAAATTGCTAAAAAATAAAAAAAAGTAAAAAAAGATAAAGTAATATTCTTTGCCTGGTGCTACACTTGTTCACTGCATTCATTCACTTATTCATCGACGAAACTTTGGGCACCTTTTATGTGCAATGTCCTATATCATATTAAAGGCCCTATTAGAAGATTATCTTCTACTGGACCCATGAGAAGACAAAAATAAATTAAAACAGCTGATCTTTTAATATAGTAGAGACATTTAAAATATACACAAATAAATACAACTGACTTCGTGATGTGCCAAGAGATCTAAGGGGAAAAAATCATAATTTAGGGGAATTTTTTTTACTAACATGCCAAAGACATTCTAGAGAAAGTAGCACTTAAGTTGCATTCAACCCTATGGTTGGGATTTTAACAATTAGAGAAGGAGGCAAGGACATATTTTGGCTAAGTGTACCTCATATACAAAATCAGACAGCGAAAGAGTAAGAAACTCCGTAATTACTCTATGTAGCAATGCTAGCTCTGGAAAGATAGCAAAGGAGGGGTAGGTGCTCTGAAACAGTTGACAATTGGCTCTTTGACATGTCTTGGGCCAAGAAAAATGTTTCTTATTTATTCAAGTATTTATGTGATTCTCAAAGTTTGTTCATTATCATTCTACTTTGAAAGAAGTCCTGTGCATTTCTTGCTTTTATTAGAAGTTGTGTGATCACGATAACATTTGTCTTATTCCTGAGAATTTAGAATTCTACTCTTATTCCAGTCCCATGGTTAAATCACTGCACGGAACAAATAACTAATTATCTGCATTTCCATTGTCTCAGAATTGAAATCAAAGTTAGGATCAAGGCCTCCTCAAACCAGAAGGCAGGCAGATGGAATGTTTTGCAAACCAAACTCCTTGGAGATGGCGAAAGATATCTTCGTGCACAGTGTCAAGGGAAAATCCAGAGAGAGCCAGATAGACCCACAGACAACCGGGATCAAAGCTTGGCTACCAGCTAGCATTTGGCTCCTCTAAGCCTCAATTTCCTTCTCCTCAAAATGGTCATGATCACATGCACCTCTCTGGAAAGGATGCTGCACCAGTGGCAAAAAACATTGTATTTTCAACTGCATTGAAATCTAATACCTTGACCGTTACCTCTGACTTCTCCTTGACACTAATTAAGCTTGTGGATCTTTAAAAACATAAGGGCTTTTGGCTAAGATAGAGTTTTGTTTTTTCTTTTTACCACATTGTCTTTCATGTTGTACTAGGTGAGTCACTTACAAGATTCCTTCTGAGTCATTTTTCTCACTAGATACTCTTTCAACGGAAAAGGCACAAAACATGCAATTCTTAAATAGCAGAGGATTTCTTCAAAAGTAAAAAAAGTAAAAGCAAGAACATACTGAGAACAAAATTGAAGTTTTGAGAAGGATGATAATTTGGGGGAAAACAGTATCTTCACTTTGCTCAGAAAATGTCATTGGCCCAGAGACTTTGGGAAAGCTATTTAATGTCTTTGAAACTTAGTTTGCTCAGAAGTAAAGTGTAAAAATGTAGACAATTTTTGTCATTTAGGTATGTAGTAGGTAGGATGATGCACCTCTCTCCAAAGATGTCCGGATCCTAATTCCCAGAACCTGTGACTATGTTAGGGTGCGTGGCAAAGGGGAATTGAAAGTTGAAAATGAAATTAAGGTTGCAGATCAGCTGACCTTAAGGTGGGCCCTGGATAACCCTGGACTGGAGTCCTTAAAAGTGAAGAGAGAAGCAGAAGAGGCTAGAGAGATGCCATATAAAAACTCCACCAGCCGTGACTGATTGTGAAGATGGCAGGGAGTGCAGGCAGCCTCTACAAGCCAGAGAAGGGAAGGAAATGGATTTTTCCCCAGAACCCCCAGAAGGAACGCCGCCCTGCAGACACGTTAATTTTGGCCCTAAGAGACCCTTGTCAGATTTCTGACCTCCAGAACTGTCAAAAAGTAAATTTGTGTTTTTTTAAGCCACTAAGTTTGCGGTAATTTGTTACAGCAGCTATAGAAAATATACAATATAAGTAAACATCCATTATATAATACTTCAGAATTACTTAAACTTTTTGAAAATTATGCTTAGTTTAGATAGATATTATCTTCTAATGGAAAAATATATGCTACTATAAGATTTGGTCAAAAATATTTACTATTCTCTTATATGTTATTAAATAGTGAAATATATGGGTACAACATCAATTTGGGGTAACTAGATATGAGTTGTCATTATCCTAAACAAATATGAGTAGTCATAATTGATTCACTCTCACAAAGACTAAAACACTGGCCTTTATAAAATAAACATAATTCATCTTACAGAGGTTAGTTATTTGACACTTACCAAGCCTTCGCTATCACCCACTTTTCATCTCAACATGCAAACTAATTAACTGAGAAGATCGTCCTTTATAAGCACTAATATGTCAAGAAAATATTTATGACTTTATTCACTAAAGTAGCTAAAATATAAATTGTTTAGCCAAGGCTTTGAGAAACTAAAAACTCAGGTCTATGGAAACACTAATCATAAAGCAGCCTTGAGATTTTACTGCACTTGGCACATTGCATTTTCCTGAAAGTTTATTTATAGGTATTATTTTTGCTTTAGACAAGTTAATGAATTGCTATGTCTCAGGAACTTTTGTATTCAGCCTCAGGAGTCTGTCATAAAAAGACTTATTACCCCAGTGCTCGAACATTAAAAATAAAGAGGTAGTCACATTGGCAAGTGCATGCTGTCCTTGGTAGCAACATCAAGAATGTTCCTGATTTTTTTTAATGTATAACACCTGTCAGTTTTATAGTTACATTGCTCAGGACTTTGTCAATACTTGTTGAGTTCTGTAGAAAACAAAATGAATGAATAGAGCCCAGACCGTGGTGTGCTAGAGCCAACTCTTACCTGCTTATGAGAGCCGATTTTCAAATTTTCAAGAATTTTGAAGCTGGTTTGACATCATGTCAGAGTCGTGGCTTGAAATCATCCAACATTACAAATCAAGGTTGGCTGGTTGATTGGTTGGCTGGTTGATTGGTTGGTTGGTTGGTTGGTTGGTTGGCTGGTTGATTTTTTCAAGAGAGCTAGCTACTCAGCATCTACAAGCACACCATTGGCCTTGAACAAAGGTAACTCGCAATCTAGTAAGCAAAACCAGGGTGGCCATCTAAAGTAACACACAAACGAGGGGAGTTCTTATATGTCTCAGATATAGTAGACTTGTGTATTTGTAACTTTTCCCACACATGGCTATAGGTTGCTTATTCTAACATGTTATAACTTTCCAATAGATGAAAGTAAAGCACCTTGAGGAAGCAGCACCTCGTTCCAGTTCACACAATGGCAACGTGCTGTGAGCTTATGCTACTTTGGGGGCTTCATTTAAGTCAGAGTAACTGTGATATAGAATTTAATCATGATAGAAATGATGAAGGAGTTCAAATGTGTAGACTCCATCCATTTGGAAAGATTTGCAAATGCTTTAGGAAAATGCTTCATTGAGCTAGGTTTTCAAGAGATTTTTCTGAGTGAAAATAGCAGAATGAGAATTCCTAGAGACAAGAAAAAACTGAGTCAATGTCAGTTGCTGAGAAAGTTCTTCAAGGAACCAGTTGAGATGTCTGAAACTAACCAGAAGGAAATGCACTTCTCAAAGTATTTGGGGGCCAAACAATAGGAATCTAGAATTCAAAACTAAAAAGTGTAAAATGTTCAAGTGCATTGGAAATTTTAAAGCCTGACTATGTGCCCCACAGGGGGTTGTGCTAACAAGAAACTAGAGACCTAGTAAACAGCACGAGAATGCATACCTATTTCCTTTACCATTGTACCTTCAGGGCTTGGAACCCAGCACATTGCAGCAGTCAAATTTTATTCTGTTTGGAGACCATGAGCTGAGTTTATGCCATTGTCTGTAATCCTTCTACCACAAAACATACCTTTGATACATCCCAGCTAAGCTAATCCCAAACCATTTCTTGAGTCCTTTTATAAAATGACTTTTATTTTGCCAGACTAAAGATATTTTGCCAGACTAAAGATATTTTGCCAGACTAAAGATATTTTGCCAGACTAAAATTAACAGGTCGAAGTTCAGAGGCTAATGAAGAACAGACATAATAGAAATTGTGACAAAAGGCTAGAACAGGGGAGACTTGCTTGATAGTGTGGCTCTCACTCTGTCACGGAGATTTGAATCCGAAACAGCAAATGGTACTCGAAGTGAGGCCAAGGCAACATAAGAGAAACAGTGGAGTTGAAGGCAAAGCGGGGATACGTTAGTGAAGAGGCCCGTTTAATCTCGGCCTCAGGACTGCTGTTCTCTAAACAGAAAGCTTGCTATGCTGGAGCTCTTCCCTCTCCTGGGAATTCCTGCAAAAGACAAAGGCCAAGGCTGGTGGGGCAGCAAGGCTTGGAGCTCTACCAAATAAGATTTCAAGATAAATTGGGTCAAGATAAATAGATAAAATGGATCAAGAACATTAATGGTGAGGTAAGGTCTGTACTTATAAATCAGGGAGAGCTGATAGGGAAAGTATCACAGTAAACGTCACCAGAATCTCGCTTTGTCTTACCTCTCGTCATTGTGCAAGAACAAATTCCCAATTCTCTCAACTTTTTCCCAAATATTTCTGAGGGTCATATGGGGGCCACACATACATTCCATGTATGACCAAGTGCAGTACTTTTGACCACTCAAGAATTCCCTCGTCTCTGGCTCCAGTTTTCAGAAGACTCCTCCTATTAATGCCAGTTCCTAATGCAGCAGCTATGCTCCAATGCCTACAAAGGGGTCTCCTGCTGCTAGTCTTCATCAAAGGGGCAGCCAGCCACAGCTACCTGTCTGCAGTGACACAGCTCTCAGAGTGCTGACGCCAGGCACCGAGGGCATTGCCATCCAACCTGAGGGCTCTGTCTTTTGTTACTACCAAAGATTCCAGCATAGGATTTTTCCATTGTGTCATTTACCATGTTATTACATAACAATATCCCACAAAGATTTTTAATTTGGGGGGGGGCAGAATATATATATAATATATGCTATATATAAAGAATACATGATGCTATATAGTATAGAATATATAAAATATGTGTGTGTGTGTGTGTGTGTGTATATACAGCAAATCAATGACTATATATGTATATATAGCTAACTTGCCTTGTTATTGCAGACCTCTTGACCTAGGACTCAAATTTGAACTCATGGCAACATTCTGAGTGACAGAAAATGCACTGAGCTCAGAATCTCCCTTTCTCCAAACCAGACTTTTGAATCATAATTCAGTTCCCTTAAGATACATCATTTTCTGTGAAGCTCTAAACAAACTCCTATTGAGCATGCTTCACCCCTAGACAAGGCTGGTACTCAGCAGGTAGGCGCCTATATAGGTGTGCTATCAGTTTACAGTTGCCATCCATTCTGATTGGTCAGTGGGAAATATTTTGGCTAATCTCCTGCCTCCAGGACTTCCTAAATCCTAGGATAAATACAGTGGAGACTCACAGAATGGCACTTTAAAAACATAACACAGGAAAGTGCATTATCCATGCCTTTAGTTCCTTAACAATGGGAAAATATAAGATTTCTATGTGATAATAAACGTATTGATTATTACTTCGAGGCTGTCAATGCATCTCATTTGCAAGGATATTTACTATAGAACAGCTCAAACTTTGACCAACTGATCCCTTCTGATGCTGAAGTATGTTCGAAGGTCCCAATGTGGTCAGTCAGGTAAAACTTTCTGTGTCCCAGTATGCGTTCTCCTCTTCCTTTTCATAACAGAAGTCCTGAGTTTTGTCTGAGCACATGACAACTGAGTAAGACTACACTTTCCAGCTGTAGGTAGATATGTGATTATATGTCAGCGAATAGAATGTGGCTACAATTCTGGGTCATATTAGGAAGGAGATTGCTTGCACTCCAGACTGGAACATACGAATGTGGTGCTGACTGAGCAGGTTTCAACCTGGGATAGAAAAGTAATAAGGTGAATAGAACCGCGGTCCCTGGGCAAGCTCACTCTGGGCCTGTTCTGGACTGATAAAATAAGAAAGAGATAAGGCTCTATGTTGTTTGAGTATGAGTGTTTTGTTGGGAAGGGGGGTGGATCTCTTTGTTACAGCAGCTTAGTCTCTGTGCTAACAGATACAAGGAGTCATTATAAAGTCATCAGCCTCTGGAAGGAAGAAACAAAAGTTTAAGTATTTGTATATGAATGACCAGGGAACCTGTGTGATACAATCTCAGGGACTGTGCCAGCGACATGGGAATAATATCTATTGAGAAGGAAAACTGGGGCCTTAAATTTTAGACATTATACATTACAAATTGTGTGACAGTCTGAAAGTTAACCCTATTCAGGAATTCATACGACAAAAGAGAATTGTACTAAAATAAAAACTTCAATGTCTTCTGTAGCCACTTTCTCATTAGTTACCAGACGATCATAGTAAAATTAAGAGATAAATAAAATGTAAAAGGCAATTGGAAGTGCCCAGGTAATCAATGCTAGCTACTGTAACAAACACTCCCCAAATTGAAGAGCACAATCAAAATTTTGTTCTCCTTCCTTTGACATCCAGTGCAGCTGGGAAGTTTTCCCAGGTGGCTCTTCCCTAACTCATGACTGTTACCCAGCTCTTTTAAACATTTTTACCCATCACCTTGGAATTCTAAGCTTCCCACCACATGGAGTAGGTGGAGAGAGGTAGAAATATAGAGAACACCTGGGGAAGTAATACAGAATACCCCGTCGCCCAGGCCTAGAAGCGAGAACCAAAATTTTCATTCACATTTCATTGAGTAGAACTAGTCATATGTAAGACTAGGAATTGTAGGGATCGCGTGAATATTCATAAATATTTAATGTCTCTTCCACAGCAGCCATTTTGACTGTTCTAGAAAGCAATAGCCCTAAACAGATTGGTTATAATCTGTTGTCCCTTAAATTCCTGATCCCCTCCAGTTCAGTGAAATATGCCCTGAAGTGCAGTCTATAACATGCCAGATAGGAAGAATTCAGAATAGTCCCTATTCTATAACATTAGCCCAATTTTATGAAAGTTGAGAGATTAAAATTCATTTGAAATTCTTGGTAAAATGCTGAAATTACCTCCTAACTTAGTTCCAAACCAGAATTTAATTGGGTTTTTCAAGATATACCCATACACTGTTGGGTGCAATGATGAACCACCTTAAAAATCATCTGGGCCAAGAGGCAGAAGACTTATGTTCTCAGTCAAGCTGTGCCCCTAACTGGCTATGTGGATTTGAGAGAATTACCCAATCTGGGCTCTGTTTCCTCATCTGTGAGAAAATAAGCAAGCAAAACACTAAAAGCTGGAGAGGAGGGAGTTGAACTAAAAGATTTCTGAGCCATCCGCTACATCTAGTACTATATGGATCTCTAATTTTAAATTTTATGTCTTTGATGATGTTGGCAGTCTTACAAACCAGGAATTTTAAGAGTTTTCTAGACTTTGAATATTCTGATTTTAGAACCTCTACCCTACTTCCTATCAAACATGTTAAAATGTACTCAGATTCTACTGAAATATAATTTATGTGTAATTCTACAATAACTTTTTTAAATCTAAGATATTTTATAAACCTTAACACTATGCCTCTAGGGCCCATTGAAATATTAATCCTCCAAAGAACCAATCTCCAGATTCTTCCAGAATAGATTTCAGTACAGCTCAGTGGGTTCCACCATGCAGAGCTCCTACAATGTGGAATATATGTCTAAACACTCTATTGAAACACAGTGACCACGCGAGTCCCAACACTCACTTGGGAAGTCAGAGGAGCTGGGATAAGGATTGGCAGAAAGGGTACCCTAACCTGATGAGGAGACCCAGAGCTACTTAAGCAGTGTGGGTAAGCCAGCCTTAATAGCTCCTATGTGCTCTCAGAACATGATTGGGGGAGTAAATTTGAGGTATTTAAAAGTGTCCGGAGATTTGAAAGGGAATTTAATTTTATGTAGAAACATTTATAATAGTTGAAGTATGAGCAAATGGAAATTAGACATTTGAAAAATTACATGAGTTATTAGATTAATTAGTCTCTGATCCAAAGAAATTCAGTGGATTGAACCCTTCCTACAAAAGTTTGGGCAGCTTGCTCAATCAATATTTCACATTGACTTCCATGAACTCCCCAGAGAGAACTGTTGTTAAAGTATATACCTTTCCTATTACTTGGAAGGATCAATTCAGCTAGAGATACTAATGAGAGTTTCATGAAAAAAAAAAAAATAGTACTCCTTCAAAAGGCATGACCTGTACACCCAGACTCAGGCCAGCCAGGCGCACAGACAGTTTTACCCACTCAAACTGCTCGCTTCTCAGGATTCCAACTCTTCCTATATAAATCATCTAGGGGTCAGTGCAGATAATCTGAGCTGGTGAAGCCTTTGTCAACCCACAAAATTTTTAAAAAGCTTACCAACATGCTATGCGATGGTCTAAATAAAACATCTGTGGCAACACAGACTTCCAAAATGTCTATCACCACAGGTTGACCTGGTGACTAATAAGCTTCTTTACCATTTGGATCTACAGAAGGAAGATAGAGACAGCTACTTTCTTAACACTAAGAAAAACTGAATATTTATGCAATCGATGACTGCAAAACACCAGGTTTATTAAGAAATGTAAAACTAACATACTAATCCCTTTGCCTGAATGATTGTGGCTTATGTACCATGAAGAACAAACTTTGAATTACTTAACCTTTCCAACCTTGATCATTATGAGATAACTTTTTTTAATCCAAGATTATAAATAAAGTTGTCACATAAGGCCAGTAGTAAAAATTAGGAAAATCTTTTTATTTTATATTTAATTTCATTTCATTTTTTGTAAACAAATACAACTTTTTTATTTAAAATTTTTAAAAGTTAGACATTTATACAATCCATGAAGTAATCTCCCTGATTATTTTAAAACCATGGTTCATACTGAAATCAATTGGCTTTGGCAAACATTTAACTAATTACAAACCTATTTTGTAATTTGGAATTAGGCCAAGTCATTAAGATAGCCTATGCAAAACAGCCCAGACTGATAAAGGAAGAACTCGAAATTTATGATGAACCCAAAATGAGCAGAGCAGCTGTCCAACACCTGCTAGTTAATAAAAATTGAAGTCAAATGGTAAGAATATCTAGAGGAAAGGTTGAAAGTAGTAAAGATCATGTCACGATGGCAAGGACATTGCAAGGAGAAGGAAAGAATTCAAGTTTTCCTAGCTAATAAATTCTATTTCAAATAATCCAAGTTTAAATCACAGAGTATCTCGGCAGGAATCAATAACTTGATTTTGATAGAAGTAGGGAAAAGAAAGCATAAAATTCATGTTCCGTTTATAAGTACATGTAGAGAAACTGACAATTAGAAAATTAAAATGATCTTATTGCTGTTTCTTATGAACGACTCCAAAAGGAAAGTGAATAAGTCTGGAAGTAAAAAAACTTGTCATGAAGGAGGCTGTGACCTGGGCAATTTACTTAACCTCTATGTGCTTCAACTTCTCTTCTAAATTGAAGACTTGGACTAGATGCTGTCTCAAGTCTGTTCCAGCTCCAACACTGTATTTCACCGAAATACTTGTGAGGTCTCAACGTGACTAAATAAGAGGAATAGTACGTTACTGTGAACAATAGGAACAAGAGCCTAAGGTGAGCCTATGCTTTTTTTATTTATCATTGAATTAAGCCTATAATGCCTAGATTCAAAGTTCTCTTCTAATTTCCTGAATAGGACTTCCTTTTTTGTGTCTGATAGACAATATGGCTGCCTTCATGATCCTGTGCAAAGCTACCTAGAAATTTTTCAGCATGCTTTGTTTTGACGTGGATTCTTAACAGCACAATCACAACAAAAAATATTTACCCTTACCTTATCACAACAATTACTGTTTAAGGGAGAGAGTTTATCTTTTATTTCTTGCATTAGGACCACTTCTAAGACATATATGAAGAGAGTTCTTGGAGCTTTACCCTTCTCACCCATAACTTTAATAGCATCCTTTCCTTAGTCCCCTTCCTCTGGCCTTACCTGACCCTCATGTATAAGACTATGCCTATGCAGACACCTCCTGTGCACAGAAGCACAGTCTTCCCATGGGAAGAAAAGGCAAGCTTGTCAAAGTCAGATACCCAGTACTAATCACAATGCTTGACACAGAGTAGGAACTTAATAAATATCAGGTGAATGGCTTACAAGCATTTTAAGAGTAACAAACTTGATCTTACACATTCCCTCAAGAACCTACTGCTTCATTCAATATATAGCCCCTCCAGCCAAGAGTCATTGGATGCTAATGTGTTACATGACAATCATCAGGTCAGAGAAAAGCATTCTAAAAGAGACTAACTGCCTTAACCCAAATGCCTAACCCTAGAGTCAGAATGGGAGACAGAAGAACCATTCAAAATCCTTCAATTTTTTGCAATACACATGCAGCTCATCTTCAATCAGTTATCTTAAAAATTATAATATGATGTTTTAAAATCTTCACTTATTTAAAGTCATCATTTTGGGCAATTTTAAGACTCAAAAATAGATGGAAAGAGAGTGAAAAAGGGAGTGGGAGAGAAAGGAAATTCTGTTTTTGAGCTGTGCTGAATTATGGGTATAGTTCTGGGTACTTTACATACAATGTCTTATTTAACCTTCAAGTTGTTAGATCTTCCATTTAAAGACAAGGAAAAAAAGACTTATCAGAGGCTGATTTGCTTATACAGGTGCACTTAACTGAAAAAAATGGCAGAGCTGAGACTGAAGTCCAGATTTTTTTTTTCCTTAATTTTATCTCTTTCAGAAAAACCCTTTCATTTGTGTTTGGCTCAGGTGTTATATACAGCCAAAGGAATCACAATAAATCTCTATTCCCTTGGCCTGCGGAGTGTCTGTTTCTCCCTGGCAGGGCTTGTAATTTGTCCCTTCAGGGCCCAGCTCAGCACTTCAGAGAAAATTCTTCCTCACCTTGCCTTATACCAACCCCTGACAATGATTTGCCACTGTTATGGGTTAAATTGTGTCCTCCCCAAAGATCGCGAAACCCTAATCCACGGTACCTATTTGGAAATAGGGACTTTGCAGGTGATCAAGTTAAGACGAGTTCATTAGGCTGGGCCCAAATCCAATATGACTGGTGTTCATAAAATAAGGGGAAATGTGGACCCAAACAGACACATCACGCAGGGAGAATGCCATGCAACGATGAAGGCAGAGATAAGGGTGATGTTTCTACAAGCCAAAGAACACCAATATTTGCCGGTAAACCACCAGAAACTATTAGAGAAACATGGAACAAATTCTCCTGCAGAGCCTACAGGGAGAATGCCATGCAAAGATGAAGGCAGAGATAAGGGTGATGTTTCTACAAGAACACCAATATTTGCCAGTAAACCACCAGAAACTATTAGAGAAGCATGGAACAAATTCTCCTGCAGAGCCCTCAGAAGGAACTGACCTTGCCAACATCCTGATTTTGGACTTCTATCCCCCAGAACTGTAGGCAATAAATTTCTGTTGTTTAAGCCCCTCTGCTTGTGGTATTTTGCTATAGCAGCCCTGGGAAACTAAGACAGCCATCATGCAGTAAACACTAATAATACACAGGGCAACAAGAGAACAGCTGCAAATTATATAACACAGAATTATTCAGAAAGAGCAAATAAGAATTCAGAAGGCAAAAGTAATCCAATATTTGTTCAATATTCTACTCTGATCACTACAGAATTCAGAAAATGAGGCCATCAGATGTAACCAAGTATTTTAATTACATTAATTGCTCACAAAAATAAAAGCGTTTTAGTCTTGCAAGTAATTTTAGTGCCTCCTAGAACTGTATTTTCCAAGATTCATGCATGTGAAATTGACAAACATGTTTTTAATTCACAGAGGAAATTGATATTGCCCAGGAACGGGAAGATATTTAACTATTGAAACTCAGCCATAAGTTTCAGCTCAGTGCAGGCAGACTATGATTTTGAAGACCCAGGGAATGCACAGTGACAGGCAAGGACACGCTTCATAGACGCTTTTTTTCCAGAACCTTTAGGAGTAGCCTCTAACAGCCCAACTCAGGCCATACTTTCACATGCATTTCTAGTTTGCTTAAAGGCACAAAGGGGATAGAATTCCAATAATATGGAAAATACGATAGTGGACCCAATTCAGTTTGTTGGCAAATATTGAAATTCATTTGTGAATTAGTTGGAGAATCAACCAAACAGAGTTAAGATAACTTGTGTATCAAGTGAGGTTAGTTGGCACCCAGAAAAGACACCATGATAATCGATTATATAAATCAGCACATTCTGTATTTTTCTGTCTTATTTCTCATCAACCTCCAACCACCACATTTCTTCTAGCTCCAATTCATCAATATGCATTACTCAAGAAAATATTTTAAAATTTACTGAGTAACTATTAATTTTTTTCATTAATTTAACAAATATATATTTTGCTTATATAGTAGGCCAGGCACGGTCCCAAGATACAGTAGTAAACTGAACAGGTACAATTTCTGCCCTCATAAAACCCGCCCTTGAGCTCATTTGTAAACTTGTGTTTGATGCAAAGGGAGTACTTAGAAATATAATATGACCACAAAAAGTTTGCAGTGTATCGAGATGGCCAGACTCATACAGGATCTCTCAGATAACAAACAATACAATAGACAACACAGGAGTAAGAGTCCAAGAGGTAATATTAACAATTACTGCTGAGTTATGTGAGGGGAAAAAAAGCATTGTTTATCACAGACACCTACTTTTCTTTTTTCTTTTTTTTTTCTTTTTGCCTCAAATCCATCTTCTTCTATGAATTGTCCAAGTCCCCATTCCATATCCATGATTGCAGCAGAGACAGCCATGTTTTAATTTAATCCTGCCCCCAGAGACTATACCCATCACTTATATTATTTATAATACAAAGAGGTTTATGACAACTGCTCTAACGGAGGTTAAACCCAGAGAGCAGCTAAGGTTTGGCCGTTCCCTGAGGTTGAGAGAAGTTTGACTTAAATCCCTGATTTTGTCCTATAACTCATAAATACCTTCAGCCTCCACATTCTGCTCTACTCACTTATTTTTCATCCTGCCTTGTGTATGCCTTCACTTCCACCATTTTCAAACCAGATATGCTTCCCAAATATGTGGCATACTTCACTGAAAGCTTTAGAAATACAGACAAGGATGTACATCGTAATGACATAAACGCTCGAAATGGAATTCTGATGTCCCTATCCTAACTCGTTAAGTTACTCTGCCACGTTACTCAGCTATTTCTCCTTGTGTTCCCTTGTCTCACGGTACTCACGAACTCCTATTCATTGCTTACGCACAGCGTTTGGGCCACTTCTTTTATTGCCAGATCTTTGGGTCCTCTATCACCCTTTTGGGGGATTATCAAGACTTATCCTAAACAAAGCCAATTTCTTAAGAATCGTTACCTGTTAATGAATTTTTTTTTTTTAAATCTCCACTACAGACTATTAGCTGAGAACTTTGGAAAAACATAAAAAGACAGGCACCCGAGAAGACTTAAGTGAGGAAGTGACATTTAGTTGGGTTGTAAAAAATTAGCAATTTTCCTCAGGACAAAAATGAGATGAAGTGCCTCCTGCGGGGAGTAGATCACGTAAGAAAGGAAAGAGAAATGTGAAAACACAGTAGGTTTCAGGAGCCTTAAGTGGCATGCCAGGAATCTCACAAGCAGAAAGCCAGGTCAGACTGAAAAGGTGCCTTTTGGTGAGGGAGAGAGAGGATCTTGAAAGCCTGTCTATGGAAGTAAGGCCTTATTATTGATCCCCCCAAATTTTTGCTTTTCATGTGACTAATCCGTGATTTGGGTTATCAGCTCTAGAAACTGGTTTGTATCAATTCAACAACATATACTAGGTACTTAGTATATGATGGGCCCAGTGCGAAGAAACAGTGATATAAGACGAATAAATGCTCACAATGTTAATATACTAGGAAGAATCCAGTGCAGAGCTTCTTATGCAGTGTGCCAAGACAGACACACCTGCAGATGCATTAAGAGATTGATCTCTTCAGTCTTAGGGGCAGCTGGGAAGAAACTGACGTGGCCAGAATTTCCATCCAGTTGTCTCTAGCCATAAGTAAGCTTCTCCTTTGATACCAAAGTACATACAAATACTGTGTACAATGGGTACCATTCTGTAGAAATGGTTGGGACACACTGACAGAGGATTAGGACACTGTTGCAGAAGTCCAGGTGAGCTGGAGGAGAGTGGCTGTGGTGACGATATAAAGAAGACATGAACTATTCATGAGTAAGAATGAACATATGTTGGTCATATGTCTCATCAGCCTCCAACCACCACATTTCTTCCAGCTCCAATTCATTAGAAAGCATTATTTAAGGAACTATTTTAAAAGGTATTGAGCAACTGTTAATTTTTCCATGAATGCAACAAATATTTATTTTGCTTCTAGAGTGGGCCAGGCACTGTCCTAAGACAGAGTGGTAAACAGAACTGGTACAATTTCTGCCTTCATAAAACCTACCCTTGAATTCAGTTATAACTTGTGTTTGGTGCAAAGAAAGTTTTTATTGTGTTTTGTGGGAGGTGATGATGAAGGAGAGGACAATGGATTCAGCACAAGGAATGTTTAGATGAGAGGAACTTCTACAAGCCATGCATCAGAGAGGAATAGGTACAGGTTTAGAGAATTGAAAATAGTCGAACCTTGTCCTTAGAGATTTTATAGCCTACAACTACTGAGAAGTGTGACAAGTATTTGAAGTGTACATGAGATACTGTATGCGACTGTATGTCCTGTGGAGGCAGGGACTCTATTTCAGTCATGTTAGTCTCCCATATAGTAGCTTTGGTAAAAACTCAAGAAAAGTTTTCTTGAAAACCTTTATGCTCAGTGGGGCAGGAATTGAAGGAGAGAAAGGAGAAAAGGGGAGCATAATTTGATATTCATCCCTGAGTATTTGATTGTTAAAGTCATGACCTATAATCCTTCCCAGCCCCCAAAGTAAGCAACACACCATGCCAAGTTGCAATGTGGCTTCAATATACTTTCAAATGATTTCACGGGATATGATCTGTTTCGCATGATAGAACATTTCTCAAGCTGTAACAACAAAAAGAAGGAAAAACAAAAACCTCAACATATCCAAATGAAAGAAGGAATAGTTCTGCATTTGAAGAGGTAATTTATCCTCAGTTGGGATCAGGTGCCCTTTGAGCATTCAAATCAGATAAAGCGTAAATCTTGGCACATCCGCGAAGGCACCCAGGCACAATCAATCATGCTTCGCGGCAAATATTTTGAAAGGAGTTTTCGGATATCTGAGGCCTTAGCATTTCTGCTGTGTTCATTTCACCATGGCCTCAGTTGTAAAGTATTCATGATGTTCCTGAGCGGCATAGATTTCTTTTTCACTTATTTTTATTGAAATATATTTGACATACAACATTGAGTAAGTTTAAGTATGATTGCTATTGTAGCATTAGCTAATGTCAACTAATTATTATTTCTTCTAGTGTTGGAAACAATTGAGGTCTAGTCTCTTGGCAAGTTTAATGTTTATGATACAGTTTCGTTGTCTATAATTACTGTACTGTGTATTAGATCTCCAGGACTTATTCATCTACTAGTTGCAAGTACATATTCTTAAACAACATCTCTTCCATTCCCCCACCCCACCCTCACCCCCAGTAGCCACCATTTTACTCTCCGCTTTTACAAGTTTGTTTTTTTAGATTCCACATATCAGCAATATCACACAGTATTTGTCTTTATCTGTCTGATTTATCTCACTTAACATAATGCCCTCCAGGTCCATTCATGTTGTTGCAAATGGCAGAATTTCTAAGCAACATGGATTTTTGCCATGCATCGTATCCATTTCCACTTAGAGCTCCCGGAACACAATCTGCATTCTCGTCCATGTAGCATCCCATCCATAGCTGAACTAGTCTTTTCCTTTTTGATTCAGACACTCATGCTGGCCCAGTTAAAAAGCATTAGCTAATTCCTTTTACCTATTAATCTTTCTCTCCCAGAATAGTTTGAATATTGCAGTTTTTAAATTTTTGAGAGAGCCCTGCGAGTAACAAGTACAGACTCATTCATGTGAACAATAAACAAAGTATGTTTGGATTCACACAAATTTATGATTCTACAAAGATCCTGAAGAACCAGATGGGCTTTAAGAGTTCTATCTCCAAGTACTCTTAAATTGGACATGGTTGTTAACCGACAGACTGTGGCGTGGGCAGCCTCAGTTACCATCAAGCTAATGCTTCATACAAATGGTGGCATCAGAAACTATCTAGCCTCTCTATAAGTGCCAGTCCCCGCCTATGAAATGGGCAAAATAATTGTATTTCAGAAGACATTTATGAAGATCAAATCAAACAATGTGGTTAGCACACATATCACAAATATTTGTTGCTGTATTCTTTATTAAAAAGATCACCAAGGCTGAAACACAATGTCATACAAATATACTACAAGAACAGTTGTCCATGGTTTTAGAAACCAGTTATATACCTCAATAACTGCCAAATCCAAAGCCAGAATAAACTGGTTGAATGAAACCAGAAATAGTCAGAATTTAATTTTTAAACAGATGAATCAATACAACACTTGGGAACAAGAATTATAAAGGAATTAGAAGCATATGGTTCTCAATTTTTTTATAATCATAAAGAAAACTTTAGAAAGAACACAGTAAACTGCTAAGTCAAAACCAGTTTTGAAGAATCTTTTGCTTTTATTAGAAGCCTAAATGTGATGGGCCCTAAAATTTAACTCTTTCCTCCTCTCCTTCCAAAAGGTGTATATCATGGACCAAATGCAGGCAGCGTGCTCCTCACACTGCGGAGGGCCTGGATGGTGATGCCGAAGGTCACTGGTGACCTAAACTAAACAAAAAAATAAAACGTTATTGCAGAGAGTATTAACTTAACAACTTTTATTTGCCTTTCTGGGTCAAAAAACAAAAAAGTAATATTTTTAAGAAGATGGCACTTTATAAAATGTACTTTGCTTTGCTTTCTATGTGTTTATTTTGTTAGATTTAAGTGGGTAGTAAGTCGATATGTACAAAGTAGTTAATATTGTTTTTCCTAAGTATTTGGATAAATTGGTTGACTTAAAATTAATCTAAATTAGCTTTTCTCTAAGCATCATCCACAGAACATTGTTCATGGAAAGCTAATAAATATCTTAGGAGAAAAGTATACTAGCACAAATGAGTTCGAAATAGAGGCATTCATTACGTATACGTTTATTAGCATGTCAAATGCATTTTAGCATATAGAAAACTGTAAAATGTCCTGTGCTGAAGAAATCTACTTTTTTCTTTAATCCACATTTTTCCAAAATTATTTGAGCCTGGAGTCCATTTGTTCCCAGCTCTTCTTTCAGCATCCTATAGAACACAGTTTGCAGAATTCCAATTTGAGGATATATTGATTATAATTGGGCGGGGCTTATCTTGCAATTCGTCAAAAGGCTGTCAAGCTGAAGATTGTCAGGGTTCTGCCTATTCATAATAAAAATAATAACAACAACAATAATATGTACTACTTATTGAGCACTTACTAAATTTTAGTGAAAGTGCTTCTTCCCCATTCCTTACTTTTCTTTCCTTGGGTAGTGTTCTCCTCAGTACTCCTGGCCTCCATCCCACCCTATACTCTTCTCCCCGGAGGCAGAGTGCTATCATTGGCCAACAGCCATCGATCAGCATTTCTTGGTGAAGTGGAGTTAATTAGATCAAAAGTGGAAGTGAACAAAGACACTAAGCCTCTTCTCTCTTTCCTCTTCATCTGGACTAAGGGCAATTGGAATCTTTTGTTAAGTGTCTGTTCCTCTGAAGGAAGTTCTTTCAGGTAGATTGTTTGAAGGCCAAGAATAAAAGGTAGAGAGTTAGAAAGTCCATTTCATTAGTCAAACTAAGTTGTGTCTTGAAACTCAGTCCTTATTATTGATAATGGTAATATTTTTGTTCTCCATGGAACAACTTAATTGTGTTTCAACTGCTTCTAATCTAGGGCAGTGAAGAGGAGTGTTGTTCTGGGCCCTCCTCGAAACCTCAACAGCAAATATCATTAATTCTGCATAATATTTTACATGCATTATCTCATTTAGTTCTCCCAACAACTTTTTAAGGTAGATACTAATAAATTCCCTTTTTACAGATGAAGAAATTGAAACAGGGCAAGTAACTTACCAGAGGTGATGTACTAAGTGACTAACCCCATCATTAATGAATGTAACATCGTGCACAGAATTTACTTGCACTTTTACTATAATCAGTGCATTGAACAGAACGGTGCTTATTTTTTAGATTTCTCTATTATTTCTCTCTCGATTTCTCCTCTATTGTTCATATTGATCGATAAGGCCAACCTCAGTTATATGGAATGAATGTAAAAAAAACGACAACCTAACCTTGGTAAATGAGTGAGATACTCAGGGAAGGTCTAAAATCAGAAAGGTCTAAATCAGAAATTTCAAACTGACAGCCAGCTCACTGACATGTCTTTTTTGTCTCCCAAAGTGTTTAAGATTTGAATTAGTTATTATCATAAATATATAGATTTCTGGCAGCTCTTGGAAAATATGAACATCTGGGCAGCAGTGAGCCAGAGATGAAGAGCTGCTGTCTCATTTGGATGAAGCATGTGTAACACAGTTCACCTTGGTCTTTACCATGTCGCTTCATTTAAGTACTCTGCCTGCATGTGCTCCTATAAACCTTTCAATTTGCAGCCCTGATGCCAGATAGAATGCCTCCCATCCCCATGCCATTTGCTTTTATGCACCATCACAGCCACTGCAAGAATCCTCTGGCCGGATGTCAACGTCTGTGATCAGACCACTAAATAAGCATTAGGTGCCAATGTGAAACAGCCGAGCTCTAAGTGGCACCTCTACAAAAGATATGCTATTCAGTGTGGGCACTCATTTCAATCTCTCAAGCAAAAATGTTCAAGTTACACCCTGTTGAGACTTCAGGGAGTGAGGAGAACAGCAAGACTGGTGAGGATCTGAGTCTAACACATACACTCAGCTAAGTCCACACCTGCTTTAGGTATGAGACATCTGTGTAAATGTTATTAAATTATGTCTCCTGTGGCTCTAAAAATCTTATAAAACCATTGACCCCAAGCCCTCTCTAGTCTCATCTCCAACACTGACATCTTTTTATATTAGTGTCTTTCATGTAGCATTGCTCAATAAAAGTTTGTTCAATGAGTAAATGAATAAACTATGTGGGCTCTAGAATAGTGACTGTTCTTCTCTTAAGAAATGTATATTTGATTGAATGAAGACCACTGCACCAAGGTCTCTTTCCATCTTTTTTTTCCCATTCCTGAGCCTCGTTCCTTCCCCATCACCAGAATGAGCAATGCTATTCCCCGTTAAGGTTAGGTATCACCTCTTCCAGGGGAATCTACAGTCAAAGGATTCTCTAATGATAGTAAAATTTGTTCCTCCTTGTAGGTAATATCAAGGTTCAGAAGGCAAGCAGTGAATATTTGGAGGGAGGCACTTTCTCACCTGAAATGAGGGCTTTAAGATTTTTAAAAATGGCAGATTCAAAACTTCAATAAACCATAGCTTGTATTTAAACATGAACATCTATAAAATCACAGAACATGAGATTGAGCTGGGAGGAATTTTAGCAAGAAATCATCAGAGAGTCTGCCATGGCAAATATGACATCGGAATGCCATTTGCTGAATGGCTGTGCAATGTTAAGTATAGTGTGTTTTTTAAAACAGCTGATCACCGAAAAATTATCAACATTGGATTTTAAAGCATTCTTCAGTGTCATATAAACCTGTTGGAGAGAAGATATGCTTTAGGGTAATGGCAGATAAACATCATATTAAAATCGTTTTTCCTGATTAAGAGTATTTGCTTCCATTTTACAAAGCTTGGCTTACACTAATTATCTGACTGAGCTGAAAGGTCATAGGCAAATGATAAGAATTGTCTTCCAATCTGTGTAAGGTACTGAAATAATTTAAGTAACCCAAGCTAGAAAGACTTATCTATCAAGAGATTTCTTAAAGAATGTGCCACTATAATCATTAGAATATTCAGTGAACAGACTTTCTCAAAAGGTTATGAAAGCAATCACTGATCGTGATTTTTTTAAATTAAAAATATCATATAATAAAAAGAGCAGGGGGGTTGAACAGTGTTATTTTAAAGGGCACTATATTGACAACTGCAAAAAACAGTTGGGTAGTTCCTAAAGGGTAGAGTCCCAGGAAATTCAAAGAAATCTCTTATTCCATTCTCTTTTAGTACAGGGGAATCGGTCTCAAGTAAGCCTCCAGCTGGAGATTTATTAACCCACCTTGGGATCAAGTAAGAGACTGTGTATAGAGTATGTTCATCATCAATTGGCCTACCATGCACCGCTGGCCAGACACTACAGTAGCCCCCCGTGTGCTTGGGATATGTTCCAAGACCCCCAGTGGATGCCTGAAACTGCAGCTAGTACTGAACCCTACAGGTACTATGTTTTCTCTGATGCATACATAACGATGATAGTTTAATTTATAAATCAGGCGCAGTAAGGGATTAACAACAATAACTAATAATAAAATAGAACAATCATCATAATATACTGTAATAAAAGTTATGTAAATGTGGTCTTTTTCTCTCAAAATATCTCATTGTACTGTACTCTCCTTTTCGTTTCCAGGAAGCATTTTATGACTTCTCTTTGGCATATCTGAATTGCCATCGTAATTTGGGGCCATCATTAAGTAAAATAAGGGTTTGCTGAACACAAGCAGTGTGATATCTCACAAGTCAACTTGGAAACCAAGATGGTTACTGACTAAGGGTGGGGAGAGGATACAGCGTGAAAACGCTGGACAAAGGACGGTTCACCGCTTGGGCAAGATTTTATCATGCTACTCCAGTAGCATGCAATTTAAAACTTTTCAATTGTTTATTTCCAGAATTTTCCATTTAATATCTTTGGACTGCAGTTAACTGAAACCGTGGGAATACAAAACCGTGAATAAGGGGAGACTACTGAAGGCTAGCTAACCCGGCTTGGATTTGGGCAAAGTTACTGTTTTCTCTCTCTCTCTCTCTCTCTCTCTCTCTCTCTCTCTCTCTCTCTCTCTCTTACAAAAGCAATGTCTGGCACCCATATTCTTCTCTCTGTTACTTTTGAATAGGCATGTTCGTATCCGGGGCTTTTGAAGCAATTTTGTGACATCATTGAGTCTCTGAACGAATGTCAGAGACCCATTTCCTGGTGATAGCACTATAAAAAGAGTTTTTTGTTGTTGTTGTTGTTGTTACTTGCAGCCAAAATACACAATTGAGGACTAGTAACACCTTTTTGGGGTGGTTTTAGTCTCTTTGTAATAACATTTCACTGAATAGATTTCTCTTCCTCAGGAAAAAAATAAAAAAATTTTTAAACGTATCATTCATGGCTGGTCCACTCACTCTGGAAAATTATATCTGAAGGTTCGTGTTTATTACACAATTTTCTTGGGGAGTTCCCCCTTTGTGTTTGGTGTGGGACAGTCTATAGTTTCCTTTACTTCAGTCTAAACAATATGTTTTTATTTTTTTAATTTAAAACACTAATTTTCCACATGAGATCTGCTCATTCTTGCTTCTTCACAGAGGCTTTTAAATTTCATTTTATATCTTAAATAGAGAATGTAGTTATCCGGTTCATAAAGAAAAACATTATAAAAAGAAATATAGTGAAATATAGTCTCCTGCCCCATTGTTAGAACCAGTGTTAAAAACTACTATCAGATATTTTTCTTTCAAATAAAATTATTAGACACATGATGACTGTAAAATAAACAAACAAACAAAAGTTTCATGCCCAGTCATCCCTGAATCAAACTCTCTCTCTCATCTTCAACCGTTTTACATTTCATATATATTTCAACGATTTCTAATTCAAATACAAGGTAATACAAATGTGCACTCTTTTTCCCTCTGCATTTCCTACCTAAAAGTTAGCTTAACATTACTCTGAGTCTTGCTTATTTTTGTGGAACCACATACCTTGGAGGCTTTTCTTATCTGTGAATGGCATACACGTTTACAGTAGCAAATTATACCATCCTTTAAATATACATAAGATATTTCACTAATCCACTCTTGATAGACACTTGGACTGTTTTAACAAACAGTGCTCCAACAAAAAGCCTCATACACACCTCATCTTGCACTAGGAAAGGAGTGTCTGTAGGATAAATACCCAGAAATGGTTTTGCCCGGTCAAAGGGTAGTGTCACATTGTTCTCCACCTGAGGTATACTAACTTACCTTCCCACTAGCAATAGATGAATAAGCCTGAAAGTAAACTTAGGTTTTACCAATCCACTAGGTGAAAAATGGTATCTCAATGTACTTTTAACTTGCATTTATTTTATTATGAGAAATTTTAAATATCTTTTCATAAGATTCTTATTTCTTTTTTCTATATCTGTTCCTATATCTTGCTTATTAAAAAAATATATATATTTTTTCACTTGTAACATGATTGGAGATATTTTTCTCAGTTCATTGTTTGTTTTTTAACATATTTCTAGTGGGTTTTATTTTTTATATTTTGGCCATACAGAATTTTTGGTTTTTATTTATTCTTTTATGATATCTGAAATTTGAATGAGAGAAAGACCTTCCTTATTTAAATATTATATCCATGTATCCTTTTAGTAATTGTATGGTTTTATTTTTTTACATTTAAATATTTGATCCATTTAGAATTTATACCAGTGTACAGTATGAGGTAAAGATCCAATTTTATTTTTTTCCAGTTATTTACAAAATTGTACCAATGGCAGTTACTGCTGAAAGTTCACGTTTTTAGGGTCTTTAAACATGAATTTTAAATATCTGGCTAAAAGTAGTGGTTTTATTATTTTCTAAGTTAAAATTCATGAAAGAAAAAGGTTTAGAAAAGTACCTACTGGCTTGTACACAATCCTCTTGAAGATGAAAATGAAAATTTAAATTTGTTCTTGGGATTTATTCTATCTTTGAATAAATAGTAAATATATGAAATGGATGTAGAAAGTTACATAAGCAAAATGTTAGGGAAATATTGGTGTCACTTTTTATTATTTCTCCTTTACAGATATAAGGCAAATGACTAGCAAAGATTACACATGGGACTCAAAGGAAAATAACCATTTTCATTATAAGTAAATGAATAACCTAACATGGAATTTGATACAGTTCTGGCTCTGTGATATTTCCAGGCCCCACCCCCAATCTACTAATTCAAAATATCTAGAGCTGAGACCAGAGGATCTATTTTCATAACGAGTTCTCAGATGACTGTAATGCAGATGGACCTGCAAAATCAGTGAACTCACATCTAGGGACCTCTGACTTCTAGCCTGAAAAAGAAAAGGCAGAAGCCAAATTCAGAACCACAGATCTAGAAAGAATGAGAAAGAATGACTAGACCAACCCATTGTCTTCATCCTAATTAAAGGTTACACATGGGCCTTGTCTCTCCAAATGTCTCAGTAATCCACAAATGCCAGCAAGAGCTCAATTTCAAAGTCATCACCTCAACAGTCAACAATTCTTGTCTTTCCACAAATGATCTGTCTGGCTTTCATTTGAATCATTTTCTTTTTGTTAAATTTGACCCCAAGAAAAGAGAAAGAAATGAATATTCCTTGAGCATTAAAACTATGCCAGGCACTTCACATACCTTAATCTTTTTATTTGGCTTTCCCACAAACCTTGTAAAGTGAATATTATGGTCTCATACTTATGGTTAAGAATAAAGGAGGCTGGGAGAGACTATACAACCAGGCCAAGGGCACTCAGTAAGAGCTAGAACAAGTAAATATTCAGGAACTATTTTGTCAGTTCTTTCATAGGGAAGAAAATAATTGCTCAACATCTCTCCATGACTTTTTAGACAAAACTCATGATCTTTTGAAGATAAAGTAATCAAGCAAATTTTAGTTTATACTTACAAATAGTTTATTTAAATTCTTTTAGATACTATTTTGGACCTAAGAAGGCTATTTTTAAAAACATCCCTCCAAATTCATCCCTCTCTGTCTCTTCACCTGGTTGGTGTTTTCTCAACATACTCCTCTACATCTGATAGTATACTCTCTAATTACATCCATATTTTGTGCCTCTGCCAATAGAATGAAAGCTTCCCCAGCGCCGTCTTGATCTGTCGTGCCCTCCACTGTATTCCCAGTGCCGGGAATACTGGAAGTTCTCAGTCAATACTTGCTGAAGGACTAACTGAAAGTGAATTCTTTATTCAAACTAGCTTGTTTTCTTTACCACTGCTCAGGTCTGAGGTTTGGTTTTGTTTTCAGATCCTAAGGATACAGCTGGGTATTTGGTTTGATAACTAGTTTAATAATCTGCTAACTATAGTATCTCCTTGCTGTACATAGTAGCTCCTTGCTATATATATAGTATCTCTGCTCCTTGGGAAGATGATCTGTACAGCTCTGAAAATTATTCTCATAACATCATCTGAGCCTTCTCTTCTCTGTTCTGACTGGTATCCCTTTGCTTTTACTTTTTTCTTTCTGTATAATTTCCCCCTCTCTTTCATTTGTGGTCCTTGGTCTAGAACACTGTCATTTACTGAGAACTCTCTACGCTAGGGAGTGCATTCCATGTTTTCTGAGATACCTCATTAAATCATCCCAAAAACTCACTGATGTGTCTTACCTTGTTTTTTTACAGAGGAATACGAAGTTTGGAGACATAATATCTCCTGTTTAAGGAGAGGAGCTAGGATTCAAACCCAGATTTACATCCATTTAAATCTCAGGCTTTCCTCACAATGTCTTCAGTGTATAAGAGAAACCCAATTACTTATAGTATCTCTATGGGCTCTCAGGCTATTATTTTCCAAAGACTTGTTAATGATCTTCTTCATGAAACAAAGGTAGAGGAAATATCACATTTCTTTACTTTTCTTAAATGTGTTAAATACAGTTCTTAATCCACTAATGTCTGTGAGAAATGTAACCTCAGACATTTTATGAAATGTATCAGTTAGAAAATTCCTTCCACGGTATGTAATTGAGACTTATATTGGTTTAAATAAATAATGGTTATTCTATCAAGTGAAGGAAATCTGAATGTAAGAAGTCCAGATCTGTCAGCTCCACAAAGTCATTGAATTTTCAGGATCTTTCCAATTTTCTGCTCTGTCATTTTTAGTGCACAGTTTTCATCCACAAAATTCTGCTCTGTCATTTTTAGTGCACAGTTTTCATCCACAAAATTGTCTCATGATCCTAGATGACTGCTTAAGCTCTACTCATGACATCTGAATTCCAGACAGACAGGAGAGAGGAAAGGTGAAGAGACATATCTTATTAAACAACTTTCCCAAAGGTCCAATCTATCCATTTGTCACCCTCTGTGACAAATGTGACCATAGAGACCCTCCCCACGGCTCCTGCTGACTGGCGCCTTGTGTTTGGTTTCCTAATAACCATGCCCCATTCTCTAATATGAAGTTCTGCCACTTACAGGATGCATTGAAGAAAAGTGCATCATGGAGTTAGAACAAGATGCAAGCCACCATGTTACTCAACACCAATCTTTAGCCATCTACTAGTTAACTTTTGCAGATAACAAATAATCCCGAAGCTTAATAGCTTAAAATACAACCAGATGCTTGTTCACGATTGGGACATTCATGAAATTGCTTTCGGCTAGGAGAACTACTAGAGCTAGAAAATTCCTCCAGGGCCTCTCTATGTGGCCTCTTACCAGTTAGTGGTCTAGTCCATGCTTCTTCTATGGCGTTTGGATCCTAAAAGGAAGTATTCCAAGAAAAAGTAAAGAAAAGCCAAGAGTCCTCTAAGGAGCTGGGCCTGAAATTGGCAAGGAATCACTTCTTCCATATTCTATTGGTCGAAACAAACCCAGATTCAAGAGGAGGGGAAAGAACCTCTGTTACTTGAAAGAAGGTGATCAGTGTCATCCACCATTCTGTGCCTTCTCTTGGAGACTGAACCTTCTCTTTAAACATCAGCCTCCATAAACTGCTTCCTCTCAGGACAAGCCCATGATAATTTCTTGATTAGCCTAACCTTTCAAAACAAAAATTTCCAGGCCTGAAGGACAAAAGTTGCTAACGCAATCCACATGCCTCCCACTAGACAAGGGAGCCTGTAAGAATAGGCTTCTTATAAAAGAGAAATATCCTTTTCTTTGCTTTTGGAACTAAGAAAACAACGGCGCAAAAATTCTTTTTAATTCATTATTTTAATAACTTACCCCTTAGGGTCGCGTTTGTGTTTGTTAATATAGTTAGCTTCTAATTTTCTCTTGTACTTTGGTAGAATAGCGATAAGAAACCAAAACTTAATGATGCTATAAAGACTTATTTTGACAGTTTCAACCTCATTTGCATTCAAGCATAGTTATCATACTCCTTAGAAGGAGCAGAAAAATAATTGAGTTGGCACTCACCTCATTCCCCTCCTCACTGTTTAAAATAATATATATGGAGATTCATTATTGTAGAAATTCAGTTCAAAGTAGCTCAGGCAAAAAGAGAACTTATTGGTTCCTAAACCTGGGAAATCAAGGTTAAGTCTGATTTCAAGTGTAGCTGGATGCAGGTGCTTCAATATTATTATCACTGCTCTTTGTTTCCACATTCTTGGCTACCACTCCCAATCACTTGGCTTCATTCCCTCCTGCTGCAGATGACCTTCCTCCATGTAACCAGCAAGACAGTTGCCAGCAGCCTCAACATAATTTTCTTCATGATCAGCCACTCCCAGGAAAAGTAACTTCTCCTCCCATCCTAATAATAATCCCAGGGAAGGCTTCAATTTTCCTCTTTAGGTCACATGTTCACTTTTGGATGGATTACTTTTCCCAGAAGTGTGGTATAATATACAGAAAAATGACTGCCCTCCACCCAAGGTATTCACATTCTAATCTCTGTCGTCTGTGAATGTTACTTTGCATGGTAAAAGGGACTTTGCAGAAATGATTAAATTAAGGAGCTTGAGATGGGAAGATTATCCTGGATTATCCAGATGGACCCAGTGACTCACAAGGGTCCTCGTAAGAGGGATGCAGGAAGAGCCAGTGTCCAGGAGAAGACCATGTGATGATAGAAGCAGAATTGATGTGCTTTGAGGATGGAAGGAGCCATGAGCCAAGAAACGCAGGTGGTCCTTAGAAGCTGGGAAAACCAAGGAAACAGATTGTCCCCTAGAGCCTCAGAATGGAACCAGCCCTGCCAACACCTATTTTGGACTCTGGCTTCTAGAACTGTAAAAGAATACATTTTTGTTCATGCAAGTCACTAAGTTTGGGGTCATCTGTAACAGCAGCATAGGAAACTAACACAAGTTGGGTTTCTTGATTTGGCTCAGTTTCGTGTACATGTTTTGATCTAGTGGCTGATACTTAAAACTCAGGAATGTCATTTACTCAGTTGGATTTCTGGCTTCTCCTGAAACAAAGTGGAAGAGCTAGCTAGCAAACTGGGCCACCTCCTCACATGGCAACGATCAGCTAGTGCTGAGCTGCAGCTTCATCCTTCCGTTTACACAAGACCTGGTCCCAGTAGCTCACTACTTCCTGTCTATACCACCAGTCAGACTCACAGTCTGCTTCTCTTGTCCATGGAACCTGCCTGGGCATGGAAAGTATTTGAACCTACATCCATCTCAAGTTCCAGGTTGAATAGTTTGAATCATTTTCTAATATTTAACACTGACTATTCCAAATTTTTTAAATTGTCTACAATTTTCAGGACCCTAATTTTAACATTCGGGTCCAGAAATTGGGCCTTATCTGCCCAAGTCCTAAAGCAGAGAATCACAGAGCTGGAAGAAACCCACTTTTTTGATCATGGTCATAGGATTCTGAAGTTTGCCACACAACCATGGGATCAGAAAGAGATTCAGAAAGATTCCCAACTTCCTTTCAAGGAAAAAAAGCACACTCTAAATGTGCATCTTCCCTAAATTCAGTCCCAGGACAATCACGCAAGGAAGGAATAAAAGGAATTTAAATCAGGTTGTTTTAGAGCATGTGCTCCTCTTACGGGATCCAGATTTTTTGCCACAGTGTTGGGAAAGAAGGAGAGGATTCCCAAACATCCTTGGATCTTGTTAAGAACAGGTGGAGTAGCCTCCTCACCAGGGCATGGACAGCAGGTAACGGAGTCCAAGTAGCCAGAGTACCGTGTGTGTGTGTATGTCTGTAGTGCGTGCGTGTGAGCACGCGCGTGCATGTGCGTGAGTCACAGTTTCCACCTCAGGGACAGTGAATGTGGACCATGAGTCATGATTTTGTTTTCTGGGCTCAGTAGCCTGTGGTCTGGCAGGAATCGAGGTCTGGGATTTTGCAACAGCTGTTCACGTCACCTGGGGAGGCAACTGAGCCTGCACTGGGATCATTTTTATCAGCTCATGAGCACAAGCTTTACCTGCCAAAAGGCCATGTTTCTCTATCTGGAAACAGTGTGGAGTCTTAAATGCCAGGTTCTAAATTATCTTATGCCATATAGTCTTAAATTGCTTGCATGGGCTCTAATTCCAATTTGAGATGACTAACTTCTAAAGGGAACAGCTACATCTTTTCAGATGCCATCATAACTCTGAGGAGGCTCATCTGCATATAGGGTGGCGATGAAGCCTCATGCTATCTCTTTAACTTATCTTAAAATGACCTTCTTAAGGTTTCAGGAAACAGCCGCTCAGGAATTTAATACACAAACTTCTCTTTACCTGGCAACAGTTACAGGCTCCTTCACATCCCCTTGTAGCCCTGGGCTTTTCGGACCTAATTTTTACCCCATCTTCTCTGGAAGTCTCCCTAACCCCTTGACCTTGCATTTGCCTCTCTCTGGACCCTTTCCAGACTCTCCATGGAGAGAGGCACAGTGTCCTTTGGACTGTGGCCATGGGAGAAACGCTGATTATGTGATGACCACAGGCACGGCCTGTTCCCTGCAAACAGCTCACTGCAAAGACAGAGGGATGCCATGGAGGAATGCTGGCTCCCCTCTTGCAGTGGGAACCTGTTTTAACATGTTTGGGACCATGACACCAGTTACTTTGGTTAGCAGACATAACATAGAATCTTACTAAACATACTTAGCTAACGAGCCAAAGATCTTAGCCAGAACTTAGTCTTGGAAGACAGTTAAGGGTCTGAAAAGTGAGAACAGGTCCATCACCGATTGGTAATTCTTCAAAGCTCTCCCATCCAAATGCTCTCTAAATAAAATGCTTGTTTTGAAGGCAGTCTTATAGTAACAAGAGGAAATTTGAAGACAAAAAGCATTTATATATATTGGAGGACAGAAGAGCGGGATTTTTTAAGATTGTTATCTATATCTACCTGATGTTTCCAGACCCAAAAGTAGTATTGACAAAATTCTAAGTAAAATTTATTGCAGCAAATTTGTGTGACTGTCATTTTGATACGCAGTGATTTACTATTAATGATGATTCTTTGTCTTACCAAATCTAGGCCTCTTATCACAAAGTACAAAGTCTTATACTAATAGTTCTTCTACTACAATTTTCTTTCTCTGCTTTAGTAGAATTCTTTAGGCTTTTGGTTTTGAGTCCTGTATGAGATGCAAATAACACCGAAAGGGGGCATAGTTTTTATAACTATCAGTGGATATCAGGGAGGAAAAATAAAACCTTAGGAAGGACTGATTGTCAGTAGATGACAAAAATGGGGTTTAAAAGAGGTCATAGAGAGGCAAAGATAGAGTGAGAAATGAAGGGAGTGTGTGTGTGTGTGTGTGTGAGAGAGAGAGAGAGAGAGAGAGAGAGGGAGTGAGAGAGAGAGAGAGAGTTGGAGAAAGTAGCAGGAGGCAATTCTAAAAAGGAACTGAAAATAAATCCTGCTCCTCCTACTCTCCCTCCATGCAATCACTTCACAGTTTTACCACATTAGCCCTACCTCTAAGGTCTCTTGGAACTTGCCCACCTATCCACCTTACTCCAGCCTATTCAAATTGTTAACCAAAAAGAAGGCCCAAGATAGCCGTTCTGTGCACAAATCAAGGAAGAGATATTGAGACAAGTATACAAGGAAACTACACGTGGCTGAATATTACACAGAGACAAAGAATAATGGATTGGTTCCCAGAAATGCCACACCACTTAGATCTGGCCACGAGTTACCTGTTTCCAGGACATTCTTGGGGGTCAGTACTCCCAGGAGGGGACTCAGTACATTCACTCCTATGAGAAGCCAAGCATGCTTTCCTAATGAAACAGCATGCCGACATGCCAGAAGATTAGGACATTGTTCTAGGACAAAGGAGAACATACGTAGGCTATTCTGAGAAGGCTTGAAAGTCATGATTACCCCACATATTGGCCCAGACAATATAATCAGTGTGTGGGAGATGCAGAAGAAAAGCATTTTATTAATATAATTTTCTCTTTTATTTAATTACAGCTCACAATTCTTTTCTAATTATTATGAATTGACCCAGCGAACAGCAGCAGAAGAAATATATGCTTTGGATTATAATGCATTGTTGTTTTCCTTAGGATAAAGGATGGGTGGGGTGAGTATAGAAAAGAAGGAACCAGAAGCCATAAACTAGACCATATTCTTGGCTCCCACTTAGAAGGAAGCAGAATGTTTGCAGCTATATCACAGTCATCTGCTAAATATCCATGTTCCTTGGTCTACCACAAACTGATACTCTCAAAACTATAAATATATACATGTTTTTCCAAAGGAAGAAAATCAATATCTTTGTTTTATTCATTCCATTTTTCTTAAAAACGTTGTTTTACCAAACATACAACATTATGGAGAATCTTTTTCAACTATTTCTCTATTTTTTTCTTCTTAAGAAAGTCGAAGATTTTTTGTTTGTTTGCTTGTTTTTTGGTGTGACATTCTTCTGAATTTTATTTTTAAGGCAATTTCTGTAAATAACCTAAAACATTGTTTTATAGTTAATTTTCTTCTCAACTACAACGGGTCATTCATTTCAGTTGATATTTGCAAGAAAATATCAACCTATTTCATCTTTAGTTATTCCCATAAACTATAAAGAATGAAGAGTTCCTCAAAGATACTTATGTCCCAGGAGATGGTTAAGCAAAAGAGAAAATGCACAAAAAGAATACCATCTTGTGGCTTCACCATTAGAATGACAACAAAACAAACATTTATCACCCTGGAAAATAATACTATTGTGTCTTAACAGGGGCCTCGTATTCTAGTACAAGCGACTGAGCTACTGGTCCACATTGAGGGGACCACAGCCTATGTCTGCTATTTTGGCCTTGGACCTCAAAGAGAATGATATTGTTCAGTCTGTTCCCCAGAACTGGGAAGGCAAATTATTTGGAAAGACCTAACTAAGGTGAGACATTGACTGGTCTAGGGAGCCAAAGAGAACTGATTTTGAGGTGACTAAGGGAAGGCCCAAGGATCCTCAGATGTTTGAATTCAGATAAGAGATGCTTTAAGACAACTTCTTGGCACAGACTTACCCCAATCCTAGAAATAAGAACTAGAAAACACCAGTTAAAGTACATGAATTGTTTTGCGCCAAGTAGTGGAAAAAGTAAGCTCAGTAAGCATTTGTTATTTTTAAATAATGATTTATAGCTGAAAGAAGGACTTAGATAAATTCATGGTTTGAAGGTCCATAATGTATCATTAAGAAAAGCCAATGATACTTAGTATATATTTTGTGGTTGATGTCTACAAGGTTAATGATATCCTTCCACAAAACAAAGACTTAGGGCTTAGAGGGTCATTCTAGTTCAGTCTCTTAATGTAACAGAGGGAGAAATTAAGGTCCAAAAAGGCTGAGTAACAAGAATAAAATCACACAGCCAGCTAATGACTCAACTAGGTGCCAGACCTGAGGTATTCATCTTTCTCCAAGTGATATATACATATGTATGTATACATATATATCCCTTTCTTAGAAATTCAAAATGTGTGTATCATAAAAAATTCTGAATAAACTTACAGTGAAGAAATCTGTTCAACTTTACTAAACTCAGCTTTTCCCAACTTATTTGACCATGAAGCCCTTTTTGCCATGCAACAATTGCTAACACTTCATAAAACTAAATCATTAAAATTCTGCATCAAAACTTCATTTGGATCCATAGTTATTCTATTTGGTCTACTGGTTTATTTTATCAACCTAGTTAATGCAACCTGGAAATATAGGCTACAAATAAAAATAGATTCTTAAATAAAACCCCATACAGTTTTACTCACTCAACCAGCTCATTAAAGTAACAGTGAAATCCCAAGGTTACATCTACACAGATCTGCAGCATAGCACAGAACTGATGGTTGCCTCTTTGTTTTTATACATTTGCAGACTAACACAGCATTGGCCCACATTTTTGAAAAGCAGATAGCCTTAGCATTACACATATATTAACTTTTTTGAAGAGAATTGTCTGCATTATTTTCTTATAGACATTGTTTGATATAAAGCAGAAAGTAAGTATTCCATATATCAAAGCAATGTCTATAGGCCTTTAATGTATCGTTAACAATATATTTAGCTTGAATCAGGAATCGCAATCTCTAAATTAAACAAAAAGCGATGCAGCTTAATGCCTTACAGAGATTTATTAAAGCTTCATTCTATTTTAAAACCTACTCATCAGTTCCCATGGCACTGTCTTTTCACCTTTCTGAAGTGGGAATATTATACAAACACTTATATTCTTAAGTGTTTGTATAATCTGGCTCAAGAAAAACAAACCCGGAGAGGCAGTATTCACTTTTGCCCAATGTGGCAGAACTTCCTGTTAGATGCACTGACATGACTCATTTCACACACGCACACACACACACACACCTCTGGAAGGTATTTGACATCCCCTTAGGCTTATAAGGAACCCATCAACCACTAACTGACTTAGTAATTTTAGGAGCCTTAAATGCCAGTCGAGTAAAATTCTTCCTAAGCTTCATCTGGTCACGGTCTATATTCACATTGATTCCTCATAGTCCAATGATAGCTGCTACATTAAATAGAGAAGTACCTAGATAAACTCATGTGATTATCATAGTCAAATACTGCTAAATTGAACCCATGGGATAATTTAAAAAGAAATTACATTTACATCTCTAATCAATGGACTGATGTTATGACTCATTTTGTAATCAGCAACTCTTTTGACTTTGTTGATCTATACCTCTGAATGGATATTTTCTGACTGAGGTGGAAAGGATTATTAGTTGTAATCTGGCCCTTAATACTGCTTTTGTGTATGTTTCCATACCAATAATTGGCACTGTGAGAATTGGAGGATAATAAGATTGTTATAGGACTAATATCTCTATAGTTCCATAGGAAGTGTTCTGAGTTTCAAAGAATTTATAGAACTTGAACCAATTGTCTTTGAAGAGTAATTTCTCCCTACCTGCCTCATAGAAGAGCTGAAATCAACCTTGATTGCTTTGTAGGTCTGATGAATTGGGGAACTGGCTGCCCAGTACTTTAGTTCTTTTAGACTGCTTGCAATCCAAAAAGTCTGAATAGAACAGCAAGACAAGGTGTGATACTGAGACAAGATCAAAGCCAAATTCGTCTACAAAAACTCATGCTTTTTAGTATCAATGGATTAGAATAAATCTCAGGAGAACCACTGAGTTTAACTATTTGGATATATAATGAATAAATGTTTGGTACTATCTTCACTCAGTTTTCTTTTAAAGAAGAAACTATAGAAGTACTCATTTCTACTGAGACTGAGGAAGATATTTTATTTGATGTAATAATATTAAGATGACATCCCTATGTTTTTAAATACTCAGTGTTTTTCCTGCTAGTATTCAGTAACCATTTCAAAATTGCATATCCATTATAAAACAGTCTTTCTAAGTCAGATCTTTCGTTTTAGCCAATTACCAAGGCAGCTAAAATCCACCTTTTAAATCTTCCCCTCTCCTTCATTCTCCTCTGCTCTATAATTTCCCAATGTTGGAAAGTGCCAGAGCTCAGTCGTTGGGCCTCTTCTCTACCTATAAAAACTTCTTTAGTGATATCACAGTATTAAATGCTATCTATATGCCGATGACTTCAAAATTTGTATCTCCAGCTCAGATCTCCCTTCAAATTTCTAAGCTCTTACATCCAAATTTCTAGCAAGCAGCTCCACTTGTATTTCTAATAAAATCTAGAATTCACCATTCCCAAAACTCAACTCTTGATCTTTCTTGCAAAAGCTACTCTGCCCATAGCCTTCTTCTCAGTCGATAGCTGCTTTATTCTTCTGATCGTTCAGATCAAAACCTTCAGTCATCCCGGCCAACTCTCTTTCTTTCACACCTCACATTCAGTCTAACTGGAAATCAAGTTGGTTCTACTATCAAAATAGATCTAGATATTAGTATGAACTCATGTTTATTTTACTATATATGCAGACAGTTAGATACATAAATAAATGTAGTATCTCTGTATATGTACGGTGGTAGGTGGAAGAATGGTCCCTTTGCAATTATATCTATATCCTAACCTAATCCTTGGAACCTGTAAATATGTGCCTTACATGGGAAAAGGGATTAAGTTTAGAATCCTGAAATGTGTTCGTTTGGGGACAGGGGTGGATTAACTTGAATTATTTGCGTAGATCCAACGTAATCACAACAGTGCTTAAAAGAGTCAGAGGAGGAGCTGTGGTGACTAAAGCAGAGTGTCAGAGTGATGCGATGTGGGTGTGAAGATGTTATCATGCTGATTCCGAAGATGAAAGAAGGGGTCATGAACCAAGGAATGCAGGAAGCCTCCAGAAGATGAAAAAGTCGAGGAAAGAAATTCTCTCCTAGAGCCTCCAGAAGTAATGCAACCCTACCAAATCTTGATTTTAACCCACTGAAATCCATTTCAGACCTTTGACCTCCAGGACTATAAGACGATGAATTATTGTTGTTTTAAATCATTAAGTGTGTGGTAATTTGTTACAGCAGCATAGGAAACTAATATATTTGGGTTAGTAATATGTATCTATTTCCTAGCTCTGTCCACAGAGAGGGTCCAGAATTAGTGACATCTCAGTAGTTATCAGTCCATCTAGCACCCAGATCCTGGTTTCCTAAATATCATTCTCCAACAGAGTATCAGGGCTCCTTGGGAAAATAGCTGATTCTAGAGCTGGAGCAGAGTAAATGCAAGATGAGAATGGAACATTTTAAAGCACCAGAAAGTAAAATAGTGCTTTAAAAAAAATGGGGACACTTCAAAAGGGCACAGGAGCAAGACTGAAAGACTTTTCAATGGCCAAAGCTGAAACCATTTGAGCAACAAAATAATAATAGCATTGGATTATAATTAGCATTGGGAGAAAAAAAATTCCATGAATCCATACTAATATAAATAATAAAATACATGATTACATTGGTGAAGAAAGACAAATCTTCCTTACCAAAAAAAAAAAAAAAAATCCATTTAATAAATGTGGAAAAATGAGGGAGATACAAATTCAGCATTAAAACACCACAGCAATAACATCTACAGGCAAGATCCACAAAGATTAATGCTGAACTTCAAGGAGAAACAGGATATTGGTGTAGATTCAAAGTATCTCTCCCAAAATGTTTATTAATTACTGTAGCGATCTTATCATAAGTCCACAAATTCTTTTATATTCTTCCCTCTAGGAGGTGATATTTCATTGTGGTTTTGATTGCATTTCTCTGATGATTAGTAATGTTGAGCACCTTTTCATATTTCTGTGGGTTATTTGTATATCTTCTTTGGAGAAATATCTATTTAGTTTCTTTGCCCATTTTTTAATTGGGTTATTTGGAGGTTTTTTGCTAGTTATAGGAGTTCCCTATATATTTGGGATATTAACCCAATATCAAATATATGGTTTGCAACTATTTCCTCTCATTCCATATGTATATATCTGGTTTTAGATCGTGTCCAATGCCTGTGTGAAGGTTACTAAAGACTTTAAGCTGTATGAGTTCAGCCTCTCCAGAGAATGTCACACCAGCCAGGTTTTCTGTGCAAGAGCCCTCTACCATTGGGCATCTAGACAGTAACCCCAGAAAAAGATGTCTCAGGGAGCATTGTCTCATGTCCCAATACCTCAGAGAAAGGCCTCATTTTGTACCCATCATCCCTGTAGCCAGCAGAGAAAAGGATGATTAAGTGGTAGCTCCGATGACATAACCATAGAGTATGACCCACATACCATTTTTTTTTAAATGTTAATAGGTAGCACTTTAAATACAGAGATTTCACATTTTAAAAGTAGATATTTTCAGCTTTTGAAAATTGTAAGATCTTATAAGACTGGTCTTAAATTCATATAAACCAAAATTCTGCTCCAGCTGAGTAGCAGCTTCTTGCCTCAGAGGTTTCCACATCATCGGTCTCTCGCTCAGTTTCTTCACCTCGGCCCAGCAGGCATGTGAGTTTATAACCCATGGAACAGAGGAAGGAAGGGTGAAAAGAGGCAGGAAGGGGGAACGGAGGAAGGAAGACATGCTTCAGAAATGAATGATCCAGATTTCTGCTCTACAACTGACCAATTTCTTAGGTAAACTTTTAGAATTTTATCTACTTCATGTTTGAAAATACCAGGATACAGAGAATTTCACCGTCTTTAGAACATAAACACATGAGTTTTGAAACATACAGATAATCTTGTTTGAAGGAACACAATAAAAAACAGCCTATATCTAAATTTTATTTAATTTTATGGTATAGTTTCCAGAAGCCCAACAAACCAATTGTATTCAGAAGCTAAAAAGAATTAAATGTGTATTTTTAATTGTTGAGGTGAAGGAGAGGGGGAAATATATGCTAACCAGAAAGCCGATATCTTCTCTTGGAATAATAAAAAGAAAAGCGGAAATGTCATTTTCTTTTCTATACCTTCATTAGAGGAAAGGAAATCAGTAACACTGGCTTTACTTATAACTTTTTATCCAAAAGCCTAAGAGTCCTGTATAGTGGTGATCTTAGATCAAAAAAAAGTGTATCTCACGCTAGTTCCTCTGCCTCTCCATGCTTTGATTTCTTTTCAAGTGGCAGCTGTCTTGGATTTGCTCTTGCATATATTTCTTAACTTCATGCTAAACAAAATCAGATGAGGAAATAAAGTTGAGTCATTGTAGAAAGATCTCAAAGCCTGTGTAAGTTTTTCAACCTCATTACAGACCCTACTCGGAATTCCTAAAGTCTAGCTCAAAGAACTTTACTACTATACATTTTTATTTTCTTTTATTCACTAAAGTTCCTATATACATGCGATTTCGACAGCAATCAGAATCGAAGTCACTCTTTACAAATCCCTTATTTGAGAACAGACTTTAAATAGATTTTTTGAAGTCTTATTGACTACAGTGTGTAAAACAAATGTTGTAGACAGACATGTTCCATTTTACCAGAGAATGTTCTTTTAATATGAATTTTAACGGATTTGAGCAGGAAGGAATGAACTCTCCATTTGTTCACACAGTTGACACTATTCTCTATTTTCTTACATTGGTTTTGCATCTCTCAACTGTGTTACCTTGCTGTCCCCCAAAATATGTGAGTTTGTGACTCATGAATTATCAATAAATGTACTAACACAGTGTTCACCACAAGTAAATTAGAGCCAGACTCAGAAAGAGAGCAAAAACTGTTCTGTAGTCTTTACTTTAAAAAGAAAGTCAATGATTTCGAGAAACAGACCATGACAGATTTTTTATTGACACATGCCCAAGCTGAGATGATATTTTAGAAAAAAGTAATAGAGCTGGCTTGGAGATAGTAATTCTCAGACATGAGCACATGAGCATCAGAATCACCTAGAGGATTTGTTAAAACACCAATTGCTGCCCTCCCCCAAAGTTTCTGATTCCACAGAGCTGAAATTCAAGTTCAAGTATTTGCATTCCTAACATGTTTCCAGGTGATGCTGATGCAACTTGTCTAGGGACCAAATTTTGAGAACTAGTGGAGTAAGAAATACCCAGAGACTTGAAATAGATTTAAAAGGAAGGGAAATTCTTTGTCAAATTTATTTTTCAGGTTACACACACAGAACCCTACACCCACACAAACTTTATTTTCTTTACTAAATTATTAAAATCCTTTAGATAGAACTTAGTGGGAGCAATAATGAAATAAGATTTGGAGGGCTGAAAAGAGATAGGTTAGAAAGGCACTTTACAGGTAGGCTTTCTAAATACAAAGTACACTGACCTGAGAGAAACCAATCTGTAACTAGATAACACCAACCACCAGTGTGGTTTTGGACACTTATTTGCAAAAACAATTTATACTACATAGGTCTTTGGTCTGGTTGTAAAAAAAAAAAAAACAAAAACAAAACAAACAAACAAAAAACATTTTTCATTGCAAACCAATTTGCTAGAAAAAAAAAACCCAAACTTTTGTTACAATCTTTTACCAAATAATGGAGGAGCTGGACATTAAAAAACAAAAAACGAAAAACAGCACAAAGAACTGAGTAGTTTTGTCAGAAATTATGCAACATGATTGCAACATGATCGATGATTACTGAGCCTTGATGGTCTCATCATTCTGCAAGTCCTTCTCCTATAGGCAGTCACGCGCCATCTATCCTAGGAGCAGAGGAATCACAACAGTTTTTTAGGGCCAAGCATTGAGTCAGACTTTCCCTTTACTCTTAGGCTAAGATGATCACAAGGGCGCTAATGCTTTCACTACCTGGGATATGGCCTTCTCTTTAAAAAAGAAATTCCAGCTGACTACTGTTAAGCAAATGTATTTCAGGCAATGAGTATCAAATGCTTCTCAGTAGCTAAATTTCTTAAAGTGACATCAAAGAAAACTCAGATACGGTTTAAAAGTGTTAACACTAAGCTCTGCCCACACTTGACCTTGGGTCTGCTCTCCTCAGAGATAATGTTTCACGAAGCCATGCTTTCTGCTTTGACTCCCCTTCATTCTCTCACCTGGCGTGTTTATATAACAAACCTCTTTGTTTCCCTCAAAAGTTTTTCTTGTCACTAACTGTGGCCATAAATTTACAAAGGTGAATGAGTTGCTGCTGCTGCTATTTTTTAAACCTCTTTGGATTTCTGGACAAGAGTCGCCACAGAAATGCCGACTGATTTATTTATTTATTTTTTCTCTAAAGTGAATTTACGTAGATGTGGATTTTTTAAAAAAGTCTTACTTACCAGACCAAAGACCTGTGTGGTATAAATCATTTGTGGATTAAAAATAATAATAATAATAATAAAAAAGATTCACTTTTGTATTTTTGCATTATATCTAAATCCCAAGACTGTGAAACAAAGTCTCTAAACTTGAAACATTTTTAAATCATCACTTTCTAGAGACATGTACCACACAAACCCCTAGCCAGACTTTCCAAGCCTCCCCATCATTTTAACTGTATTGCACCTTCAGTGGACACGCAATCAAAACTAGTAGGAAAATGAATACATCAGCCTCAGCCTTATTTAGAAGATGAAGAAGCGTAAGGAGAGGAGAAGGAGGAGGAGGAAGAGGACTATCGAGCATCTCACACCAAGCACAGCTGTTCAGAGTGTTTTAACCACATGAAGATATAGTGTAATGGAATATAAAAATGTAAGCAATATAGATATGGGCAACAGTATAATAAGATCTAAATTATTTATTGTAGGACTGTAGTGTTCTCTCCCTTACCATCAGGCTTAAACACATACCCCGCATGATGGAATTTGTTACAGCTGAATACTTCACAGCAAAGCATGGTGATCTATCTCCAGGCTCAGAAGGATACTGCCGGAGTTCAAGTTCTGACACCGACAAACTATGACTAAAGCTTGCTACTTAACCCCTCTGAACCTGTTTCCTCGTCTTTACATGAACATGATAATCCCATCTAGTTACGAAGGTCGTCACAAAGATTAAATGAGCTGACACATGTACAATGCTTACAACAATACCTGGCACATGCTTCGGAGCCCTCGGTCAAGAAAGGAAGTCCTGCCGAGCTGGTGACCAGCTGTGAGATTTTGATAGGCCTCATTTTACATGTCTGGGTACACCGAACTTCCATGAGAATCAAGTGAGATAATGTAGTACGAGAAAACACTCTCACAACTCTAACATGTAAACTATTTTGGAAATGCCTTAAAATGACTTGACTGATACTCACGAAGTCGTTAATGGTGATTACCACTGAGGAAGGAAGGAGAATTGAAAACAGGTGAAGGGAATCTAAGCTTTCCACTTGCCTTTATATTGCTTGAAATTTTCAGGGAAAAGAGGGCATTTATACATACACATCATTTAATGATAGAGTCTTCTTCACATGTTATTGTTATTAGTGAGAACTATGCAAGCACTTAAAAACACTTGACATCTGGGGATTATCATTTTACGTGTGAATCGTGTGAATATCTTTGTACAGTACTTACAGCGTGAAAACCCTAAATCCTACTCCATATCTGCAGATATAAAGAAAGGCTTAAAGTTTCATATCACTTTGCTCCTTAAGGAGGCTCACGTTGAGCCAAAACTGAAAAGTTGGAAGGAGATAGTTGTCTCAATTTATGTCTTGGGAAAGGGGATAGAGTGTGTTAGGGCCAAGAGTAGTTCTTTTCTGGAACAGAATGTGAAAAACCGGCTAAGAGCTAGAAATGAAAGGCGGCCCAAATATATCTGGTTAAGAACCTCAAGTTCTATGGTATAAAGACCCCTTTATGTCAGGGACTATTAGAAATCTAAGACCTTGACAACAATGCATAGAATGAGACTGAAATAATGGAAAACCAAAATGTTAGAGAAAGGTGATAATGAAGGTCTTTCTGCAGGACTTAATTGTGGAGACCAGGAAGCATGAAAATAAAGTATCGCCAAAAAGAAACAAATGTAGTTGCCAATCCTTTATAGATAGGTTAAAGATTTCCTTCCCCTCAAATGTGGTGCATCTTACGGTATAGTTGAAAAGAAATCCTGTAATTTGGAATCAGAAGACACAGGTTCAAGTCCTGGTCAAATCGATCATTAACTATATATTCATGAATAAGTCTTAGTGTCTCTGTACTCCAGTTTCCATATCTTCAGCATGGAGCTGATGATAATATCTACTGCACAGAGTTGTTGGATAGAATAAATAAGGAAGTATGTAAAAAATAATGAGGAAAATTGTGATATTAATAATGACTAAAATAATCTCATGTTAGTTGAGCATTTACTAAGTGCTACACACTGAGTAGCAGTGAGACCCAAACAGTTCTCAGCATGTTTGGTGTCCCGATGGGGCAAATAAACAAACATCTGCTGCGTAAACCTGAGTAACTTCCTGGGAGAGCTCATCTTTGTCAAAGGAGGTGCCGGGCTTGTGGAGCTTGACACAGTGAATTCAGTGTGGCAGATGCCACTTAGTCTATGTGGCCCTGCCCTAGATGGATGTCTAGGTCCTAGGGAGAGAGAGGGTAGGCTGAGAATAAAAATGGAAAGAACTATTTCATTAAGCTCTGAGACACACTACAGCACAGGCAGCATCTGCTGTAGAACTCCACAAACAGCAACTTGACCGCAGATCCCTACACAGGTCCGATGAGGGCTATGATGGGACATGGGAAGAAATGGGGATCCTTCCACAGTGCCTGGGAGAAACTGCTAGGTCCTGCAGAGGAGAAGTGGTATTTATCAAGAAGGAGCAGACATATGTATAAGCCCACGTGAGACCCTCCTGTCCTCATCAGGAGGGAGACAAAAGCCAGAAAACTCTAAATTCCTGATATCAAAGTGATTCCATTACTCCACACAGGCTACTGAGACCAGAAAAGACATGTTGGTGACATATACCATGACAGAGAATATTAATAAAAAGACAAGAACAGAAAGCAAAGAGAAAAACAAAATTGGATGAATCTGTCCACACACTCGAAGAGGCAACCGTACTTTGACTCCAAAGCAATCTAGCCATCCACTGTCAGGCTCAAAGGCAAGTCTCTACCTTTAGCAAGAAATGTGAGGAATATGCCCAATGTCCACAATATCCTGATGAAATTGCCATGTTTGTTATACTAAGAGGTTACATTTTCTAATTTAAAATGTGTCCTATCCTGAGTATACCTTCAGATGACAGGAATGAGAGAAAATGTATGTAAGGTGCCAGTTTAGTGGCTGTGAGCACATCAGTATGCAAACCACTAAAAAAACCATTTCTATTTTCTCTTCATTTCTGGACCAATTTTACAGAGCAGGTAACCTATATAACTCAAAATGGTTTCTCCATGACCCCGTTTCATTCATCATCAAGACTCCAATCAATATCCTATTTCCTTTAATATTCACAAGCATAAATTCCAAAAAAGAACTTTGTCAGATATATATATTTGTATCATTTTAACTTTTGAATTTATAAGTGTACCCAGCCTAAGAAAATGACTGAAAATAGACTTAAATCTAGGGTAATGACCAAAGTCTTAAACCCTGGAATATTCCTAAAATTTCCCCCCAAAAAAACCTCAGCTTTGTCCCCACTCATGATTTGTTCAGATCATTTATTAAAAATTGCAAACCTATCTTACTTTTGAAACCAAGAAATCACTTTAGAAAGAGAGTCGAATAAGTAAAACATTCAACCATCTCATTCTCTGGGAAATTACCAACTCAAAATATTCTTCCTTTGCTTATAGGGTTCTTTTCTTTCCTCTAAACAAATCTTAGGCTAATATATATTTATTTTTTAAGGGAAACTCTTCTGCTTGTCTAAAAAAGAAAAGAAAAGGGGGAAAAAGATGTTGAAGAAACAGCAAGAAAAATAAGTGTTTTGAGCACATACGAATAGGGAATAATTTCCACACAAAAGGTGAATTCTTTTATTACAAGATCTATAGATAGATCTTACTTGAAAACATTACTTCTGTTTATGCACACAGATGTCTTTGCTAGGACTCCATCCTCTAGGGAATTTTAGCTCTACCAGGGTTGGCACCTCATGAGGATTTTCCGTAGACATTTCAAATCTTGTTGGAATATATCACTTTTCCCAGGCTCAAAGAGCAATAAAAAGCTTCTTCAAAAGGTTTTTATATTTTATGTCCTAATCCGAAGTGTAGTGAAAGTAATATTTCTCAGCTCTGACACAGTATACCTCTTAGGGTGGGGAAGGAGCATAAAGTGTGGCTGTTGTGATGATATAAAGCTGGGCATTAAGCAATAAAAAGAATTTAAGAAACAGTTAACTTATTATAATCTCAAAGAATTATATCTGTACTTTGATAGAATGTCAGCTGAAGATTTTGGAAATTGAAAAACAAATAAGGTTCTGTGCCTTGTGAAACCTATACGCAATCACCTCCTAAACCAATTGTTGACAGATTACTATTGGCTTCTTCAAGAATTCCAATCCAGCTAAAATTGTTCCAGTGACATCTTTAAAGTTCAAAGTTAGAACATCAGCATTGTATATTCAAGCATATGGTAAGGAGAAACAAACACCCATTTGATATATATTTATTAGTTGTCTATTCTGGACTATATTCTACAAAGCAGAAAGATGAGAAATTAGATTCACCTATAAGGAACTTAAAATTTAATGGGGAAAATAAAACATATATATGAAAATATTAGCGGCCAAATAATATTATGTATCATTATACTTGTATAATTAAAAATATACTATAATAGTATGTAACAAATATAATAAAGTGCTAAATTTTTGTGCAGCAATAAACAGGAAAGTAGTTGGGACTTACCAATAAAAGCTGTCATGAGTCAGTGTCTATATGTATCACGGTGTCTATGTTACACTTACACATACACATGCATTGTAAGTGTATTTCCCAAACTTCTGTGACAGTAAACATCACCTGGAGAACCGATTTTTAATAGGCCTTCTCCAGACCTACTGAAATGCCCTCTCCAGAGAAAGAGCTTGAGAATCTGTATTTAAAATAAATGAATCAGTTGATTCAGATCAGGTAGGTTTAGTAAACACTGCCTCCCTCACAACGTCATGGAAATATCATTATTTGTCTTTGATAATTGAGAAAACTACGGTTAGAGAGATTAACGGACTCCTCGAAGGACTCCCAAGTCAGGATTAAACAATCTGACTTCCCCAACTTTTGTTCTTTCACTGCACTGAGCTTTCTTTGTTCTCTGACAAAATGATCAGGTTGGATGTAGAAACATGGAATTAAAATACTTATTATAGAAAAGTTCATTTCTATTGCTGCTTAAAAACAACATTCCAGTCTGTTTTAAAGTGCTGGAGAAAAGAATATTGAGGCTTTAAAATAAGGAAGTCTTTGTCAGAGGTAGAATGTAAAGATTTACGGGAACACTGAAGCTTTTTGTGTTCCAAGAAGCCTCTGAGCAGACATTTTGAACAAGAAATGAGGTGTCCCGTAGCTTCGAGGAGCTCAAGAAAAGGGTCAGCGCACGTGGAGAAAAATGCTCCAGACTAAAGGAAGTTGTTCCGATAAACGTAAGACATAGGTGGCCACAATCTTCTTTTCTAACTCTTCCTACAGGCCAGGACCCCGAAGTGTACAAAAGCAAGGAAGCTGACAGGTGTTGCCACAATGGTGGCAGCAGAAAGAAGTGAGAGAAAAACTCAGTCGCTAGCTGGGAAGAAAGCACAACTTACTATAAAGGGATACGTGTAACTCCGAGTGAAACCAAAGCCACGCTGTGAAGCCTAAAGTTTTCAGAAAGTGAGAGCTGCCTAACCTAGGGTGTCTTTCCAACGGATTTCAGGAAGTAGCATCTGATTTCTGTGTGAATGTGTGAAAGCTATAGACTTTCCCGGGTTTCTCATTAAAGTCTGCAGCACGAAATAAAGGTCAAATGAAAGGAAAGACTGTCTTTTTAATGAATTCAAACAGATTAGGTGGAAAAAAAAAAAAGGTAGATGGTCTTGAAGCCCTAAAAAGCCTATGATCAGGCCAGTCAAGAGGGTTTAGGTGAGGAGTGCGCTGGTCAATGAGGAACGGGCTTCCAGGGGAAGATGCTCTGATTCGTGAGACTTGTTGATTTCCATGCTACCGACCCTACCACCATGGCCAGCTTCAAGCTACCAGTGAGGCGTCAACGAACACAAAATTCCTGAAAAATTGACAATCAGCTTTCTCAAGCCTGCAGGCGCTGACTCCAGCAGGCCTCTGATTCAAGGTGAGTTAGTTCTTCTCAAGTCAGGAGACGACTAAAATTAAGTGAAGTCATTGATGAAAATAGTTGAGACTGATATTGTGGACATTTTCTGTTAAAATTTTGTAAAAATTGCTTTAAATAGAACTTTTCAAAAAGGCTTTTTGAAATGTTTAACCAAGTTTATAAGATTTTTAAAAATTGAATAAAGCCAAGGCTTTCTCTACTTTTTTTGATAAGGAAATTAGTTTCTATAAAAAATTAATTGAGCAGAAAAGGATGCTGTAGTTATGATTAAGAAATCAGGTCCCTTCTTATCTTAGTTCATTCAGGCTGCTCTAATAAAATACCAGACTGGGCAGCTGATAAACAATAACTATTTGTTGCTCACGGTTCTGGAGGCTGTAAGTCCAGGATCGGGGTGCCTGTGGTCGGGCTCCAGTGGGGGCCCTCTTCCAGGCTACAGACTTCTCGTATCCTCAGCAGGTGGAATGGCTCTCTGGGGTCTCTTTTATAAGCGCACCGATCCCATTGATGCATGCTCCACACTCATGACCTCATCACCTCCCAATGTCCTCCTCCCTCCTAATACCATCATCTTTGGGGATATCAACATATGAACTGAGTGTGGGGGGTGGGGAGGCAGGGGACATGAATGTTCAAACAATAGCACTTCTAGAGCAGTGGTTCTCAAAATACGGATCCTGGGCCAGCAGCGTCAACACTACCTGAAAACTTGTTAGAAATGAAGTTCTCAGGTTATCTGGAAGTGGTTTATTCAAGAAAAACAAAACTCTTTCCTTTTTTATTTTTTACGAATTTGGCAATAATAAATTGCTTTCTTAGCAACCTCCAAATGTAACAATAAAGATTTTATTTGCTCATTTTTATTTTTTATTATTATTATGGATTCATGGGTATTTATATATTTGATGTATTTATTCCTTTGTAGCCCTTATTATTTTTGATGTTCAAATGATCACGCCTTTGTCCAAAGTAGCCTTTCACAGCTTCCTTACTTTCTGGAACAAGAAAATGTCACAAAATCATGAGTTCATACTGCTATTTGTAATTCAAATTTAAGATTACCAGTTATTTACTTGACTTCTTTTTGCTGATGATATGAATTTCAAACTAACAATATCAATATTGCTACTAACAAAAAGACTACTGAGTATGGTTAAAATTTCCATCTCACGAGAGATGTGGAGTCAAAATATTGTGTTTTAAAGTCACTTGAAATAATTTTTTCTCTGTGGGTTATGTCACCAACTTGATATACTGTTAGGTTTATTTATTTGTTTGTTTTAAATTGGGGAGGGGGGGTGGCTTGTTCTTTTTCTTTCGTTGTCTTTTTCATTTATAAGGTACTTACATGATTCCAAAAATGAAAACTATAAAACAAGGTACACCCAGAGATATCTAGCTTCCATTTGTGGCTCCTGCTTCAATATTTTAACATAAACAAGTATGTGCGCCGCAATGGTATAGCCTCTCTGTTCTTATGCAAAAGGTGGCACACATTGTTCTGTACCTGGCTTTTTTTACTCAACACTTTGACCTGGAGATGACTTCACATCAGTATACAGAGATCCCCTTCATTCTTTTACAGCCACATAAAACCACACTGTATAGACAGACCACAGCTGATTCAGTCAGTACCCTATTACTGGAAATTTGACTTCTTCCTAGGTTTTTGCTCTGAGAAATTATGCCACAATGAATAGAACTGTGCATATGCCATTTTGTATTTTTACCAGAGTATCTGTAGAAATTGCAATATTCTTAGAAGAGGGATAGCTGGGTCAGAAGTTAAATACATATGTAATTTTGGTAGATACAGACTGCCAAACACCCCTAAAACGTGATGTATCATTTTGAATTCCTAAGAATAGTGTTTGAGAGTGTTTATTTCCCCACAGCCTTACCAACACAAATATTGTCAAATGTCTTCATTTTCTTCCATCTCAGAGGTGAAAAATTGTTCTTCTGTGCAGTTTTAATTACAGTTCTCTTGTTACGAGCAAGAGGTTAAGGGTCAAGTTTACATTTGTATTTTGTTTTCTGTAAACTCTCTTTTCTTATCTCTAGCTCATGTATTTCTATGGCGGGGGGCAAAAATTTTTAATGTAATTTAATTTATCAAACTTGTTCCCTATTGTTTATGCATTTTTAGTCATAATTTAAAACATTTTTCCTATTCCCAGGTTATAGAAAAATTCATCTATAATGTCTTACAGTACTTCTTTGTACCCAGAATTAAACAAGTTCCTGAAGAGATTCTTATACACACCAAAGTACCAGTTTACAAATTCAAGTTTATAAAGTGATGTCGAACATTAATTTACATGAGAAATATTTAATAATCTGTCCTGTTCATGCATTTCTTAATTCTTCTAAATGATGTCATTCTGAAGTCTTCTTGCCTGCATGGTGAAATGCTTCATTAGTAAAACATAAAAGATTATTTCTGGACTAATGTATGTTTTTTTATGAATAAACATATTCAATTACTGAAAACTTCACCTTTCTAAGAGAAGACAACATAAACCATTATGATGCAGCCCACAATCCAGCCAACCAAGAGAAGAACAGGGACCAGAAGGTGTGATGATGTAGACTCTGTTTAAAAATAAACAAAAGAAAATAGATTCGATAGGTCATTTGGGCATGAAATCTTCTGAATCCAGAAAATAAGAAGAGTCTGGTAATATCAAGGGGAAAAATACACTCTCAAGTAACACTGATGCATAATTATTATTTTCTTTTCTACAAACCGTACATATGACTCAGGTGGGTGTTTGGAAGAGAAGACCTGTCTTCAAACCATAGGTCTTCCTTTTACAGTTACGTGATATTGGGCAATTCTGAGCTTGAGCTTCCCTGTTTGTAAAATGTGAATAATGAAACCTGTGATATCTTCTCCTGGAGCAGTTGGGAGGATCAAATGATCTTGCTTACGTGCCAAGGCTTTGTAAACTCGTAACCAGCATGTGTGTGTATGTTTAGTGTAGACAGAACCCATTCAGAATGTTCAATAACACAGAAAGCAGCTGTTTATATAGAAACAATTAAAAATGACTCTGACGTAATTCCTACTAAACTAAATAGTTATCACAGCATAAAGAAAGGTGTTGGGAATTGTTCTTGGCATTGATAACTAACGTTAGTGATAGCTAACTTTAATTTTAAATATCATAGGAAAAAAGAAGGCATTATATTTTATACAATCATTCTTGACTAGAGAAAAGAGGTTCTATTTTTTTTAACTTGTTCAATATAGCAACCAACACTGATCCAACACACACACACTTAAAAGACATTAGCACACTCATTCCTCCTGTATCTTCTATTTGTATCCTTACCTGTAAAAAGCACTTTGTAAAAGTATCTTTTTAAAATATTCACTGTATCTCAGTCTTATTCTTTCAAACACACACACATCACACAAAAGGGTTCAAAAACAGCACAGAAAGATATTGTATAGAATTAATGTCCCCATGTTAAGGTCTCAGGTATATTCTTAATTGAAAAGCACAAATAGATCTTATGCTATTAGCTAACAAAGAGAATGCATAGTCCTCGTAATTGCATTTTATCACAATTTTCATCACTTTAAAATGTGGAAGTTTTTCTTAATGCTACTCAAATAAAATCATCTGGAAACAATAAACTTCTAAAATTAGAAGACACTGTCATAAAAGCAAAATTTCTGAAGTTAAAATGAATTTTAACAGTTTAAATCTATTTTCTAAAAATGTTGGAGTCTTTCTTTAATTCTCACAAATTTTTCGGGCTTTCCTTGCTTCTCAGTCTCACTGTGACCTTGAACAAAGCGTAAACCACTAAATGAAAAAACTTCCCTTTACCTGCCACGTAGTATTGCTTTAAGGATAAAGCGAACATTACAATATACCCTTTACTCTCATTTGGATGAAAGCCTTTTTATGAATTAAGGTGCCAGTATGGTGGAAGTACATGACAGTAATTTTTTTTGAACTGTTCATATACATGTTTAGTATTTTTCCCAATTTCAAAGAACTTAAAAATTATTATTGACATTTTGATTGAGCACTTATATTTTAAACAAGCATATTTTAATACAATTCTAAATTTTACAGGTAAAGCCTTAAAATACATATAGATCTCATTATTGCTTGTAAAATAATACAATTGTACATTTTAATGCTCAAAGTACATCTGCATTTGTGTTCTTTTAACACTAATATTTTTTTACCATAATCTGTAGCATTGATTTGAAATATGAATGCATAGGAAAACAACATACTTTGCATATGTCTCTTACATTAATAGCATAAATAAGCACAAAACCTCTTTTTAAATAGAAAGACTCATTTCAAAATGTTTCTTTCTCTGTTAGTCCTGAGCATGCCCAAGTAGTGACACCTGGAAGTATTCTTAAGGGCACTTTGCTCTGGAACAAGATTGTCCAAGTTCAAAACCTGGTGCTACCTCTTTCTAATGTGTGATTGCAGGCAAGTTACAAAATTTTGCTCTGCCTCAGTTTCCTTATCTGTAAAGCGGAAATGATGACAATTCCGTGTATCTCATGAGATTGTCATCAGGATCAAAAGCAATTCCTGTAAGCATTTAAAAATTGTTTCTTGGACACAGTATATATTCAGCCCATTTTGTCACATTAGAGTAAATTATTTTTCTTTTATATTTTCAATATAAAAATCATTTTAAAACCAGGGAAAAAAGAAATTCAGATGTAAGGCACATTATAGATGACTAAGCTCATTTTATTCATTTTCATTTTAGAGTAAGAAAATAGTCTCAGAGAAGTTGAGGGACTTCCCCAAACTCACGTGGCCATTAGCAGATCTGACTCAGAATTCAGGTGTCCTTAATTCTGGTCCCACATGCCACAATACCTCAAATCTAATACCTCAAATCTAGTACAACACTGGAGAATAACTGACTTCTAACTCATCTTTCAAAACAAGCATGAATAAATCCAGCTCTTTTGTGAGATCCTTTAAAGCTGTTCATAATGTGTAGACAGGGTCCATAAATTGCACATCTAATGCCACCTTTTGTGGTCACAATAACATATATGGTTAATGCGCCTTTAGCAGAAATATCACATTCTTCAGAATAATTGAGAAACTCCAAATACTAGGAAACATAAAATAAACCAGGAGCCTGGGTCTTTTTTTCTAAGAAAGTTTGGTGCCTTAAATCTTACCTTTTTCAGCCATTCTTCCTGTTTTTGGGTGGGTTGGTCAAGGACAGGCTTACCTCTCAGTTATTGTTATCCAGTGTCTCTTTGAACTTTATAAATAGAGAAATATCTGAAGAGCGTGGCAGCTGCCCCTCTCCTGACTGCCAATTGTCTCCAGGGTAATATAAGGTATTGGAAAACAGAGCTCCTTTGGCTCTTCTTATCCTGCTATGATGGAGGAAACGAGGCGCTACATGACCTAAACAATTGCATAGGCCAAATTATCCTAACCCAGAGATAAGCAGATTTTTAATTCACCTAATGCTGTCAGATCACATGAAGAAAATGCTTAGTGAAGGGGTGTACAGAGGGAAAATGGCATTGCAATTAGACAAGTTCTATCAGAGGAGGAGGGTGATATATTGGAAAGAAAGGACTTTAGTGTTGGAGAGACCTGGCTTCAAATTCCAACTCTGCTCTTTCTGTAATGAAAGTCAAGTTGTTGAAACTGGGCATCAATTTCTTTAATTTTAAAATGAGGAGAAGAATACTTACACACAGGGCAACTGTCATAAAAATGAAATGAAAAAGCTGTGTGGAATATAAACAGTTTTTATTATATTACAGATACAAAAGGTAAAATAAATTAAATAGTGGCCCTTCCTACGAAGCATTCCAAAAGAAAATTTTAACATAAATGTACCAGAAACTAAAACAATAAAAGGCTGTAGTATCACCTAGAATTTTCAGAGAGCAGTCATAAGCTTGTTGTTTTTATTAGCAATGTATAAAAGTAGGGCATTTCATTTTTTAAATCCAACCTGGTTTATATAACATGACCTAGACTATATTCTAGATTCTTGTTGGGATAATTTTAATTTTCAAGTCTGGTTAGAAAAGTTTTACAAAATGCCCCTGTGACCAACATCCTCAAAAGTCCAACACAACATTAAGGGTGTCCTCCTTCATAAGACAAGACTTGCCTGATAAAACCCATCTCTACAGAGCTCCAAGAATGATGTTTCCCTGCAAATGACCATGTCTCATCACTGAGCAATATCCACCAATGACTATCTATCTCTGAGGGGACAAAAACCTGAACTCCTTGTTGAGACACCTAGAAAGCCTCACCTCTTTACTTTCTCATTTGTAATGATGCTTCAGCCCCACTAACTCCTTGCTATTATATGAATTCAGGATGTTCCCATCCACACAGGCAAGGAGAACATTTGATTTTCTACCTCAAGTCATATACCTATAACTTCGAGTATGCAGCCAACCATCTGGTAAGTTTATTGCATATTTATGTCATTTAAGCCAAGTTCTCTCTCTCTCTCTCTCTCTCTCTCTCTCTCTCTCTCTCTTCCACCCGCCACC
>NW_006433378.1:7594283-7596976 GCF_000325575.1 Pteropus alecto | reverse complement strand
CAATTTAATATTGAAAAAAAAAAAGCCTCGCTATACCAGGTAAGAAGAAAGATTATGTACTATCTATGTAACAAAATCCCTGGTAAAGTTGGGTATTGTTTTTCAATATTAACTGAGGGCAAGATAGGGATAGAGACAAAGAGAAGGAAATAATGGTGATTGATCGCACTTAAATACTAACATTTTTCCCTAAATGAGTTCAAATGAACACTATTTTAAGGCAGAGAGACAGAGAGAGAAAGAGAGAGAGATTTAAAAGGAACAGTGAGGTACCCTCCAAAGAACCAACATACATATATATGAAGGTAAAATAATTTGCCTAAATGGATGGGGGAAAAGTATGAAAAGTTTTCCTCATTTTAAAAATTTATTTTCATTTCAATTATTTTAAGCTTTCTTTTTTGATATAAAATGGACTATTATTAACATTATTGCTATCAATTTGGATTTTGAGGAGGGATTACTTTATAATTCATGCAAAGAACCAACATACATATATATGAAGGTAAAATAATTTGCCTAAATGGATGGGGGAAAAGTATGAAAAGTTTTCCTCATTTTAAAAATTTATTTTCATTTCAATTATTTTAAGCTTTCTTTTTTGATATAAAATGGACTATTATTAACATTATTGCTATCAATTTGGATTTTGAGGAGGGATTATTTTATAATTCATGTTGTTTTTTTTTGTTTTTTTGGTTTTTTTTTAGTTTTCTATAGCAAAAGAGAGGAGAAAAAACTAATTCAATGAACATGAATTGCCCAGATCTCAGAAAAAGTTTCAATCTAAAATCTCATTTCCTTGGGATCCCATCAGTAAATATTTTCTAAAAGTTTTATATTTATTCCAGAAAAAAAATGTTTTATTCGTTTATAGACTGGTTTCACTTTGAACTCATAAACCCATGGCCTATCTTTGACCATTTTATAATCTTCCTCTTATGACATACCATTTAGGTACATTTTCTATTTCTGCTTTGTATACTTTCTTGAAAAAGCCCTCAAATCCCTTATTATCAAAGTGACATTGGATTCTTCTAGAGTATTTAATCTTAAAAAAGCAAATATTTGACTCCTTATTTAAGATAAATCAGAATTCTTTAGTTTTCAAATATTTGTAACCAATAGTGTCTAGAATTATAATAGATAGACCTGAAAATGGTAGAGTAAATGGACAAATTTTTATAAAGACATAAACTATCAAACTGAGTCAAAAAGAAATAGAAAATTTGAATAGACTTATAACGAGTAAGGAGATTAAAGTCATAATCAAAAAATGTCCCACGAAGAAAACCCTAGAACAGATGGCTTCACTGGTGAATTCTCCCAAACATTTAAAGAGTTATCATCAATACTTCAAAAACTCTTCTCAAAAATGGAAGAGGAGGGAAGTCTTCCCAACTCATTCAATGAAGCCAGTACAATCCTACCTAATACCAAAATCAAAGATATTATAAGAAAACTATAGGCTAATTTCCTTAATGAATATAGGTACAAACATTTCAACAATAAACTAACAAACCAAATCTAGCAACATATAAAAAGAGTCATATACCATGACCAAGTGGAATTCATTCCAGGAATGCAAAGTCAGCACAACATTCAAATACTAATTAATGGAATACACCATATTAATAGAATATAAAACAAAAACCACATGATCATCCCAGTAGATGCAGAAAAAGCATTTGATAAACTTCAACACCATTTTAAGATTAAAAAAAAAAAGCCATTCAACAAATGAGAAATAAAGGGGAACTTCATTAACCTCATAAATCAACAAAAAACCAGAGCTGACATCATACTTAATGGCGATATTGGATGCTTCCTACCCTAACATCATGAATAAGATAAGGATGTTCACGCTCACATTTTGATTCAATATTGTAGTAGAAGTTGTAGCCAAGAGATTTAGTCAGAAGTCAGAAAATGAAGTAAAAAGTTATCCAAATTGGAAAAGAAGACATAAACTATCTCTATTGTAGATGACATAATCTTATATACAGGAAATTCTAAAGAATACACACACATACACACACACACACACACACACACAAACCTTTTAGAGCTAATAATCAAATTCAGCAAGATTGCAAGATACAAGATGAACACACAAACATCAGTTGTATTTCTATACACTGGCAATAAACAGCTTTAAAATTAAATTAAGAAAATACATTTATAATAACATCAAAAAGAATAAAATATTTAGGAATAAATTTAACCAAAGATGCGTAAGACTTGTAACTGAAGACTAACAAAACATCTCTAAAGGAAATTAAAGATCTAAATAAATGCAAAGACATTTTGGGTTCACAGATTGAAACACTTAATTCTGTTAAGATGGCAATACTACCTAAAGCAACCACAGATTCAATATACTCCTTTCTAAATACTAACGGCCTTTTTTTTTTTTTTTGGAAATGGAAAACCTAAACTTAAAATTCATATAGAATTGCAAGGGACCATGAATAATCAAAACAATCTTGAAAATGAAAAATAAATTTGGAGGACTCATACTTATTGATTTCAAACCTTACTACAAAGCTACAGTAACTAAGAATGTGTGGTAGATACAGGCATAAGGACAGACATATAGATCAGTGGAATAGAACTGAAAGTCTGGAAATAAACTCATACACTTATGATCAGCTCATTTTCCACAGGAATGTCAAGACAATATGTTAGGGAAA
>NW_006433378.1:7574972-7592861 GCF_000325575.1 Pteropus alecto | reverse complement strand
ACGTGAATATTAGATGGATCCTAAGTCTGGCTTTTCTTGACAGGATTAAAGAAGAGCAAGGTGTTAGTACAGCTCCAGCAGGGTGAGCAAGGGAAGAGCAGTAGAGAGGAGGTCAGAAAGGTGAGTAAGGAGGCCTTTATCAGCCATCGTTATAGTGTTGTTTTTTCTCTTAGTGAAACAGGGAGCCAACAGAAGATTTTAAAGAATTATCATGATCTCATTTACATTTTAAAAGTATCGTTCTGGCTGCTGTGATTGGGAGCAAAGATAGAAGCAGAAAGACTTGTGAGGAGGCTATTGTACTAATCCAGACAAGAGATTATGGGGATTCGGACCAGGGTGGTGCTTGATTTGTCATCAAGAAGGGAGACTATCAGTGAGGCCAGAGAGTAGAGTGAAGCGTTTATGATGAGTGTGACTAATATGGTTTTGATGGGTCAGATGGGACTTTCCTGAATTATCAACTTTTGTCGACTGAGTTGCTGTGTGGAGGAATTTATGTGTTCAAAGTTCAATCACAAGGTTCAGTAATTGCAGTAGAAAGTATTGAGTAAGGTCTTTCCAATCTAAGATGTACAAAGTGTGGAATGTATTGAGACAGATGAATAAGAGGCAACAAGAATTACAGCCTGACTACCTGATCTTCTTCCCTGGGACTCCTCCTTGCATGTCACAGAAAGAAAAAGGGTGGCTCAAAGCAGAAGGCAGCACCGTGTAGTGGAGAACCAGGGAGTTGGGATCAAGTTTAAATGCCAGCTTTGGTAATAGCTGTGTGAACTTAAATAAGTCACGTCTATTTCTTCGTTTGGAAAATGGGAGATATAGGATGTAGGGTTGTAGAATTAGAGATAAATGGATATAAAGTGTTCAGCACCAGCCAACATGTCGTAGGCTCCCACTACGTGGTAGTTATTGTCGTTAAATAATGATACGCAGGGATAAACAGGAATGAGAAGCAACATCTACAAAGAACAAGATTTCCCCTGGTACATGCACTCACTCACATGTGCCTACAGTCATTCCCAAGGGTTTTCTTAGAGGGACCATATCTATTGATCCTCAGGCCACAGCATAAGTAAAAGGGGGTTGCAAGAGGTCATTTTTCTACTCCCACTCATTCCTCAATGTGCTTCTGATTTGGCTTCAGCTTGCATTTCCCCGCTGAAACAACTTATTTCTAATATTACTAGGATCTAAGATCATGTGACTTTTCCATGTTGCTAAAGTCAATGGAAAATTTTCAGTCTTGATCTTATTGATGGCTTCTTAGTGTTACTTGATTCCATTGATTACTTTCTCTTCTTGAAATTCTCTCTTCTCTTGGCTTCCGTGCTGACTTTTCCCATTTTTGACTGTTTGTTCTTAGTCTTGTGGGTTTACCTTCATGTATCCAAACATTAAATATTAGTACCATGATAAATATATCACAACATAACTTTCATGATGCAGGAAGATGAATTGGAGGGAGCTAGTAAGTGAAATCACTAAGCTATGTGCATTTTAGAGAGTCCTAAGAGCTTCAGGGCCAACTTCTTGGGTGTGCAATCTGCACAGTCATTTATGACCCCATGCCAAGAAGGCCCCCATGCTTGTTTTAACGTTCTGCAGTCAGTGTCTTCAAATTCTTAATAATTTAATCTTTGAACTTTGAATTAATTTATTAATTCTTTCCTTCAACTTTTCTTAGGTTCATCTTCTTGTTCTTTGTCTAATTTTTTGTCAGTTTTTGTATGTCTGGAAAAGCCTTTATTTCTCCTTCATATCTAAAGGAGAGCTTAGCTGGATATATTATTTTTGGCTGGTAGTTCCTTTCATTTAATAGTTTGAATATTTGATTCCACTCCTTTCTAGCTTGTAAGGTTTGTGCTGAGAAATCCAACAATAATCTAATGGGTTTTTCTTTATAGGTTACAGTCTTCTTTTCCCTGGCTGCCCTGAGAATTCTGTCTTTGTTGTTGATTTTTGATAATTTTAATACAATGTGTCTTGGTGAAGGCGTTTTGGGGTTGAGATAATTGGATATTCTGTTGACTTCTTGAACCCCAAGCTCCAACTCATTCCTGTGGTAGCTCGTGCACAGATCCCACGCTCAGACGTGCTGGTGTGCAGTTTGGGTATTTTCTATTGAGTTTTAGATGTTCAGCTTATTGCTGTTTCAAGGGGAGAGATCTGGGGACGTCTCTCACTCCGCCATGTTTCTGACATCACTGCCCTCTTTGTCTAATTTTTAAAATGTGATGCTTAATTCATTTATTCCTGATTGTTTATAAAAACATTTAAGGTGATGTATTGTTCTTCTGAGCACAGTTTTAGCTGAATCTCATGGATGCTGACATGTGATGTTTTAATTAATGATGTTTTCTACATAGTCTGACATTTTATTTTCAATTTTCTCTTTGACCAAGAAATTATTTGAGAGAATTTTTAAATTTCCAGGTAGTATTTTGCTTTGAAAATGGACTATGCAGTGACACTTTTTGTAGGACAAAGTTTTTAATGTTAAGATACAATGTACTTAAGTATCTGTGCGGGAAGTTTTGTTTCCTATGTGTTGGATTTTCTTCTACAAAATACTCCTATTTAACATATTTATATGTATATAAAAGTATATATTCTTAAATACATTTTTAACTAATATGTATTAACTACTATGTGCTAGCATTATATTTGTGACCCAGATACACTGACTGGTTTATTCTTTAATTATCCTCCTTTATATAGAAAACCAAGTCTCAGAGAAATTACACAATTTGTCAAACACCACACGCTAGATCTTGGAATCAAAACAGCAGAGCCAGGTATGCCTGCCCAGGTATGGCTGATCCCAAAGCCAACACAATTTACCTCCATAGGTGGCATAACTAGAACCATGTGAGAAAACAAAGTACAAATTACATACCATCTGTAGAAAATACATACAAAACATATCACCATGAAAATGTAATCATCGAGGATGCTAGTGACACCTAATGAGGAATGTAGATATGTAATTTAACATTTCATAAAAGCACACAACTTTTATAGATTTCTAATGTAGAGAGTATTCCAGGACACTCTTCTTTTGAGGTTCTTTCAGCTTTTAAGATATTCCTCTAAGAGGAATATCTTTTCAATGTTTTACTTCTACCATCAGGAATTCCTCTTCACACCCAACCCAATTACATCATGCTGAAGGTTAGCCCTCTCTTAGGGATTCTTTTGAGATGGAGAACAACTGGCCTCCATTCTCTGCATAATAACCCTTCATAAATTTAAAGCCTTCCATAGTAACTGTCTCTGGGATAAATAATTCTAATGTCTAAATTCTATCTTTATTTTCAAAATTATTTCCTAAAGATGTGGTTATTTTTATGTCAAGGGGAGAAGGATGATCTTTATGTTGCCCATATAAAGTTGTTAAATTGTGTTGACCATTAAGGGGCTACTACATGGTGAGTGAGGTGGTGAAGCTCATTGCAATACAATTGTTTTATGGTATCTACGTATCTGTTCATGTCTCTGAGACCTTTTAGCCTAAGTTATAAGATTCCAGGCATTTGCCATCCATCCCTCATAGTCAAGGTGCTGAGGAAATCAAAACTGCGCGTGACCAAAAAAATATGAGAAAAGCACATAAACAGCAGAGGAATTTGAGAGGTTTGCAGTGTTTTGTGGGAAGTGTATCTATTCTTATTTTTAAAAATCAGAATAACTTATTTGCTAGTATAGAAAGGAAATAAAAGGAACACCTAGAAACTGTAATAACAGAGTTTAAAAAAATTAAGTAAAGAAAGATAGTCCATCAAAGGCTCTTTCCTCTTTAGAACTCTAGAATAATTCTGAGGAATGGCAGCTCTAAAATCACATGATAATGACAGAAATCTAGTCACATGTTAATGACAGAGCAAAAAGATAGAGAGATTTATTGGGACTGAGTACCGTACTAAAGAAAGTATCATAATTACAAAAGTGATTTTTATAAAGATAAAATTATCAACACCTATAGTATAGTGCTTGAGAGAATAAATTAATTCTATAAGATATCACAATTAAATATTAATAAATGATAACAATTATCAAGAGCTTCACTAAGAAGGAGCCAGACATTGTTTTAGATACATGAGATGCGTTAACTCATTTAATTCTCACAACACCCTATCAAATACAGTTACTTTTCTCAGTTTTAACTCATTTAACTCAGTTAACTCATTTAACACCCTATCAAATACAGTTACTTTTCTCAGTTTTACAGATTATAAAAACTGAAGCAAAAGAGTTAAATTACATGGCAAAAGTCATACTGGTGGTACATGGCAGACTTGGAATCCTAACACAAGTGGTCTGACTCCAGGATCTTTGGGTTTTAATCACTATGCTCTACAAATATGAGAAGATGATTGAATCAAGGACTGAGTTATTGAATCCATCAATTCAGCAAAACTAACCATTCCCAAGAGTTCAGATAAATGAATTTAATTGCAACATTGTTTTGTGCTCCATTCACAGGTGTAATTACTTAAGACCATGTCTGTGGCTGCATTTTAAAAGAGGACCTCCATCAGATACATGCCGCTGGCTCCGATCAAGGTACTCTTTTAACCATCTACATTGGAATGCCCTTGGATTTAATACACTCCAATCCCAGTGTTTCTACTTGGAACTTATAGTCACTCCAGTGTATCCATCTTTCATGGAATTCTTCTAAGTATTACTTACGTCTACATCCTCTTCCACCACAGGATTACAAGCTCCTAAAAGATCAAGGAGTCTACTTCCTTTATTCTTGGACTATCAGCATCTAACTCTCTGTAATGTTCCTCCCTAACAAGCAGGGATCAAAGGAAGGGTCATTTAGGAAGTGTTCAGGACACAGAGTGAGAACAAAGTGCCTTAAACATGTGGGGTGTCGGGTGTGAAAGATCAGATGCTAGGGGCAGAAACCTGAGGCTGAAACCAGATAAACAGCTCAAACACCATACTGCCTACTCCAGAGATTGAGATGAAAAAGTGAGAATGATTAGAGCAGGAGAGGAACTAGGCATAGGGGAAGGGATTAAGAAACTAGGCATAAGAGAAAAGAGTATCAAAGTAAAATCCGACTTCGTACATCAGCAGACAAATATCTATCTCATTCAGTTCCCATAATGAAGCCTTTTAAATGTCACCAGTTCCATTTTGGCTATGTTGCCATCTTTGGCTGAACAGAGGCATTTATTCAATTATTGTAGTATTTTTTCCTATTCATTAAAAATGAATAGGAAATGGAAAACTACAATATACTTAATTATAGAAACAAAAAGTATGAGTCTTATAAATGGTTACACAGATGTAAATCATTCTTTGTGCCTTAAGTGATAACATTTAGCTTCTGTCTGCACTTCGCTGGACTTGAGCTGGTCAAATGTGAGTTAAATTCCGAAGGAAAAATATGAAGATGTAAAAATCACTGCAAAAACATCTTCATAACATGCTACTAAATGCAATGTAATTGAAGAATTTAATCTTCTGTTTAGTTCCCTTACATAACAAAGCTCTTTAAAATATGTTAATGTGCCGTTTGCCTTTCAGACATTTGACTTTAAACAGTTTTTTTTTTTTCCAGAAACTCATTATATAAAAATGTAGGGGATTCTTTGTGTAAAACTTTTCATAAACGAAACCAAAGTTTATTTTAAACTAAAACTTTCATATTATTGAAAAAAACTCTGAGATCTCAAAGAAATCATTCAAAATGTGATAGAGTCTAGTCTTTATTTTATGTTATGGCAGGTACACTTGAATTTCAAAATTTTAAAACATATAAAAAGTGGTTAGGGGACTAACATTTGTATCAACAGTTGATAAATGGCTAAGAGTGTTTATTATACAGCAGGGTACAATGGTAGGTGCTAATGTCAATAGGGCACCATGGAAGTTAGTTTAAAACTTATCACTAGGCTTTATACAAGCAACAACATATGCTGCTGTTTTAGAATTGTGGGACATAGTTTGCTTCTAATACTAAGCAGTCCTTTAATATTTTTAATGTTATACAGTGTTACAGTATTTAGTTTGGCAAATGTTTCAAAATAAAGTAGAAATGTATTCATAACATCACAGAAATGCACATCCAGTTTTGTTTTCAATAAGAACCATAGGTACAGATCAGAACTCTTCCCTATATGAAATAATTTACACATAGATGAATATTATATCATTACCTAAAATAATCACTAAATACAATTCTTTTTCAGAAATAAACAAGCAAAGGATTTTTTTTCATTATCAAATATCAAAAACATAGAGATAATATATGTTTTCTGAACAAATGATACTCTAAAATTATAGGAATAATTTCTATGAATTCAGTGAATGTGCAGCCTAAATCAACCAAGTATATTGTAGCACAACCATATTAAGAAACCAATGATCAGAAAATACAACCATATCAAAGAAACTCATAATCCACAAAACTGTTTTTCAAGCTTTAAGGTAAAATAGCTCCACAGTTTATAGATAAAACCAAGGCAACAAAAATGTGTGCTTATCTTCAATAAGTAGATATTTTATGCAGAAGATGTAACAGTTTGCTTGTAGACAGCATGATATGCATTTCTCAGCAAAACATAAGGAAAACAAGGTTCCAAGAGATCCATTGTCAGGAATGAGGATTCCTGCACAATCATATCTAGCAGTAAATAAACAGATTCTTTATTTCTTGTTGTAGTTTTATCTGTCTCCTGGCCAATTTTCAGTAAACTAGAGGATGCAAGCCCTCGATGGGACATTTAGAATGTCTGGAGACATTTTTGATTGTCATGACTGGAGGAAGGGGTGCTATTGATATCCAGTGAGTAGAGGCCAAGGATACTGCTAAACATTCTACAGTGAACAGCCCCCCGCAACAAAGATTTATCTAGTCTAATAAGTTAATAGGGCAAGGTTGAAAAATCTTGTCTTAAGGTAAGAAAAGAGCTGTAAAAAACAAACAATTTTACTGTCTCTGCAACTTAACACACCAAAGGTTGATTGTTCTTGTTATAATGCAATATGGGTTGGAGGTGGGGTGCTCTCAGGCATTCAGGGAACTAGTTTCATCCATCCGGTAGCCATACTAACCTCTAGGGCTTCAAAATCTTCCACTAGATCTTTCTGTGAGACAAAGAAAGAAAAAGAGCCTTTAGAGAAATGCATGGGCGACCCTTTGGGCTCTCTCTGAAGAGAGAGACCAACATTCCATTGGTCTGAACTCAGTCACATGTCTGTATCTGATGCCAAGGGAGGAAACAAAGTCTAACTGTGTTTCCAAGAAGTGAAAATAAGTTTGAGTACCTAGCCAGTCTCTGCCACCATGTCCTAGTTACCTTTGCTCATGGGTGCTTAATAATAATCAATTAACAATATTAATTAATACAAAAGACTTTGTATTAATACAAAGCAATATTTCCTTCAAAAAACAGGAACTAGAAGAATCTGAAAATAACATTTACTATGAGGTCATTTACAAATTTTATTTGAAACCATGTATGTCTTACTATAATGGAATTTGATGGCTCACTAACTAGATTTTTAAGCACTATTTCTAAAATAAAAGCTTATGTATTACTTAATGCTTATTTCATATCTTATACTTTCAAACTCTTTTCACCTATGTGAGCTAACATAACCTATGTTTCTTTTCTAATTCATTTTTTTGGTAGTGGGGGAATCAAACCACTTTACTGAGAACCTTCAGGGAAGGGGTGAAGGGCTGGGAGGACAATGAGATCTGACATTTTCCACCCAGCCAGGATCTCTGCAACTTCACAGCCACCAAAAAGCCTCTCTAATAATTCATTTTTAAGGTTTCTTCTTTGTGAAATTTTGAATTGCTTGAATTTTAAAATAAAAAGTTTGCAACTTTACACAAATAACAAAATTATTATCTTATAAAATTAATGTCAGATCACATCTTGGCTTTCTCTATATACCATTCTAACAAGGAAGAGAGACAAAACAGCAACCATGATCAAAAGGATAATATTTTAATTTGACCTTTTGACATTTTCAAGAGATATTTTTAAAGCAGTTACTTCCATATTCTTCCTTCTTAAAAAAAAAAAAAAAAAGGAAAGGAAAAAAGAAATGAGTCTTGTTCCACATCCAAAATGTCAGAAGTCTGGAATTTTCCAGGCCCAACTGAATGTTTACTTCTATAAGGGACAAAAAATAAAATTTTAATACCATAAGTGGATAAATTAAATTACTAGGCAACCATCTCCCCAACTGCCCATATTGACATTGATCTGAAATTAACTATTGGATTTAGTTTAGCAATGGATATCATATTACTCAAAAATAACCAGTTTCGACAACTCTTATACAATATTTTTCCCTTCGTTCCTTTCTGAATGCTGAAGTTCTTTTCACAAATGGGTTGCTTGCAATCTGCTAAGGAGTTCATCACCAGTAAAAAGTAAGGGTAGAGATAGAATGAAGTCATGACGAAATGCTATATTCCATTGCAGAGGTGATAAAAATGCAGGGTGCTTCATAAATACATATTTCTGACCCATTTGCTTGCAGAAATTGAAGTATCTATGGTTTGGAAATCTCTAGCTATAAAAAACATTCTGGTTTCTTCTATACTATCAAGTAGCCTTTGTTAAAGTAGAGTTTTATGGGTAAGTTATTACTGGGAAATCTGCCTTTAGAGCATTAGTAATATAATAAATTCCATCCAGCTCATCTAGGTTATTTTGGGCAGAACTATGTCTAAATGAGCCAACTGCATTTCACCAAAGAAATTATATTCTATTCAGAAGCCTGTGTGTGATCTTCTTGGTCCTTTTATTTTTGAGATTAGTAACGACAGGAATAGTCATAACGGAAGTTTCTTTTATTTAGAGAATTTCAACCAAAAGATGACATAAAAAATTTTACTGAACAAAAATTTGTAGTTAAACCAAGTAACTGGACTGATGTTTATTAGCTATTGAATCAAATTTTAGCTCATGAAAATAGTATGTAAGATCCATGAAGATATTTTTCTATTTTGAATTCTTTGCATGTGAAGTTTACAATTTTTTCTTTCAAACTTTATATAGGCAGTATGATATCATTATTCTGTAGCTCTATCATGTATGTCTGTTTTGTTTCCAAATTAGATTGAAAACACATTGATATGAGGGATTACATATTTAGAAGAGGCAGTTAAGCTTTGAAGTCAGATGTACTGGGTTTCAATAAAGGCTCTGTTACTTATTAGCTATGTAGCCTTGGGCAAGTTACATAGCAATCCTGTGCCTCACTCTCCTGCTCTGTAAAAGGAAGACACTAAAAATATCATTAAGATTTAAAAAATATTGTTCCTAGTATTATTGTTCTCCTTCTGTACGTTCTCACATATAGCATCCTGTAGAATAATGGCACCACAGGAGGCACTCAGTATATATTTATTGAATAAATTGCCCATAGTAGATTTTATATGGTGATAGAGGCATGTAGTAGTAACCCATACGGATGGGGGAATGTAGGAAGGCAGGGATTGGGAGTCAGAGAGAATTGAAAATCCAGTTTATTAGAAATATGACCTCTGCTGAGTAAGTCTTGTTTTTCTCCTCTGTAAAATGGTGCCACGAACAATATCGTAAAGACGATTGGAATTAGAAACAATATATGGTGAGCACTGGTAAAATAGCTGGTGCTCAATAAACGATAGCTATTACTAACTAATAATATATGTTTCTACTCACAGAACAGCTCTGATACCAAATGTGTGGGGGTTTTTTTCCTCACATCAACTAATTCTCTAACTCTCCTCTTCTACAACTGAATTCTGGCACTAACTACCGGGCACCTCTGCAGACCCCAGAGGTTGAGAGTTCAGACCCACAGGAGTACCCTCACTTCAGACACCAATCACAAGTCCGGGCTTCCTGTAATTCTGACCTACTGGCTATAAATTGAGAGTTCCCACAACTCACTTCTCTAGTCTGATAGTTTTCTAGAACAGCTCACAGAACTCAGGAAAACAGTTTACTTACTATTACTGGTTTATTATAAAGCATACAATCAAGGAAAAACCAAATGGAAGAGATGCATAGGGCCAGGTTTTGGGGGGTTGGAGGACAACGTGGAGTGTCCATGTCTCACCAGGTGCACCATCCTCATGAACTCAGAAGCTCTCCGAACTCCTTGTTTAGGATTTTTCTGGAGGTCGTTACTTTATTACATAGGCATGATTGATTAAAACATTCGCTATTGATGATCAACTCAATCTTCAGCACTTCTCTTCAACCCAGAGATCAGGGGGTGGGGCTGAAAGTTCCAACCCACTAATCACATGATTGGCTTCTCTAGCAACCAGTTTCATCCTCCAACAGTTACCTCATTAGCATAAACTCAGGTATGAGTGAGACTTGTTACGAATAACTAAAGATGCTCTCCTCTCCACTATCACTCAGGAAACTCTAAGAGTTTTAGGAGCTCTGTGCCCTGAACCAGAGAAGAAGACCAAATATATATTTCTTATTATATCACGATATCACACTAATGCAGGATGATATTTTAAAAAATGACAACACTGATCTACAGACACCATCCCACCACATTCTGTAAATGTCTACCTTGTGCAAGGTGCTATGCTGTTAATGTGGGACTGACAAATGGGATTGACAAAAGCATAACTTTTGTTGCTCATAGCTGTTGAGAAGTAGGATTTTTAAAAGACAATGAAATGGCAAAAGCATGGTCAAACGACAAAACTAAAATAATTTAGTAACGAGTTTCGTGTCCTTTATTCAAGGGAAAACAATCCATGGCTGGGAGACTACAGTGCCTTACAAGCAGTGGGACTCTTCCTGAGAAATTTTGGGCAAGAGCAAGTTTTATAGAGTGTTTATTAGAAGCGGCAAGACAGAAACAGAGCACGATTGGCTGGGGTTGCATATCTGACCTTATTTATAAAGATCAAGGAACAAGGAAATGAGTATTGTTAAAGGGATAACAACAGGCCCAATATGGCATCATTTATACTGAAGCCCATGATACCAAACCTAGATTTAATACCTGGTCATTTGGATACACACTCTACTTTGTTGTATGCTAATGTCTAAATCTAGCAAGAGATCAGAGAACTAAAAACCCAATATTCTCTTAAGGTTATAATATTAAAGGTTATAATATTAAAAACCCAATCTCAGTTGAATGTCTCTTTTGGTTTGGTTAAAAAGCAGGAAAAGTTTACTAAGTTGAATTATGACCCAAAAAGAAACCTTAAATATTTAGAAAATAAACTTTTCATATAAAGTATAGAGTCTGGACATAAGGACTTGTATGAATTAGCACCAGTTTAAGTTATCTCTTTGAAATTTTAATTGTTTTTTATGGTTACGATTTGAGTCACAACAATAAAGAAATAAATAATCATAAGATAAATAATCCAGTTATATATGTGTTCAGCCAGCTATATTAATTATTTCTTATGAAACCAATATCAAGGATTTTAATTTTTCATTCTAATAATGATGAAAGAGGCTAGTGGATAAACGATCAAAAAAATACTATTTAAAGAGGCCAAGGTTATCATACTGAGCAGTATCTTGTAATCTTTTAAAGACTGCTCCAAAATATCAAAAGAGGGAATGAGGTTTTAAAGATACTCGCAATAAATAAAAGGAATCCTTTTTACTCCAGAATCATAAAATCACATCCATTTATTGTTTGGGGAGAAAAAGGCTACTAGACACTGGAGTGAAAAATGTGAACTCTAAATTTAATGTGATGGTTCCAGACAGCCAATATTAACTCTTCCAGAAGAGTTTATCTTACTAAGATTCAGTGAGGATGCTAGTGACATTCATACCATTAAATAGTCCTGTCTTTGGTCAGTTCTCTGGAAACAGACTCTGAGACTAGCATGCAAGAGTCTTCCTGGGGAGTGGGGACTGGGAGTGTGGGGGAACTGAGGAGCAACGCCTGTGAAATAAAAAGGGATGTGAGACTGGGCGGAGGAAAAGGTTGAACTGTGATTCGGCTGTGACCGAGGTCTCAGTCAGCCTCAGAGCTTCCTGTAAGAAGCCACGCAGAACCACGCAGACCCGAGGCCGGAGCCAGCCCTTTGTACCTCCACATTGACTTTGGATTGGACTGCCATCGGGAGAAGATGGGACCTGCGGCAAGAGCCTTCTCTTTGGCCAAGAGCAAAGCCTGAGGAAGGGCTCAGCTGTGAACTGGCAGCACGCAACCTTCAGGGCAGCTGATGGGATAAAGGGGTCTTGGGAGGTCTACAAAGCAGCCACTACCAGTCCCTAGAGTGGGGACTGTTACTAATCAGTGATATTGAGCTGCAAGGATTTCTGACGTTAATAAAATGCAATGAGAAATTCATTTCATGCTTGTCTACTCAGGTAAAATCCAAAGAAGGAAAATCACCATGACAAAAAAAAAGTAAAAGCTGGAGTATAAGTTTGATAAGAACAGAAACAGACGTAGTAGAATTCCGAGATAATTGACATCTGCTGAAGTCTGATATTAAATATTTATTTAGCTTCTCTCCTCCACATACATGCACCTACCATACACACCATGATTCTTAAGTCGAAAAAATTTAGTCCATGATGCTTCTGGTCAGAGAAATGTGACATCCCTCTGATGAACAGACATCAAATGAAGAATTCTGCTTGCTATTACTTATTTAGGCCCAAACTAAAAACATGCACTTGTAGCTAGGTCATGTGAATGCATCAGGATGTTGGCTTAGTGATAGTTTTTCATTTCCCCCATTACTGTGTGCTGGCTGCTGAGAAAGTCCTATGTCCAAACACATAATCCAAATAAAAGGTAAAAAAATGTCAACTCCCTATTTCCTACTTTTCAGTCTTCGCTGCATCTCAAAGCTAAAATAGTTCACACCAGCATTCCTACCAAGTTCACTCAGAGATTTTTTCAAATCAGCGCGATGTGATACAGATAAGACAGGTACTTAACGCTTTCAGTTGCATTCACTAAAACCAACCTGAAAGGCAGAATATCATTCATTACTTTTAACTCAAAGTTATAAAATGTTAAAAATTTGATAAATTTTTAGCGGCACAATTTCTGGGTGAAAAGCATAGATAAAATACGTGATAGCCTACCCTTTTTTTAAAAAGTCAATACAGTTTCAGAACGACTCCTATGCCTAAAATATATTGAACAAGCTATTCCATGTGAAGCATCCAGTTTCAGAGCAAGAAAAGATCCTAGATCAGCTCATTCAATCAACCTATTTTACAGATAAGGAAGTGAGGCCAGAAATGGGAAGTCACTCACAAAACACAGAGCGCTAATTAATAGCCACCGTTGCACAAGAACCCAACTCTCAAAGAAGTGTTGTTCTTCCTGCAACAATAGCTCCATCAACATTTCAGGAAGTTGGGTATACTCTTGTTTTCTACCATCGCTGCGATTAATTAATTACCAATTAATTTAACCTAGTAGGAAATCGTGGTTCCCAGTGTCGTGGTTAACGCTAATGTTTAAATGTCTAAGCTATTTTAGTGTTTTGTGTACAATACAGGAAACTGTAGCCAGACTTCGTATCTTGTATAAGGCAGGTTACGTATTTTGTATGGCCCTTAAAGCTGGGAAATGTGATTACCGAGTCACAAAATTTAAATCCGTCTAATATCAATTCTTTACCCCAGCCCCAGGTCCATGTGAAAGAGCTGAGTCCATGAGACAGACTTATGTGGCGGTGGAACCGGACGGTCTAATAACCTCTAGCAATGTTCTGCCTGACATGAGGTTTCCAGCTTGACAGGATGCATGGCCTAAAGCCAGCTCCAATCACATGGCACTTTCAAATTAAAACCAGAATATAGGTTCAAAATCTGTAAGGCATTTTAGATGTCTGGTTAACTTTGCATTGCATTGTAATTTTCATTCTGTTTTTGTATTTCATTCAGAACAGGATTTTCTGTTAGAATTTTTAAGGAAAATACAGAGGGAGGAAAAATCCATCGCAATACATCTTCCTGACCCCTAAAAGTTCTCTACTGCTTTTTGCTTTTATTCTGAATTTTACAAGGAAATAAAAGGGAAATTATATATATTCTCATATTTCACATAATTTCATCTTCATGTCTAAGCAAGATACCCTTTTGCTCAGCACATTTTGTCTATTATTTATGGGGAAGTAGTTCATTCCATGCTTATGATGCCAAAGTTAAATATTCAATTGCAATAAAAGTCAATGACCTTTACTCTGACCTATGGCCCTAGGCAGTGTTCCAGAACCTAACTATGCCTCTAATAAAAGATAGTAGGAAAACCCCATACAAGGGTGAAAGGCCTCCTTAAACTACTGGAAAATATCTTTAATGACACATCCTTTGTCCAGAAGCCAGAATCACCATATTTACATGCAAAGAACAGAGGTGCTGACATTTTTTTAAAAAATAGCTACAGTCCAGGACTTACCCTGGACCCTAGAGACACAGTACCGAGGTAGGGTGCATTCTAAATTCTGCTTCTTCCAGGAAGCCTGTTAGAAAATTTCAACTAATCTCAATTTCTTTTTTTCTCTGAGCTTTTACAACACAGAATCTATAACTGAATAGCAGGCCACCCTGCACTGGAATCTTGCTTATTTCCTTTTCATTTACTTCCTTAACACTATTAATCTCATTTCCCCAACTAGATGACAACCTCCTTGAAATCAAGAACCATTGTTTTTATTCTCTGTTGCACACAATGCTTAACACAAGTGGTCCTCCACTGATACCCACTGACGGTTGCTGTTTTTATTGCTCTTAAGCCGCTTTTAAAAATTAGAGTTAAGGAAGACAGTGATTTCAGGTAAAATTTTGGCAAAGAATTCATTTCCTTGAAAATTATCTTTCAAAGCTTTGACAATAACCTTAATCCACACAATACACAGTCTACACATTAATAAGTAATATATTCATACACAGCTGTTAATACAGTCTCTATGTAATATCAAGTAAAAAAGCAAATCGTTATCACTATATATGCATAGGAAAGAAAATAAAGATACCGAAATGTTAACTCAAACCATATGAAATTGTGTTTTTTGCTGCTCGAGAATGTTCAATTCGCAGCAGGTCCATATGGTTAAACCTGTTATTAATCACATTTGGTTTTGGATGTAGACATTATAGGTAAATTAAATGTTCCTCGTATTTTAGGGTATTTTTATTACTTTTGTGTTTTCCTATAGTGAACATTTATGTTTAAATTAGAAAATCAATTTAAAGATTATTCTGATTTATTGACTACACTAGTAAAGAATTCTTTTTTTTTTTTTTTTTATCTATAAAAAGATATTTTTGCCATAGGAAGTCTGGCATGCAGTTTCGCTAAGTCTTGGTTAGATAGTGCATTACAGTCAGCTCAATGCTCCTTAAGTCGGCTCTTTAGTATCTAACCCCCTCTAGTGAGCAGATCGCAAACTTTTGGTTTATTCTTGTAATTAACACTTGAAAACCCAAACAACAGAAACCCTACAGCTGGCACCAGCATTGCTACTAATATTTTTAAATTGCAGAAAATTGTAAGCATGACCTCCTAAAGGAGCTTTGTTTTTACTTTTCCTTGGCTAAATGCGTTTCTCTAATTAATGGGTCCCGTTCGTACTTTCCATTCAATTTGAATTGCAAAGATTCCGTAAAGATTACTATCACAACGTTAAGGACGCCCGGGTTTGCTGGATCATCTACCACCTTTCTAACTTCAATGCAGCCTGTCTCTATGATCCAGTGCACGTGCCATAGGGATAATGCCCATGGGAATGGCAGGAAGAAACAAATATGTGTCTGGTACAGGAAGGCTGGGGGGGATTATTAAATGCTACAGAATAAAAGTTGGGGGCCCGAGCCACACACGGATTCAAATGTTATATGCATTTAGAAATTGGATAAATGTCAGTCATTTATAGAATTTCAATTCAGCCTTCTGTTGGACTTATACTGTGAGTTTAGATTTACGGTGAAAATTTTAATTTGATGCATCAAATAAATAAACATCTAAATATACGTATTCATTTATAATTATGCCTCACTCTAAGTTGCTTACTGGCTGCTTTCTCAGGTTGAATTAGCTCTGATGGAGACTTTGTTGGCACATCTACAAAGGAACTCTCTTCTTCCCTAGGAAGGTCCCAGCCACAGCTCCACACACGTCTCTGGCTGCTCTTTCCACGGGGAGGGCTCTGTGTGAGACACAAGCCATGGGCTGAAAACCAACTCACATTTCCTGCGTTTGTTGTTTCAACAAGCATTTACTATTATAAGTGCTGTGTGCTATGTGAGATACATACGAAGATGAATTTATATATTTATTTATTTTGGAAATGGGAAGTTTTCCCAGGACAGCTGACAATCCAGAAAAGAAACTCTTATCTGTATGTAAGCAACCATAAAATAAGGCAGAATGTGACTGCGAAAGGTGCAAGTGAACGTTTATGAAGTTATGAGGAGGGAGGTCATCATCACAGATGACTCTAGAGAGAAGGTGACACTTAAGCTGGGTCTTAAACAATGACCCAGCTCGAAATCTTTCCTCTGCCCCTTCTCACCTCACTCTCCTCTGCACCAACCTCTCCTCTTCCAATTGTGTTCGTTTTCTCTTACCCATCACAGGTCGGAGCTAAGTCGGAGCTAGGGACTGCTCACACGCCAAGAGGGAGACAGACCTGCAAAATGAAACTAGGACAAAAAGGTCAGGAGCCAGAAGATGGAGGGAAAGGCACAAAGTGTCCCTCAGAGACAGGGAAGGGTTCACACTTCAGGTCTCAGACAGCGGCAATAAAAACTCGCTGCAGGTCCTTTCAGTGTGTAGCTTGGTGCAGGCCCAGGCATTTAAAGACATGTTTACTACACCAAGACACGTTAGTGCTTAGGGCTCCTGGTACCATGGCCCTTCCTTCTGCCAAGTCACAGCTATGGTACAGGTAAATGAGTTTCTTCCACTCCCATAATAGTGAAGGGTCATCTAGGCCAGGGAGGAGGCCACACTCCTTGGGTTGTCCCAGCAAACTCTAAGCTTCGAGCTCAGGTTCACTTGGTTTGGATTATCGTGGTTTATATGCATTGAGAAAACAGGAAAAGACTCATCCTCCTCTTATTACAGTAGGTAATAGCATGGACTTTTTCTTCAAGGTCCCTAATAATCTCCTATTGAAAGTCAAAGATAGAGTAGAGTAGGCCAGGGGAAACAGTCCTTTAAGGACGCAGCCCCACCTCACATCCTTACATATCCTTACACAAACGACAGAAACCCAAAAAAAACAAAACATGCAGGCAACAAGCCAGAGGTCCATTCTGTTCTCTTACTGACATTTCCTCCTCCTCCCTGGTCCCCCGCCTCTGTAAGACAACCTGCACCTGTGTCCTCCCTTCCCGGCTCCAAGTTTTCAAACCCCGCCCTCCAGAAACCCTTGGCCATTTGTCCTCCAATAACTATTCAAGAACCACTTAACTTCAGTTCCTCGGTTTCCTTATCTGTAGAATGGAAATAATAATAATAACAGAAATGTCGAAAGAATCACACAAAATTATGTTTGTAAATTAAATAATTTTATGTAGGTAAATTTTATGTATGTGACTTTTTATGGATGTAAATGATTTCAAGTGAAGTGATTTGCATACATTTAGAAAATGCTGTCAAGCGTACAACAGTTCTTAGCCCCACTGCTGTTTTCAAACTGGAGTTGTTGTCATTTATGCTGTTATGTAAGTTAAGCATTGTATGTGTGAAAGTGATTTATAAACTGTAAAGATCTATGCAAATGTAATATTGCTAATGATTTACTCACTCCAAGGTGTTACCTTTCCCAAGAGAGATTTACATTTTATTTGGAGATAAAATCTGAAGCCAAAGTTGATGCTATAATGGTGGGAATTCAGATATCAGTCAATGGTGTGGGGGAAGAGATGGTAGGAGAAGTGG
>NW_006433378.1:7570760-7574946 GCF_000325575.1 Pteropus alecto | reverse complement strand
AAGAGTAAATCAGCTTTATGCTTTCTCCACACATAAAGGCAACTCTGAGTAAAGTTAGTGATTGTACACAATGTTAAGGATAAACAAAGATAAATGGTTCCATTCTGTCATAGAAATAGGATATATTAGTCCTTGAGTATCTCAGGTCTCCTCGGACATCCACCATCACACAAGGACACCCACAGGCACCCGCAATAAAGCATACACACATAACTGCAATTGTGGAATGCTGAGCCTGCTCCTTTCCCAGCTTCGTTTCCCCACCAAACAATTGGGAAAGGATCATTCTCTGAGTTTAAGGATCAGAATCATTCATCATAGAAGTTTCCATTTGACACTCAGAAGCAAAGGCCAGAGAAGTGATACAGCTGAGCACGAATCACATGCCTAGAGAGGGCAGACCAGCTGGAATCCTTGCCTCTTCATTCCTGCCACCCTATGCCCACACCGTCTTAGGGTGGCATCCAGCTTTTAATTTGGGGTCTAGGGCCAATACAAGATCTGGCATTATTAACCATACAATCTGTTTTAAAGGAAAAGCTTTGCTAATTTGTTCTGTTTAGATTTAGTGCAGCATCTGATTCCAGCAATGGCAATGAAGAACTTCATAATTCCTACACATGGGTGGGAAACTCAATTTATGCTCTTAAATAATTACACCAGGTTTCATGTGCGTGTGTGTGTGTGTGTGTGTGTGTGTGTGTGTGTATTTTGTTTTGTTTTGTTTACCATGGGATAGTGGTGTCCAATTTCTTTAGATCTTTTCTTTGGGAGTTTTGATTGGTATTTCCATCTTTTCACATGTTTATTAGCCATTTGTATTTTCAATTTATTTTGATTTGTTTCATTTAAAAAATGCTGGTCAGGACTCTGGGTCATAGGGTCTGAGTTGACATTGATGCCTTGGTATGTGAAGATTCATCCTGGCCCTCTTTTGGGGAGGGGGTTACAGAGCCCACTGAGTCTGTGAACCCCACAAGTGAGACTTCGCCTAGTTCCTGAGTTTATAATTGGCATTGGCATGCTTAGTCAATTCCTTAGTCAGTATTTGTAACTCCTGCCTGGGTCTTCGGCCTGTGAAATAAGGGATATCATTGAGGGAGAAGTCAAATTGAAACCTCTGAAAATGCCCACCCCCAAATTAAAAAATATATCACATCCAGGTGATTGGGGGGTGTTAGGAATCAATGTCACCCTTAAGGATCTAAAGGATATAGGAGTGGTGATCCCATCGTATTTTCATTTAATTCTCCAGTCTGGCCCATGCAGAAACCACATATTCTAGAGTGACCTTTGAAATTTCAACCAGATAGTAGCCCCAACTGTGGCCACTGTGCCAGGTGTGGTGTTTTTCTAGAGCAGATTGACACAGCCTCAGGTACATGTTATGCGACCATCGATTTGACATATACATTCTTTTCTATTCTAATCAGAAAAGAGGATCAGAAACAGTTTGCATTCACATGGAACAGGCAGCACAATACAGTCACAATATGGTCCAGAGCTACGTTGCCTCTCCTTCTACTGGTCATAATATAGTCCATCGATATCTGGACTATCTAGACATCCCACAGTGAATCACATTGATTCATTACATATACAACATTATGCTAATTGGGCTGGATAGTGAGAAGTCTACCATGCTGGAGGCTTGGTAAGACTCATTCACTCCAGAAGGTCAAAGACAAGCCTTACAAAGACTCAAGGGGCTACATCAGTAAAAACTTTGGAGTCCAGTGGCAAGAGGCATGCCAGCAAATCCTCTCCAAAGTGGGAGACCAAGTGGGAAGCCCAATGCTTTCAAGCTCTGAAGGCAGCATACTGCACACTTAGAAGTGCTGCTCCAGCCTCTATACCAGATGACACAAAAGACGACTGGCCTTGAGTGATGCCAAGGCAAGAAAAGAGGTCTGCTGCAGGTCCAGGCTGTGGTGGTACGCTGAGCCAGCAGACCCAATGGTGTTAGAGGTATCAGTGGTGGGAAAAGGTGAGGTGTGGAGTGTATGCTAAGACTTAGTAGAGGATGACAACACAGGCCTTCGTGGGCTGGGACAAGGCCATGCCATATGCAGAGAAGAATCCCGGCCCGCCCCTGAGCTCGGGGAGAGATGCAGTGCTTGGCCATGGGGCACCAAGCAAACACGCACCCAGAACTGTTCAGCATGAGCTTGGTCCTATCAGATCCGCTGAGTCATAACATTGAGTGGGCCCAGCAGAAATTCCTCAGAAAATGGAAATGGTGTATCTAGGATCAAAGGTGAGCAAGATCAGAGGGCACAAGTGAGCTGCATAAACAGGTACCTCAGACCCCATTGTCAACCTCTTTGCCATTCCCTCTGCTCAAATCTACGGCCATGTGGGGAACCACTTAGAAGCAGCCATCGACCATGCATAAGGGTGGGTGGTCCGGTTGGTGGTGCAAGCTGAAAATGGACCGCAATTGTTTCGGCCCCATTCAAGGTGGCCTTGAAAGAACACTTTCAAGTCCTCTAAATGTTTATATGAGGACCAGAAAATAATTTGGCCCACGGATGTTAGACACTTGCAACACCTGACCCACACAGAAATGATTCACTTTACAATTAACTGCTACCCAGGATAGGATCACTGTCACAGGTATTTATTATCCAGCAAATGCTGTTTCATGTTAACTGACAACCTGAAAGCCAGACAGCTGAGCTACCCTCACGCTAATTGCAAATGATGCTGTTCAGAGTCCCAGACCTCCTCAGTTTCCACTAGCATCATTTTTACCTGCTGAGGGTGTAAGGCTTTGATATTAGGTCACCTCACATCACAACGCAAAGCAGATTTTGTCAGAAGCCCACGGCAGTCTACGGTGCTCACACTTCCCAATAACTCAGAGGAACGAATACAGAGATTTCCTCCATGTTAACTGCATTAAGATGGAGAAGACCTAGCCGCCTCTTAAAACAACAGACTCAAAATAAAAAGAAGGTTGATTCTTTGAAAAGTGGCAAATAAATAATTCGATTTTATTCCTCCTTGTAGACTTATTCAGAAAAGGCAATACATTTTACATATGGAAAGACAAACACATAGTCGTTTTGATTACACCACATTCAGTAATCCAATTCAGCGCCTACTTTTATACCATCCCATCAACTAAATCGTTTTCTGGTTATAATTTCCTTTGTGGCCACACTTTTGGAATGACCACCTTTCAAACACAATCACACTGACATGTAACTTGCTGCCCTGCAACATGGGGGTTTGCTATGTGGCAGCACTTTTTGCTGAGTCTGACACGTGCCGCTTCCTCTGGCTAATTTGGCAGGGTCAGTACAAAACCTTTCTGTCACCTGTCTGGGAGACAGTGCATGCCATGAGGCCGAATCATTCTGCTTTCTTAATCCTGTCTTCACTTAGCCAATGGAAAGAAGCATGACGGCTTTTCTGAACTGGCCCTGGACAAAACTGTCAACTAGTTCAAGAGAAACTTACAGCTAAAAGGAAGCGTAGAAGTCATGTAGAGACTAATCCTTACATTTTGCAAATTGAAAACCCATGTCCTAAATGGTGGATGAGACTTCTGCAAAGCCACTCAGCCAGAGAGCAGGAAATGATAGTAGGAGAGCTATTATGAAAATGCTCCCTGTCAAAGCTAAAGGCATCAGCTGAATTAGTTGCATTGATCTCTAGAAATCCACGCCCAATTACATTCTCCCACACAGCCCCAGCCCTTTCCTCTAGTTTCTGACCCTCTGCTCTACTTTTGATATCTCTCTGGTTAGTTTCAGCTGTTTCTCCTGGTGTATGGTATTAGCTGGGGTGTAGTCAAGAGAATTGTTATGCTAGGTATTTAAAACAGAAGGGATAACCATAGGCCTTTTTTAAAGAAATAGAACAAAAAATCATCAGATTTGTATGGAAGCACAAAATAGTCCAAATTGCCAAAGCCATCCTGAGAAAAAAGAACGAGGCTAGAGGCATCACTATGCCCAACTTCAAATTATACTATAAAACGACAGTAATCAAAACGGCCTGGTATTGGCAGAAAAACAGACACACAAACCAGTGGAACAGAATTGAGAGTCCAGAAGTAAACCTATATTTACATGGGCAAATAATTTTTGACGAAAAAGCTAAAAACATACAGTGGAGAAAGGAAAGCCTCTTCAATAAATGGTGCTGGGAAAACTGGAAAGCCACCTGCAAAAAAATG
>NW_006433378.1:7541549-7570183 GCF_000325575.1 Pteropus alecto | reverse complement strand
CTAAGAATTGATCTACCATATGGTTCAGCAATCCCTCTACTGGGTATTCACCCCAAAGATTGAAAACCCATATCCAAAAAGATATTTGCAGACCAATGTTCATAGCAGCATTATTTACGGTGGCCAGGACATGGAAGCAACAGAAGTGTCCCACGATAGATAATTGGCTAAAGAAGTGGTGGTACATATATACAATGGAATATAGTTGAAAATCACATGATATCGCTTATATGTGGGATATAAACCTAAAAGCAACAAGTGAACTGGACAAACAAACAGAGACTCATGGACATGGAATACAGATTAGTGGTTACCAGAGGGTAGGAGGTGGAAGAGGATGGGGGAGGTAGACGGGGTAAAGGGGGTCAAATATAGAGTAGTAGGGGGAAAGTAAAGTGGATAAAGGGGATCAAATATATAGTAGCTGAAGGAAACTGGACTTTGGGTGTTAAACGCACAATAGCATATACAGATGTCAAATTATAAATGTACACCTGAAAATTACATAATTGTATTAACCAATGTCACCCAATAAACTTAATTTTAAAAAATAAATAAATAAAACAGAAGGGATTTAACTCAGGGACGTGGTTATATGGTTGTTGGAACGCTGAAATCGCAAAAAATAGCATGCCGAAATAACCTAGGGTTAGTAACTGCCAGAAGCAGCTACTACCACAGGTGGGGAAACAGCAGGAAAGAAGTGGTGTCACCAGAAGCTAGACACTGACAGGGGCTCCCCACGTGCTCCTACAGCCAAGGCGAAAGCCCTCAGCTGGTGTCTCAGGGATGGGCCTGAATCTAGAAGGAATTGCCCCATGGCTGGTTAAATTATTCCAACAGAAGTTATAGTACTACTGAAGAATAATTGCTTATGAAAAGAAACTATTTTATAGCAACCGAAAGCCTGGTTATGCTCACAGAAGATCGTTCTATGTAATCGTTAAAGCCAGTGCCTTAAGGATATGTACGAGGCAAAACTTTGTAGTCTGGTTCTAATTATCGCATGTAGTTAAAAGCAAATCGAAAATCATTTCTTCAAAAATACCCTGTAATTAAGACTGCTCACTCAGATTTGACTACTTCCCTATCCCGACTTGTCTGAATTAGTACAGTTCTTACCAAAATCAATAAATTAAATCATTATAATTACATTGTGTTCAGTGTCATTCATCATAGATCTGTAATAATTTGACCTGTAATTGCTTTTGTCATTGCTTCCAGTTTTGTTAACAATAGTAATTGCTACTATTTATTAAGAGTTGATTATATACCAAGCAATTTATAAAAATTTCATTTAATCATCTCAACTTATTTATAAGTGTTGTTATTCTCATTTTAGGAATGAGGAAGAAGTTCTGAAAATTTCCATGACTCACCTTCACAAAGAGTTTTTAGGAAGTGCGTTATGATTTATATATTTATCTCTGTCCTTTATGCTATTACAGAGATTAAATGGAATTATATATAAATAACTGATCCAAAGGAACACATTTTAATAACAACTATGCAAAATGGAACATATGGAGTATTTTTATTATAGTTGTTATAGCATCTGTGTCTGCTAATTTCATCATCTCGGCAGTTTATACTGATAGATTTTTCCCGTTTACAGGTCTCTTTTCCTGTTATTTTGCATGCCTGGTCATGGGTTGAACTTTGTCCCCCAAAACGATATGTTGAAGTCCTAACCTCTGGTACCTCAGAATGTGACCTTGTTTAGAAACAGGGTTGTTGCAGATGTAATTAGTTAAGGTCACAAAGCAGGAGGGTAGACCCTTAATCCAATATGATTTACAAGGGGAGGGGAGGACAGGGACACAAAGAGAACACCATGCAGTGACAGAGGCAGAGACTAGAGTAACACGGCTACAAGCCAAGGAACATCAAAGATTGTCAGCCACCACCAGAAGCTAGGAGGAGGCAAGGAAGGATTCTACGCAGAGTCTCAGAAGGAGGACAGCTTTGACAACACCTTGATTTCCTACCCGAGGCTCCATAGCTGTGAGTGAATCAATTTGTTGTTTTAAGCCACCTCGATTGTGTTCCTTTGTTATTGCAGCCCTGGGATTTTAGTATACCTGGTAACTTGGATTGAATGCTAAATACTGTGAATATTACATTTTGGGGTACTGGATTTCGTTATATCACTTAAAAGAGTATTGGGCTTTTTTTCTAGCATGCAGTTATGTTACTCAGGAGCAGTTTTATCCTTTTGAAACTTGCTTTCAGAGTTCATCAGGATGGGTCAGGAGACATTATCAGTCTAGTGCTAACTTTCTTCTTCAAACTCTACTCAATGCCCAGGTCTTACAAGGCCTCCCCAGTCTGGTTAATAGGAATATGAACTATTTCCAGCCTAGTGTGAATTCTGGAAAATGTTTGGTCTGTTGCTGCTGGAGGGTCTCTCTCTGACTGCAGAAAGTTTCTTGTCACACACGGGCAGATCGAGACTGAGCCAAAAACTAGAAAAGACCGGTCTGCCTGTCTCAAACACTCTCCATGGAGCTCTCTCTTCTCTGGTATTCTGCCCCCAAAATTCTAGGCACCTGTTCTTCCAGAATTCTAATTTCTATCTCTTCATCTCAACCAGACTCCTGGGCTCTGCAGCCAGGAAACTGCCTTTGGGCCGTAAGTTGGGTCAATTGTAGAGCTCACCTTATTACTGGATTGTCCTTTTCTCAAGGATGACAGTCCTGTGCTATGTCTTAGCCAAATGCAAGGAAACCTTTGTTTCATATATTTTTGTCTGACTTTCCTTTTTTTAATGGAGCTTTTTACTGAATATTTTTTGGAGACTGAATCCAGTCCCTATTACATCGCCATGGCTGGAAGGAAAGCGTGTTATTTGTTTTGTGAGTAAACAAGAATATGGTATTTTGAGGAGTTTTACTTGTTTCCCTTTCTTAGTAGCTGGAGGGCACATGCCACCTCATTACACTAATGCATAACATATCACGTATCCTTTTGGCACCGAAAGGTTTTGCTTTAAAGTCTCCAAGAAAGAGAAATCTAAAATTGAACCGGAGCCTAGCAGATCAGACCCGAGGCACCTCAATCTCAATAAACATCTTGTGTTACTGACGACTATTAGAGGCAAACTGGTGACAGAAACCATGTTTTGTTTTTCAAGTGATTTCATAAACCAAGCAGATGGCAAGCTTCTTCACTAGTCAACAAAGGCAAACTTTGTGATTCCAGCACCATGGCAGGGCAGGAAGTTGGAGAGAGACAGGAAGCATTCAGATGACAAATGAAAGCAGATTTCTTGTGTGGTGCGTGGTGTGATCATTAAAAACCATGAAATGCACTTAAGAGTGAGTTGGACAGAAAGCAACACTCTGTATTAAACACATGCTGAATTACATAGACTTTATAAACATGCCAAACTCTATAAGCTGACATTTTCATAGCAATTTATAAATTTTAAGGCATTCCTATATTTATTTCCATTAAAACTACTTCATCCACAGTCTTCTATTTCTCAGCTAATGGCAATTGCATTTTCCAGTTGCTCAGGCCAAAAGCCTAGGGTCATTGTTGGCTCATCTCCTCTCACATACCTCCTATCCAATCCATCAGCAAATCTCATAAGCTCTAACTATAAAATAGATCTAGATGCAACCACTGCCTGAGTGACTGTCATATCTCTCCTGGATTCCTGCAAGAGCTAACTAGTGAACCTGCCTCCGATCCAGCTCCCCAGGACCATTTTCAATACGACAATCAGAATAATTCTAATTAAATTAGAGTATAATTCACCTGCTCAAAACCCTGCTCTGGCTCCCTACTTCTCTCAGAGAAAAAGATAAAATTCTTACAATAACCTACGAGATCCCAGAATCCAACTATCCTGCCTCACACCTGGTTCTCCTTACTCAGCTTTACTTTTTCTTTTTTTCCATAAGACTTTCATCATCTAGCATGCTATGTAATTCAGTTATGGAAAATGCAATCCAGTCTAGCAAACAAGCAACATCGATTGACAAGATCTTGATACATATTCCCTCAACAAATGCATTTGGCAAGGACCAGTTTACATATCATTACTAACTAACCTTAGCTGACGTAGTCATGTACAACTCTCTTTTTTTGGTAGATAGCAATAACCCATAGAGCAGTTTGAGGTAGATGAGGGTGAGCTGCTGCCCCATACTCTCGCTATTCAGGTTATAACAAAAGCAAAGCTGGCCTGTATGCAGGTATGTGTTGACCAAACAAACATTCATTAGCAAGGAGCACAAAATAGCTCTTATAAACTGTAAATAAGTTCAGAGCAGTTCTAGCCCCTGGATCCCTTTAGGTTTCTGACAAGTTCACTTGAGGCAGACTACAACATTTCAGAGGGAAGATTCTGTTAGCCAATTAGGCATCACTGAGCAAACAGCATCCTCTTAAACCAATAGCACACAAGACAATTTAGGGATTGAGCCTGAGATGCCTTCTCTAAGGACAGATTACAAGCCTCCCCAGGTTTTTATAGTATGTTCCTTTGTGCAAGAGGTATAACCAATCCTCATATGCTGACAACAAATTTGACAAAGGAGAGCTCATTTCTTACATGCATTACATAGTCAACAGGTCCCGTTTTTATCCATAACACAGTTCTGACATCCAATTCTAATTGACTATCTAATCACCATAGCCTTGATATGATCAAGATACAAATATAGCTTACGGTAGCCACATCTGGTTCGAGACTACTATATTCTACTAGCTGATTTGCCCCTGCAGGGTGGATTCTCCAGTGGAGCAAAGCTCTGCTCCTAGATTTAAAACTTGAATTAACAAGTACATACTAATTTCACATGGTAATTAGCATGTGTTGGTTAAGTAATATATTAAAATAGATTAGAGATCTTGTAGCACATGGCTATGAGTCAACTGGCACCTCCGACTGACAAATAGTTTGGTGCTTACTATTTTTACTATAACAAGCATCAACCAAGACAGAGTAAGTTTTCTTTTTTTTTTTTTTTCTTCATCAGCAACTGTTGATCAATTCCTGGCATCATGTAACATGCCCATGGCCAAAGTGGGGTTTAAAAAAAACTGAAAGTCCAATCGGAAAGAAAGAATTGGAAGGGCAGGAATGTCATATCAAAATTTCTTAAGCATGAGTAACTTCTCTCCTCCCCACCAAAAACTTATTGTGTCTGTGAAAAAGAAATGTTGAAAAAAACAACAAAAAAGAGGCACTTCTCCAAAATCAGAAAATTCCCGAGCTAGAACATATAGTGTAAGAGCAATCAGAGTCTTATATGTCGATCATTTTTATTCTTTTAAAATAATTTTTGATGCTGTATGATTTAAAAGTCCGTTGTGAATGTAAAATAACTGGCTTTTCTGTTTAATAGAGCAGTAATGTGTTTCTGGTAAAAACGCCAGATTAAAAATATTTTTTTGTTGTTGTATGCCAATGCGTTTCATTGATGTATGCTAAAGTGTCTGAGCAAATAGAGATATCAGATCAGTTAGACATGAATTTCAATGTAAAAATTATTCATTGTACATAAGTCAACAATATTTCCTCCAGAAAGCTCTGCCAAGTTCTATCACTCTAAAAAAAATATTGCTCTATCAAAAAATATTGCACTATCTATCACCAGGGAGAGTTGTAGAACATCTTTTGATTGTAGGGGAGGTTCTGCCAAGCAATATTTCCAATGTTTATGTCCTTCACATCATAAGTTCTCTAAAATGAACTATTTTTAAAAAGATCTTGAGTTGTATTACAGAAAGCCACCTTGTTTCTCCAAATTTTATGTTATTGATGAACAAAACAAACACGTGTCAATCTGGCACGGCCAAAGTGGGGTTTAAAAAAAATGTTTCTGTCCTTGGAGGAGGCATGATTTGGGTCGAACCTTAGAAGACTGAGGGTATTTGGCTCGTGGGAGAGAGGCGGTGGCCATTCCAGGTGAGAGCCAAACACAAATTTGTCATGGAGACAGAGGAACATTTATAAGGGTGAGAGTGAGGCTGAGGGAGGAGAAGCAAAGTGGGAAGGGAGAAGGGTTATGAGTGAGGCCACGGGAGAAAATCAGTGTGGTAAATCAAGGTGCACGAACAAAGCAGCAAATTAAGCACTGTTGAGGGCATGAGCAAAGCACAGGCCCCAGAAAAGGAGTAATATTAAAATTTGCCAAGTTTATTGGGGATTTTGCAAACCAAAATTCTAAAAAGAGGTTGTTTTCATTTCAACAGAGATGTAACTTGTGTCATTTACGTATGAGTGATGCTTTATTTTGAATTAAGTAAAATGAGTGATGAAGGATGCGTAGCACCATTATTTCCTTAGTCCCGGGGCCTCTAAAGATCTCATTTGGACTTCAAGTAGGGCTCTAGAGAAGAAAGCTTGGAAAGTTTATAGGAAACAAATACACTGGCATGGCAAGAGAAAGAAAGCAGAGTCTTGCAAAGATTAATTGAGTGGTGATGTTTGAGGCAGAGGAGAGCACAGTGAGAACTGTCACATTCCAGGTGTGAGGTGATGGGGAAACTGCCAGGAGGACTAGCCCAGGAAGATTTTGAGGAATCTTTCATTCAACATTGCAAAAAGGCAGTGTTGAAAGTATTGCAATCCACTTTCGCTCTATTTTTGTATGGTAAAACTATCCTATTTATATAGGTTAAATGTTATGGAATCTTGTTAATATGTTAATATTGTTTGTCAATTATTTTCTCTATAATAATATCAAATCCTTTAAGACATTATATAGACAGATTGATGATAGATATAGACAGATAGAAGATAGATATATTGATAGAATGATAGATGATAGAGAAAATATAGATATGATTACATTACTGAAATTACTAATATCAATGTACATTTTCTAAAAGCTTTGACATAATAGTTCAGATATCATACAATTCATCCACTTAAAGTGTAGACTTGAATGGCTTTTAGAGTATTTACAGATATGTGCAATCAGCACCACGGTCAATTTTAGAACATTTTTCTCAGCTCTAAAATAAACCTCATTTCCTTTAGCAATCAGCCTTTACCTCCCAGTCCACTCCCAGCCCCAGGCAACCACTAATCTACTTTCTGTCTCTATAGATTTCCTGTTCTGAATATTTTATATGAATAGAGTTATATAATCTGTGGTCTCCTGTGCCTGGCTTCATTCACTTATAAAGTTTTGAACATTCGTACGTGTTGTAGCACATATTAGTACTTCATTTTTTATGGCTAAATATTTCATTGTATGCATGTATCATTTTTTGTTTATCCATTCAGCAGTTGATGAATATTTGAGTTGTTTCCACCTTTTAGCTATTAAGAATAATGCTGCAGTAAACATTCACGCACAAGTTTTTCTGTAGACATGTTTTCATTTCTTTTGGGTATATACCTGAAAGTGTAATTTCTGGGTCATATGGTAACTCTATGATAAAGCATTTGAGAAACTGCTAAACTGTTCTATGTATTCTAGTGGGTGGGAAGTGGTATCTCATTGTGCTTTTAATATGTATTTCCCTAATGGCTAATGATGTTGAGTACCTTTTCATGTGCTTTTTGGCCATTTACATATTTTTCTTAGAAAAATGCCTATTCAGATCCTTTGACCATTTTTAACTCAGGTCATTTGGTTTTTTATTGAATTTTAAGAGTTCTTTATATATTCTGGATACTAGATCGTTATCAGAGATATAATTTGCAAGTATGTTCTCCCATTATGGGGTCTGTCTTTTCACTCTATTGATGGTGTCCTTTAAAGCTCAAAATTTTTAATTTCGATGAAGTCATATCTACTTCTTCTTTGGTTGCTTGTGTTTTTGGTGTCATATCTAAGAATTATTTGTCAAATCCAAGGTCATGAGTTTTACTCCTATGTTTCTTCTAAAAATTTTGTAGTTTTAGCTCTTATATGTAGGTCTTTGATCTATTTTGAGTTAATTTTTTTATATGGCATGAGGTAATAGATCAAAACCATTAGTTTTCATGTGGCTCTCCAGTTCTTTCAGCACCAAAGACTTTTCTCTCTATATTGGCACCTTTCTTAAAACTCAGTTGATCATAGATGCATGGGTTTATTTCTGGACTTTTGATTTTATTCCAGTGATCTATTTCTCTCTCCAGTACTGCCAGTACTGCTCTGTCTTGACAACCAATGTTTCATAGTAAGTTTGAAGCCAGGAAGCATAAATCCTCCAACTTTGTTCTTCTTTATTGAGATTATTTTGGCTAATCTGGGTCCCTTACACTTTCATATGATTTTTACAACCATCTTACAATTTCTACAAAGAACTCAACTTCTTGCTTGGAAAAAAAATAATAATAATAAATACATTTCAACTTAACACCTGAAAGATATTTTAAAGTCAGGCATGCCAATCGTGAGGAATAGGTACCTTATATTTTTGGTAAGAGGATAAGAAAATGAAAAATTTTTAATTTTTTTCACCCAGCCAAGTTCAGCTCTATCAGGTATTGAATTATAGCTTCCTGGATAGTGAATTAATTGTAAAATAATCAAAGAAACTTGTTCAGATTGTGGGGTTAAAGGTCAACAAGAACCATTTCTACTACTTGAATGAGTAGATACCTATCATCTCCTCTCATGTCCTAACTCCAGTATTGCCCCATAAGTCTAATACACATAGAACAGATGCATCATTTAAAAATCCTTGGTCCCCTTGCCGGTGTGCAGAGAATGGTCTCAGAGAACCTCTGAAGTTAATTGCATTTTTTGAAATTAGACAAAATTTGCATTCCAAAGAAAGAACTCCAAATTTCAAGGAGGCCAATAGTGTTAGAAAATTACTATTCTCTTAGCTTCTGACTGGGCTGATTTATGTCAATTTTGCATGAATATGTATCATAGCTGGGTGAAATGTTAATTTGTCCTAAAAGGAAGTACTCGAAATACTAAAAGAAATTTTCCATGACTCGTTTTACTCAGAAATTTCTGTAAATATTAAATTCTAAAATATCTTAATGATACACCTTGGAATTTTTTTAATTAAGGAAAACATTCAAATATAGTCTCCCCTACCCCTTTTCACAAGATATAGCTAAACAATAAATCCCTGAAAGATATAAGTAATCAATGCACTCACAAATCAGTAAGAATAGTTTATAACCCATTCAATCAAAACTATAAACATAAATGGTTCTTTTATTTCTATTTTTGTTCCTCTAAGTTCTTATTCTGAGAATTTATTTAGGCATTTATTATTGGAGCCTTAGAATTCACTTTTCCCTTTTTTTCAAGAAAATAAAAGTGCATGATCTTTGCTTTTTCATGAGTATTTTTCTGCCAAAAAAAAGTGTTAGACACTTTTTTTTCCTCATATGAACATGTTTCAGTGGAGATATATGCTTTTTATCAGGAACTGGACATTTAGGACCAAACAGTGTCACAGTGACTCACTCAGTAGCCATTTAAATTAGTAGCATTACGTGACAAAGCCAAGTGGCCAAAAAAGACTTAGATAACCTGAGACTGAGTTTTGGTGATGCGATTCTTTAACTATGTGGTTTGGGGCAAGTTATTCCTGCTCAATTTCTTCATCTCTGTAAATAGGATAAAAATATCCATCTTACAAAATTGTGCTGATTCTTTGTTAAAGAAAGTAAGAAAGAAAGAAAGAAAATTGGGTAGTCTTTAAACCGCAATAAAACTATGAAACATTCCCACAAGATTCATGTGTTTTAATGCAACCTGCTCCATATACTCTGAATTGTACAGACAGCACAACCAAAAAAGCTCAATTCTGCCTTAAATTTGACTTAAAACTAATGTTTTACTCTTGCTTCTCTTTTAATACCTAGATATGATTTTGAGAAAAAATCTGAGTGATCTCATGTCACTAAAATAGATCTTTAGGGAAGATTCTACTGCAAGATTTTCTGTCATGCTTCAGGGAGCAGACAGAGACTGCTCAAATCATACTTTTGGCCATTTCTAAAAATTACATGCATTTCTCATTTTAGGCCACTAGATGGCACACCTATACATGAATAAACCAGGGAATTTGTAAAGGGGAGGAAATGAAATCTAGGCTACAATAAGCCTTGCCAAATCAACACATCCATGACATTTGAAATGAAGGAAGAACAAGAGTACCTTTTTTAAAAAAGAGTACCTCTTTTTAACTATTAGGATATGACTTGGGAAATTAACCAATCCACCACAGTATAGTGCATTAGTTTCTTGAAACAACTGTAACAAAGTATCGCATATGGGTGGCTTAAAACAACAAAAATTTATTGTCACATTGTGGAAACTAGATGCCTGAAACCAAGATATCAGCAAAGTTGGTTCCTTCTTGAGACTCTGAGAAAGAAATCTGTTTCAAAACCTTCTAGTTTCAGGTAGTCACCGGCAATCCTTGGTATTGCTTGACTTGAAGACATATGAATCCCATTTCTGCCTCGGTCTTCACGTGGCCTTCTCTGTGTGTCTCTGCATCTTCACATGGCTTTGTCATAAGGATACCAGTCCCTGGATTTAGGACCCACTCTACTCTAGATTGACTTCATCTTAACTAATGACTTCTACAAAGACCCTATTTCCAAAAAGACCACATTCTGAGGTTCCAGGTGGACATGAATTTTCAGGAGACACAATTCAGCCCCGTACACACAGCAGCCTCCATGCTGGGCAGCCAGGTTTGGTGTCCATGTCCACCACTGCCAAGTTGTGAAACACCTGGGCAGGTCACGTGACCTGCCTAGGCTCATGTCTTCATTACATAAAAAGGAATAACAGTGTGTGCCACACAGCACTGCTGGGAGGATTAGATGAAGTAACACACGCAGTGCACTTAGAGCCTGGCACACAGTAAGTTCTCAGTAAACATCAGCTGTTACTATTACTATTATTATTATTATTGTAATTTAATTACTGCCTACCTTACCAGAAATAAGGGGTTCTCTGGTCCAAGTCTGACAAAATGAAGAAGAGGGCAAGATGCATCTCCTGAAACACTTGGCCTTGTCTCTGTACTGTTTCCCCCTTGGGAAAGGGCCCCCGAGTCCCATGCCTTGATTTCTTATCATGTGTTTATTACTTTTACCGAGTCTACTTTCCAAAATGGCTTTATCATGGCGATGTCCTTATGTTCTCTCCCTGCTTCCTCAGATTCTAAACGTGCCCAAGAGGGGTCTGTACCTAGAAGAGTTAAAGACTTTGTAGCATTTCAGTAAAGGGATAGGTAGTTAGGGGGCAACAAGGGACAGTCAGCTGTCCAACCTGAAGCAGAACCAGTTTGTGACAGGCGAGCCAAGCCCTGCCTGAACACACAGAAGGGGAGGGCTAGGCTGGGTCAGGGCAGGACAGCAGAGGTTGTGACAAAATAATCATGTTTACCAGCCAAAACCGGAGTGGGTGTGGTGGGAAATGTCTCGGGGAGGAGCCCTCCAAGGCACTCAGGGGGGATGGATTTGGGGGTGACCTGAGAACCAGCCAGTCAGGAGAAAGGCTTTCAGATGAGAGATGGTACCGAAGAAGCAGAAGTTGAGAAGAAAAAGTCTCTTTGCAGAGCACCAGGCTCAGTGAAGACCCAGACTCGAGAACTCCCACCTATGAGGCCCCTGGGTACTTCAAATCTATACTCTACAAACAAAACCATCACTCCTACCGGAGGCCTGCGCTGGCTTCTGAGAGTAGAGATTGCTTCTTTCTCCATCCTAGCATAGTCCCTCACATAATAATATTTGCTGAATGGCAAGATCTAAATTCCGAGGCCCTGGGGACTTCAAGTTTAAGTTTTCTTCCAAGATTGGGTCATTGACATAGATCCTGACAGTCTGTCTTGTATAAAGTAAAAGCAGAAATGGCTGATATGGATTAATGCTTCTACAGCATAATGCCCATGGCAGGCAATTCTGACACTAGGGACAGGATCTAAGAGAGGGAACTGAAGCCATAAATGAAGCAATGTGTGCAGGAAGGAGACAGGTGAGGAACTAAAGTTTATTTGTGGATGGAGCCTGCTGTAGAAGTCCAAGAAGTGAATCCCAGATGGATTCAGTCACGTGAGCTGTGAAGATATCAGGGCTGGAGCCCACAAGGCAGAGGCGGACATCAATTCATACAGATGCTCCACATGGGTCCTCTTATGGGCTGAACTGTGCACCCCAAAAATTCATACGTTGAAGCCCTACCCTCAGTATGATGGTATATATAGATAAGACCTTTAGGGATGTGATTAAGGTAAAATGAGGTCATAAGTGTAGACCCCTTATAAGAAGAAGAGATACCAGAGTGTGCCCTCTCTCTCTTCCTGTGTATGTGCGTGTGTGTTTCCTTGTGCACGCAGGGGATATGATAGGTCATATGAAGACATAGCAAGAGGACATCTGTCTGAAAGCCAGGAAGAGAGCTCTTACCAGGATCTGAATTTGCTGGCACCTTGACCTTGGCCTTTATCTTAATCACTTTGGGCTGTTATAACAAAGTACTGAACGTCTTATAAACAAGAGAAATTTATCTCCAGAGGCTGGAAGGTTGAGATCAGGGTGCCAGCAAGGTCGGGTGAGGGCTGTCTTCTAGGCTGGTGGCAGACTGTCGACTCCTTATTGTGTCCTCACATGGTGGGAAGCGAGCTGGCTAGCTCTGCGATCTCTTCTTCTAAGGGTGCTAGTTCCACACCTGAGGGCTCCACCCTCATGACCTAATTACCTCCAAAAGGCCCCACCTCCAAATACCAGCACATGGGATTAGGATTTCAACATATGACTTTGGGAGTGTCACAAACATTCAATCCACTACAGACTTCTAGCCATCAGAACTGTGAAAAAATAGATTTCTGTTGTTTAAGCCACCCAGTCTGTGGTATTTTGTTACAGTAGCCCAAGCAGACTAAGACGGGCCCCTTTTGAAATACCAGGCCTTACCCCTGACCAAGTAGGACTCTGGTCTCTCCGTAGAAGCAGCAGACAGCAGCCCCTGACCAACACATAAACACTCGGTCAGAGAATGCACCTACATCCTTGGAGTCTTGAACATCAGCCCAGCAAAGCTAAGGAAGGTGTCCCAGAAGGAAGCCTGTGCAAGCCGTTCACCAGGCCAGATCTCTCTCCAGGGAAGAATTATTTAGGGACTGCACAAAGCAGGGCATTCAAGCAGTCACTCATGTAGTTTTAGAACTTAAAAACACCAAGATGGCCTTTCACAAAATTATTACTTATATTCCATGAAGATGCAGTTAGGAAAATTATTTCCTCCAATAGACACAAGTCGGTGTCTGCCCCAACACCATACACAGGGAAAGCGATCCTGCAGTTACATCCCACAGGTATAGAAGGTCAGAAACAATCTCCTCTCTGTCAGTGAGTAGCGAAAGGGCTTCATTTTTTAACCACTCCTGAGAGCAAGTATATTTTCTGTTGCTATCCACTGGACCCATCATCTCTGTACTTCTGCATCATTTCAGGAATTTTAAACCATCACAAAGGAGTATTTTAACAATCGTCTTAAGTGTTCCAGGCAGATATTTGCACAAAATAATTAACCTACCATTACGTGAACTTTAAAGAATGCCAACTGGTGCCTTTTGCTTACCGTGGAGATACGTTAGGCTCAAGCACAGTTTGGGGTACACTCACCAGGCAGTTAAACCACTCAACGGAGGCTGGAGGTCAGGATGGTTTGCACAGGCTTTAGGATATACAACAGGGGGTCTGTGAGCCCCAGGGTGGTGGGGAGCCCTCTGGGTCAGGAGCCTGAGAACCTGGCCCATCCTGGCCACTGACTAATCCAGCTGGATGACCCTGGGCAAGTCTCAGTTTCCCTAGATACAGACTTTTTGAATAATTAATTTAAATCAAACAAATGTTGAGTTACCATTTTACTAAACTTATGCTGAAAATCTTGTTTCTGAAAATTTCTCTTCAAGATTAAAAACACAAAGAAATCTCTTAAAGAAAACATTTAGCTCTATAGAGTTATAGAAAGTTGAGAGAAAATTAGATATATTTGCTCAGTAAAACTAAAATCTATACCTCTGAACTACGCGCTAGCGATTTCAGTGGGATTCTGGACTGCGCTTCTGTTTTTGTACCACCAGGGGTCATGATTTGAGCTCTTTGGCAGAGAGCAGGGCTTGCTGGCTGAATTACAGAACATCAAGTGGAATTTTTCCCTGGTGTTTCAGAGTTGTGGCAAAGGCCCAAAGCCAAGAACGACGCCATTAAAGACCCTTTCTTTGTTCAGATAGCTGACAACAATCGCTGGTAGCCGGGGCTGGGAGCGGGGCCTGCAGTTCCACAGAGAGTCCTCAGAGCCAACCTGACCTCCAAGGACGTCCTACCCTCAACTCAGATTATGCAAGGAGAGGGAGGGAGTCTGGCATCTGGGGGAGGGCAGCGTCCATGGAGAGAGGGTAGGCTTCACTCTCCCCAAAGTCAAGTGAATCTCTCATTAAGATGGGGTGACAGCAAGAAAGAGAGGAGCACAGTTCGTTCCCTGGTCCATGTCTGCTTAGTCCCTGACTTTCTGATCTGCCCCCAGCAGAGAACTAAAGATGTGAGGTCCAGCTGAGGAGCGGGCAGCGGTGGAGCGGCCCACGCTCCTCCAATATCTGTGGCCACGGTGCTAGGTCTCCCCACAGATGAGGTGGTCATCATAGATGGTAGCCGAGCTCATACTGTCTGGCCATTTCTGCACCTGATGTCCACCAGCCAGGTAGGGAACCCAGCACAGGACGCAGTGGGCTGCTGGCCTTTGGAGGAGCTGGAGGGTATAGCGGCGCGGGGGAGCCCAGCAGGAGCGCCACATGGGGAGACATAAAGCAGCAGTGCCAGCAAGAGAGGCGCACTGAACCCCCACCAGCCACACCGAGGGTGGCGTGGGCAGCCTGTATCAGCCACAGAAACAGCAAGGAGTAAACTACAAACTCTGGGGAGGACGTGACACCTTCATCCTTTACTGCTCCCTCCCTCTGTCCCAAAGCACCAAAAGCACTTGGACCAGAAGATAAGTGGGGTCTTATAAAGGACAGACCCCGCCCCCCCCCCCCACACACACACACACTTTCAACACTTTCATGGGCCAGGAAAACTATAGATAAGTGTGACCTCCAGGGGGAGTTTTAGATTGAAATTTAAAAATGAATGAAACTAAGTCAAATACTAAAATAAGACTGTGATTAAACCAAAGAGATTTACTGGTTATCTAGCTGTTGAGTCACTTTCTAGTGTTTTCCTGCAAGCATACACACGCATGCGCATACATATGTATGCGCACCCACTCCCTCCCTCCCCCCCCCACACACATACAGATCGACAGACAGTTCGTGGAACTAGTTCTGCAAACCTTCAACATCATGATTAAATTCGTAGTCCTTTTGATAAACAGACTTAGATATAAATTCGACTTTATGGATAAAAGATATGCACTAATCATAGACTATACGGGCAGTCACGGTGGGTGCGGAGCCAGCCCTTACCGGGATAGGTCCGTGCCGGCCTGCTCCCTTACCTACAAAATATGGAACTTGGACTAGGGGGTCCCTAGGGCCCCTTACCACTTTCTAATTTTATAATCTGATATATATACCTTCAGTAAAGCATATTCTTTATTTTTCATGTCCTTTTTAAAACATATAAAATTGGACTCCACTAAAACTTTCAACTCCTCCAAAAAAGGCCAAATGGACTCCTGTGAGGGGCTCTTTCCAGTGTCCCGAGAGGAAGTAGCCCCCTGCTCTAGACGGGTGGGTGCCCGCTGACCACCCACCTCCGACTCGCCAGTGGCCCAAGCTCCCAAGGCTGTTTTCCTGTGAATTGCTTTGAATTTGGAGCCTCAGAATGGTGCAGTGACTTACCAGGGTTGCATGGCTAGTTAATGAGCTTAGACAACAGACGGGGTCTCCTAAGGGCCTGTCCAGGAGCCGAAACGTCATCATATTGCACAGAGTAGGAGGACGTTGCCTCCCCAGAGAGGCGCCCTTCCAGGCACTAAGAGGTTAAGTGCTGCCATTTCCATGGCCCTGCCCTTCCCCGGGTCATCTCATTTGTCCTGTGTCTCCACTTTGGTCTTGGACTCCCCACATCTCCCCTCCTTCCCCAACTCTACCTAACTCCTCCTAAACTTAAAAATGTATCCTCTAGAGCACTTTACAGTGAACACAGTGTTTTCACCTGAGAGCACATTAGCTAAACTCCTCGATAGTTATATCTCGTGGTTAAAGACTAACCCCTTTTACAAATGAGGGTACTGAGAGGGTAAAAAGTGGTGCTCCCAAGGTGGCAAGGCTAGGGTTAAAAACAAGACAACAGGCCCAAAATGGAGTCCCTTAAGCAAAATGAGACTTAATTACGGTCGCTGGGCTCTCTCCAATATGGAAGTTTAAAACTATCGTAATTGCTTGATCAGCACTAGTTAGGTCATCGTCCGACAGACCCCTGCCATTCCCTGAAGAAAACTAACCTTGCGATAACCAATCTGCTTTTTTGCCTAGTGCAACTTCCTTGCTCCTGCTCCCTTCTGCCTGTAAAAGTCTTTCCTTTTGTACAGCTCCTTGAGATGTGCTAGATTGGAATATGTCCCTATCTATATACAGGTAGATGAGAATCCGCCTGATTCTAATCGATTTCTGCTCAGACAGATAAACTCTTACAATTTTTCATATGCCTCAGTTTGTCTTTTAACACTAGCATATGGAAGCCATGAGGATGCATTCTCAGTCTTTGCTCACTCATCTTTGTTCTTTCTCATTCTTAAAGATTGTGATTTGTTAAAATAAGGAACTGTGCTTTGTTAAAAAGAAAATAGTGTTTGTGCACTTAAAATGCAAATCACGTTAGTCTCTGATCTTCCTCCCACTAACCAATAATTTGCCCCCTGAGGACAACCTCACTGCTCTTATTCTAATTCACTTATAACCATCGGAAAGGTGGGCGTTTCTTTCTATTTTTGTTCTGTTTCCACTGACTGAAATAGTGCCTGACACTTACAAGAGGTTTAACTGAATAAGTGAACAAACCAACAAGTATAAAATGCCAGTATAGACTCTTTTAGAGTTAGAAACATAGCCAAAGGCATTTTTCCTTGTGAAAAGCTATTTTTAAGTAAAATAGAATGATTCTGAAAAGATTAACTTTCAACCTGATGAGAATTGTGATTTTTGTTGAGAAAGTATTCATTTTTTCTTTTTCCCCCTCCTCCAGGCCATTGCTAGCATTGCCCAAGAGGCCTCCTCCCCAGCACCCAGTGGAGGTGAAATAAGAATCTAGGAATTTGTGAATGCTTGAGTGTGCGAGTGTGTGTGTATGTGTGTGTACTCATGCGCACGTGTCGTAAAGGCAGAAAAAAAGAGCAGGTGACAGATAAACAAGAATGGGAAAGGAAAAAAACTCGAGGAAGCAGCCTGCCACCTCTTTGCCACTTAAAGAAGTTCACGTAAAAGCAAATACATTAAGGAAAATTTTGCTTCCACTATCACCGAGACAGATCCCAAGATGGCCAGGAAGGGGCTCAGAAAGTAGCTGTTTGCCTGGCAGTCTGAATGCTCACAATTTACAAAAAAAGCTCTCATCTGGAACCACTGCCTCAAGTGTCTTTCTCTGCATAAGAAATTATCACATAAGAAATTATGCTAACGTTATCACGTAAATCGATTCTGAGGGCAAAACTTCTTAGAGCATTGCCCTGCTGATTCCCCACGAAGCCTAAACAAAAGCCTCTTAGCCTGAGAGATGTTTACAAAAACCATTTCCATAGCATGGGTCTCGCTGAACTGAAAACAAATGAATCAGACTGAATTTTAAAATTATTTGATAAAAATAAATAATTTCTATATAACCAATTTTCTACCTGAAGAAAGCTAAGAATAGATGGGTGTCATAACTAGCGCTACAGATGTTTGACTTGCTTTCAAAAGAAATAAATATCTCAGCCCCTGTTTGTACCCAAATGCATACACATTCACACATACTCTCACACACATATCCATGTACTAACATGGACTTAAATATGCTCAAACGCTCATACACACATTCATACACGCTCATGTACTCACATATCCTTATACACACAATCACACAGTCACACTCTAATGCACACACATATACAAATAGATGCTCACACACACACACACTCCCTCTCATATACACACTTTAATATGTGAGAGCCAGTGCAAAGGGCACCACGTATTTCTCTGTAGAACCCAGAATGGAAGAAGGAAAATGATGAATATTTATTTCGATTTTTTCAAATCTTGTTAGTTCGCTTCCATATTTCAAGGAGAGAGGGGAGAGCAGTCTGAGTCTGGGAGTCTAGGTCTTGGAAATCTCCACCTTCGTTATGCATTCTGTCTGGGGAAATGCACTTTTCACATTTCAGCTGTAGCCTGCCCGGTGCGTTTGCAATAGCTATAGTCTCGAAAAGAAAGGGCATCGCCAGCTTACTTGGAATCCAAACTCAATAAAAAAAATTAACCTATATTTATGTCACTGTATTAAAAGTGTAAAAGTGGAGGATAATATCATGTTGCTAACAGAAAAAAAATGGAACAACAGTGAAGTAAGATACAGTGGCATCTCAAGTACAGTCTAGGGGGACTTGGGAAAACAGCTTTAGCTCCAGTTCTGCTACTAAGAGGCTTTGGTTAAGTCCCTTGAACTTTTTGGGTTCAGTTTTTTCATTCACTGATAACAGAAGTTCTTTTTAGATTCAAACTTTGTCCAGTTTAATTGGGTAGTAGTAGGTGGGTCATTTTTCCTTGCAGAATCTGACCTTAACCAGCTCCTGGCAGTGGCATGCTTGGTGTAACTACACGCTAATCCCAGGGAAGCTCATTGCTAGAGCCTCTGAAGCCTGTCATGCCCCTTAAACCATCAGCACATTTCAAACCTCTCTCTCTCTGCTTTGCAATGAAACTTTTCTCTCAGGGTAGCTTGTGCCCACGCACTGAGGACAGAGGGCGGAAGTGAGGAAATGTGATCATCATCTCTTCAGCAGCTGCTTTTACTGGGGTGGAAGTGAGAAAGAGCTGTAGCAGCATCGGTCCTCCGAGACCGACTATATCCTGCTGACCTCAGGTACTAATAAAAGGCTTTGTGTAAACAAAGAATACACTCTCTTATCTACGTCAAAATTTATCATCTTTGATTCCCACCCATCCCTCACCCCCCCATCTCCCCTACCCCCACCTCCAAACTGGCTTGAATAAAATCTAGCAGGTTAGACACGCTGATGTCAGATAACAATAGGGCTCTGTTACAGTTTTCATTTGAACCCCAGTAAAACCTCAGAAGTAGGTAACGTATGCGAACTTAGGGTTGCTCCACCTTTACTCCTAGGACTTTCAACCCCAACACTGAATGTCTCCCCACTGACGCCCAGATTTCCAGGATGTTCCACGATCGCACTCCGAAATGGCAAAAAACATCTTAAGCCTTTGCCTTTTTGTCCCCTTTGAAACCGAGAAGTCCTATGTCCCTATCCATTAGTACTCAGCTCTTTGCCAGAAAAACCATTACTGCGTGGATGGATGCATATTTAACTTGGGCAAATCGAATCATACACGGGTAGAAAAACAAAACAGGAAATATGCAGTTATCTAAACTCAAGCCAGTACCTCTCCTGTGTTCAGTAGAAGTAGCAGTAACTTGTTGCAGCTCCAGAGGGAAGAACTGCTGTGTGCGGCTCATCGAAAGGCAACAGCATCCACAGAAAACCAAGTCCATGGTGTCGATGGACCCAGCATCATGCAACTCCACTGTAACCCAAGGCAAAGAACTGACATATGGTAAAGGCTTAATGTTTTACCCTTTGAGTTATTTTTTTTATTTTAACAGGGCTCATCAGTATTCAGCATAAAACTGGAGTTACTGTAATTCCTGATTACCTACAGGATAAGTGACCACAGCACCTAACGACCCACCGGCCTCATCTCCCTCCCCAAGGCTTCATCTCCAGCCACGCTAGTCTTCATTCTGGAAACTGCCATACACTTTCTTTAATTTTCTGACTTAGTATTTTTCTATCAAAACAATGTAAACTCATAAAAAGTTGAGTTCAAAAAATATGAGGTAGCAAAAGCAGTAATATGTACATTTTTCTTCTAGTCCTTTTTGTACATAAAAGATGAATTCATTCCATATAGACAACATATTCTCTTATTTTTCTCTTAACACTATATAGCATAAGCACTTCCCCCATGACATGAAAATCTCTTTGTAAACGTCATTTAAAAAGGTTACAGAATAGTCTCTTGTGTAAATATTTAGTAATGCACTTAAGTGTTCCCTAGAGCATTTAGGTCATTTTCGTTTGTCACTGTGACACCATGTCCTGATCTTACATACTTTATGCTTCTCTGCTGTCACTATGTTGTTACCTGCCTATCACATGGTTCCCTCTGTTCTCTGCCTGGTCAACTCCTACTTACCCTTCAAGTCCCAGCTCAGGCCTCATCTGCTTTATGCACTAACATGCCTATAACTAACTCCGAGGAGTTAGTTACTTTCTATTCTGGGTTTCTACATTGCCGTGTGTGTGTGTGTGCGCGCGTGTGTGTATATGTGTCTGTGTGTGCACGCACGTGCGTGCGCATGTGTGTGTGCGTGTGTGTGCGCGCGCGTGCGTGTGTGTGTGTGCGCGCGCGTGTGTTATTACAATTTCATTGACATTGTATAATATTAAGATATTTTAGCAGCTCTTCCACCAAAACATGGGCTTTCTGAGTGTACAGTAATGTATTTTTCTTTTTTCTAATCATATCACCTAGCACAATGCCTAGCACTTAGTAAGTACTCAACAAATATTTGCCGAATATAGAATTTTAGGCATTTCGGAGGAAGAGAAAAGTGGGGGGAAGGGGCAGAGGGTGACTCTTGTGTGTGTAGAGTGCCTTCAAAACGAGGCTGCCTTTGGCTTGGGTCATTCCGATGACCAGTCTCCCTCCAGGTGGAACAAAAGAGAGAGACTGAATTCCCAGGCCTTCTGTCACCAGGCTTAGATGTGGCTTTATTGCAGAGGTGTCTAACTTCCTGGGTAACGACTTCTCGACTTCTCGGCTTTGCCAACACCTCTCCTCCCCTCGGGTTTTCCTGGAATCTCGGTCTGCACTGCTGTTCTCAGCTCGAGGGCCTGCTGCTACCCTAACCTCCCACGGCCCCACACGCCCCACTAGGCACCACCTGAAGTGAGCTCGCTTTGTGTCCACCCAGGGAACCAAGATTTCTCTGCCTAGGTTTTGCTCAGTTAATTTAACATGCTATTCAAGCAAATGATATCACTTTGTACTATATCTGGAGGAAAAGCAGAAATTTTTCCCCTAAAATTTCTTTAAAACAAAAGCATAGGCAGAAAGATAGTCTAGCCAGTTCACAGAGACTATAGTAAATATCACACGTAAAGACTCAAATGTGCTAACCTAAATCATAGGATGCCTTATTTTTCAGTCACATGATATTCTTCATGCACTCACCTGTTTTCACTGAACCTCAACAAAAAGCCCCAAACAAGGATCCAGGTCAGGGACAGTCACCTCTCTGCCCTGACACACATGCCCTTAAACATGGGGAACAGCACCCCTTATCTCACAGAATGAAAATAAGAGATCCATTATAAGGGTCTGTCCCAGTCCAGTAAGCTATAGATATGTCTGAGCTACCATCACATCTTGGTAAAAGTCAAGATAAACTTGAATTCTTTGATTCATAATCCAATTAATGGGATTTAACCTTAAGAAGTCAGGTTAATTAATTAAGAAACACAATCAAAAGAAAGGATAGCAAACTATAAATATTTATTTCAACATTATTTAGGATGGTGATAAAACTATTCAAAAATAGGAAAATGATTAAACAAAGCAAGATGTTTGCACTTAGGATGTTATAGACTGATTTTTGCAGCCATGTAGGTTGAATAGAATGGATATTGACATAGAATAAATCAAAGTATAAGAAAATTGGATAGAATTTCCTGTGTATATACTAGGAACAAGGACCTTCCACACCCCACACCACATTTACCCAGGGAAAAAACAAAGTTTTATATGTTAATGAATAGCCTCATCGGATGAAAAAAAAAAAAGCAGGGCCTAGGAGATGGTAGGTTGCCAGGATCTTATCAAATAAAAAAAGTAGGAACCATATGGCAGCCACAAACATTTTGGCCTCTGGGAAGAAAACCAGGAACGTAAGGCATTCTTACCAACAATGAAGGTAGGCATATGGGGACAGTGCAGTGCCAGCTGTGTCACTTATGATCCAAACGACCAGTCAGACCGATCAAGAGCTGTCCCTGGACACACATATATGGGAAAAAGCTGGAAAAGAACATGGTAAATAAAAACAATTGGTTTGTTAGTGTAATGAGATTATGGTTTAGTTTTCCCCTTTAAAACTTTTTTATTGATATTATTGTACAAGAAATACTTCGACGTGTTTCAATAGGCTTTTAGAGAATGGCGCGCATTGGCTGGTGGGACATGCCATACATCATATGTACGATGCGGATCAGAAAGGGACCCCGAACAGCAAGGCTGTTCTAGATGTTCAGTGGCCACAAAAGAACGCTGTTCCCACTTTTCAACAGTTTTAACATCTCCTGCCTCTTTTCCTTTCTGAGGTACAGTGTCAAGGAAAATGATTCCCCCACAGACATCTCGTTCCCTTATATTGTTACCTAGTGTCCCCTTTGCCATTCACCCCACCATGCCACATCTCAGATTTTAACGTGGTCCTTTGTCGTTTCCAAATAACTGCCTCTACCCCAGTGTGTAGGCTAAACTGTGAGGTGACAAGTCCCCCCGCTCCAACACCGTTCTTTTAGTGAAGTTCCTTTGCCAAGTCCAAGGCATGCCTAATGGTGATGAGAATCAAGGGTTGGTTCTCACTAACTGAAATAGTCCCCTCCCCTTTAAAAACAACTTGACAAGGAAATGACAGAAAATAATTCAATTAAGTTCCTCTTGGGTTCTATGCTAATAATAGCCTGAGCGCTGGGACAATAATCAGAACTGCCGGGACCATCATTGCCTTAGAACATTTGTTCCTGTTCATATTAATAAAATGCATGCAAACTATTCATTCAATACACATTCATGGAGACCCATTTGGGGTATAGGGGCAGCTAGGGTGAGGATCTAGGTCCCATTGCTAACAGATCCCACCCTGGCACCCAGTGGGAAGGCTGACTGGGCAATGCACTCCTCTAAAAAAGGAGAGCAACACTGGTTTGCACTCTGCAATCTTAAAATTAATCGATTGCCTAAAGTTCTCTGTGTTCTTCAAACGGCAGCCTCACAACCCTCCCTGGGAGCTGTACTTTGCACAGCCATCACCTGGCAACCTCCTCCTACCCCCACCCTCATATATGCACCTATACTTCTATTGGTTTTTTTTTACTTCCGTATGTTTAGCTACCACTAAAAAGCTGTCCTTTTGAGGGAACGCTTTTAGCAATTGTGTTACCTGCTTTGAATTTGTTTCTCTTAAGCCATCCGTCTTTCTCTCTTCCCCCACTGTGAAATTGACTAAAAACAGCATGAAGCTGACAGGATTTTGTATAGAGACTGGACATAGCATTAAAAAAGGCTGAGCTTTTTTTCTCCTATTTTAACACAAGGCATCTTCCAGAGCATATTATTATTATTATCATCATCATCATCATCATCATCATCATCATCCACTGAAAGCTTTTGTTATTTAAAAAGGTAATGCAGAACTGGGGACTTGATTCAACCAATTGTTCTCAAATAGAGCTCTCCTGGGGAATAACTTATACCCTAAATACAACATTAAAACTTTTCGTTGAAGAATAGAGTAAGTAAAAATGGATTCTTCTGATTTCCTTTGCGCTTTTTTTCTTCTTCTTTTTTTTTTAGTAAGAAGTGGCTGGATATTTACCCTGTTTTGCTCAGAGAGGATATAAAAATAAAAGAGAGGACACAAGGCTTTAAAAATAACATCGATGGCAGAAGTAGACACACATCCAGGAAACTGCGTCTTACTCAGCCCCATATGCACCATCCCAAGCACAATGCCTGGCATACAGCTCACTAGTGTTTGCCAAATAAATAAACAAGTGAGTGATACTGTGCTCTGGCACTAGGTCTTTCCTGGAAGAAAGGCTGTCAATAGCCTCACCATATCCATGGCCCCAGCCAGCTGAAGATACCAGAGGGTGTCATTTAAGAGGTATCCCACCCTACAATTTGAAACCACTGCAGAGTCATCCTCAAGAGGACTCTATCTGGACGTGAGGGTCTTCTAATCGCTGTGTCGAAAGAAGGTTCCCGGGTTCTGTCTAGAGTGTTAAGGCCTGGGGTTCCCAGGGCTACCTCTGGGGTCCCAGCCAGAGCCTGAGCCTACTCTGCAGCTCTCACAGCTGCTCCCACAGGCTGCTAAACAGATGTCCAGCAGCTTCCTCTCTAAGCACATGCTTTCATTCCCAAAATTATGTCTCCAGTCAGACAGTTTTCCTGGATTTCAAACACATTTCACATTTTCTCTTGAATATCCTTCTGGGGCATCTTATAGAAACCCTAAACTCAATTCTAAGTCGACTTTCCCCTAAAACATGCACTACTTCTTGTACGCCCCAAGTGCTTGTGCATCCCAAGGGTACCTACCTCCATTCTCCCTCAACACTGAACTGCCCACCCTTCCCTCCAAGCTTTTGTGAGTGCTGTTTGTGGGGACTAGAATCTCGTTGCATCAATATCGCGCTTGGAAAACTGCTCGTCCTTCAAGAATCTATTCCATGTCACCTCCTCTGGTTACCTTTCCCCACTCCTCCAGAAAGAACTGAGCTTCTAGAGAACTTTGTTCAGGGGGTCAAATAGCACTTGCAATTTATCTACTAGCTTATCTGTCACTTCCTGACTGTGATGGCCTCCCACCTCAAACCCAAGCGAATGTCAAAAATCACCTGGGGAGCTTTTATAGCAGAGATTTTAAAATCTGCCTCATACCTGGAGATTCAGGCTCAACAGGTCTGGGATGGAACTGGGGCTGCTGAATTACTAACAGCCCCTGAATGGGTTCTGGAGATCAGTCATGTGTGAGAACTTCATCCTAGATAATAGATCCACATTTACTTGTTAAGTGAGAGTGTGGATAAGTGGACAGACAGATGTCCAGTGGATGCTGAGGGTAAGTGAGACATTCTGAACTACTACTGTGACACTAAAAGGAGCTCGAGAGAGAGTCTCACTTTAGTCTAGATCCTCTGGGAATGGGCAGCAGAGCTGAGACCCCTCCCCAGCTCCAAACAGCCTCAGACACTCTGAGGAGCAAACTGTTTGCACTTAATTTCTGGCAGGTTCTGTCTTCTCCCTCTGTACTTCTCTTCCCCATCCTCCCCATCTCCTCAAAGGCTTTTCTAGACCAGTAGCTTCTCCAGTCTTCTCTAAGCCCCGGATCAGGTGTTTCCGAGGCCCAAGATGTTGCAGGATACAAGCCATAGACTTGAAAAACCTGTCTGAACACCAAGGACCTCGTATATGTCCCAAAAATGGGACCCAGCTGTCCAGAAGGTTTAATGAGATAGCTGAGTCAGCCCTGGGTAGAGAATCCAACTAAATATAAAAACCAATTTTAAGAAGGTGAGGAAAATCTTGAGTTGGAGATGTGTGTGGCTGGTTTCCCACTGTATAAAAAAGAGAAAGAAGCCTCTCAAGGTGTTTGTTCCCTCAGAGCAGCCTCAGCTTCCCTGGCCCCCCTGCATCTGGCAGCGCTTGGAGCCCCTCGGGCGTTCTCTTTAAGAGCTATTTGAATCTACAATTCAAACTCAAGGGCATTTTCAATGTAAAAAGCAATAATGCTTGATTTAATTTTATTGCCTTGGGCTTCACCAGGAAAATGGAGGTGGGGAGGGTAGGAGAGACTGCACTTCTCCACCAGCAGTGACATCTGCCCATCGTGGGGAAAATGCCCAGGGCATCGCCTTTCCATGCAACTACTCCTGCATGTGAAAATAAAAACAACCCACTTTTTCTCCGCAATCTTCCAGCCTCTTTGCATCGTTGGGAACAAGCTCTCTGCCACTGGGCAACTTGACAGCCTGCCCTGCGACAAACATCAGCTGTCACAGGCATAGAGCGAGGAGAAGAGAAGGCTCCAGGGCCAAGCAGGAGAGTTCAGGACAGCTCCAATGTGGCCACCAAAGGGATCCTCAGATAAGCATGAGAGAGCACCAGGGTAGATTAGGGTCCGGCAGTTGGCTCTCCAGGGTCTGCCTGTGTTTCCATGTCTGTTTTCACATGGAGAATTCATGGGCTATTTCTACACACAAATCTTATCTCCTTGGAAAAACAAGGACAAGATTAGAGCAATAGATGCATCTAAATCTATATCATTGAAATTCTTAATCAACATAAAGTTGTAGAAATCCCAGCATCGCCCAAAGGTTCCCCACTTGCAAATTGAGCCAAGAGGAGTAGGCAGGTCTTCTGTAGGTGAATGGCTTCTCCCTCTCTTTTGCCACCTGCAAACCCCAGAATGACCTGGCCAGGGCCACATGGCTCCCTGGAGCCCTGGTCTGTGGAGACCGGCGTCCCCAGGAAAGGCTGGCAATATGAGCTCGTTTGGACTTTGCTAAGTGCATCACATTTCAAAGTGAAGGAATTAATCGTGGTGTAGCATGTGGCAGTCAGGAAGTCCTCCAGGGGTTTGTATAGAGAGATGTATAAAGAGCCATGCAGTCTGTCTGCCCGCCCATTGCCCCCTCTAAGATGCCAGCCACACCCGCCCAGTTAGCTGTTCAGTACCACGTAACCCTGCAGTCCTGCTTACAGACAGTTGGATTAAGGAGGCATGACTGACTGAAGAGATCCTGGCTCAGGCACCCTGTCGAACAGGCGCATTCATGACATAATTGAGCTGATCAGATCTCATTGCTCAGAGAGTCCAGCATTTAAAAAAAAGCAGTTGGTAGAAGGAATAAAAATATTCTGCTTACCGAACAGGCAGACAAAGTTCATGTTCAATCACCAGAGTGCCCCAAAAAATTATTTTGGAAAGAATTGACTCTTTTTTTTTTTTTTTTTTTGCTGAAGCATTAAAGTAATCATCATGGGCAGGGATAGGGGTGGGGAGTAGAATCAGAACTTTTTCTAGACTTATTTATTTATATTTACCTTAAAACTTTGTATGGCATTTACTTTGAAATCCGGGGCAGAGGGTGGAGAGAGTAGCCTACACATTTTCTAGGCTAAATATCTTTAAAGTGAACGTGAAACAATACATGGAGGAGTAGAAAGAAAAGTCCTGAAGCAATAGAAGCCTGGAGTAGGAGAGAACAGCAAGGAGCCAGGAGGCGGGAGCAACGGATATAAAATCGGGAACTTGCTGAGGCCCTACGGTGGCCTGGAGCAGAGAGAGAACGCAGGCACCCGCTTCTGCGAAGACATCTACTGAAATCTCTGGGGTGCCCCAGAGCCGCTGTCATGGCCTCCCTGTGGCCTAAGGCTCCCTTACTTCCCCATGTGGCCTTGCTACAAATTCTTATGTCCTGAGCCTGTTTATCTTTGCTTCCCGAAGCCTAAGAGAGCATAACTAAGGCATCATATTAGCAAGTAGAAGAACTACATTCCAATATTATTACCAAAGTCATAGGCAAGGAGCTTCGAAGGGAGTGGACAGAATATCATGATCTGTGTGGTTCAGAGAAGAGATTTAATTTGAGAGCTTTGAGATGAAAGACAAATTGCAGAACACGGCATACCTTCTGAAGAGGAAGGCCAGAGTGAATACATGCAAAACCATGTCTTAAATGCTCAATAATCGGGATGCTAGGGATGTGCAACCTAAAAAATAAGAAACTCGGGGCTCATGGTAGATGGTGTCCTATGTCAGGACTGTCAGGTGAGGGAAGGATTTGACTTGTTTCATGAGCCAAAGGGAAGAAATAGGAACATAGAGAGTAAAGGTTTTAATTCAATACTAGGAAAAGCTTTTCAAAAATCCAGACTTTATTAGAAGATGGGGTGGTCTACTTTACAAAGGAGTGAGTTGTTTGTCTTTGAAAGTGTTCAAGGGGAAACATGACAGCGCTTTGGCAGCGATGTTTAAAGAGGATATTTAAGAACTGCCTCAATTCCAAGAACGTCTGAGACAGACACCTTCCATCCATGACCTTTCCTACGTAGGAGCACTGATTCTGGAGCCGAACCACCCAGGCTTGTATCCTGGGTGACCATAAGCAAATTACATAGCCTCTCTGTGCAAATTTCCCAGTCTAGAAATTGAAAATAACAGCAGTACCTGTATTACAGAGACGTAGCGAAGATTAAATGAGATCATTCTAATAAGAAGTTTAGAACAATGTCTGGCACTTAAGAAGTAATAGTTATGTACACTGGTCGTTGTTAAGAATTTGTTCTCTAGGACTCCCTTCAAAGTGCTCATGGTCAAACTAATTCTGTGAATGGAAAATCTGCTCATTATCGAAGGAGACAAATATTGAAACTGTTTTTGTTTGTATGCCATTAAATTAGTAAATGGTGAAAAATGTCTCTAGGTTTTGGGATATCTCTCTCCTTTAGAAAGCCATTTATGACTTTAAAAAGAACAAAGAAAGGCTGCCCCAAAGGCTGTAATTGGATGCCACCGTTGGTTCGGTAAGTATTATGGGGGTGCCTACCTTGTGCCTGGCACCGCACTACATGTAACAAACATGACAGAAGAAATAATTTGCTCTCAAGGAGCTTATTCAGTTAGG
>NW_006433378.1:7454111-7541505 GCF_000325575.1 Pteropus alecto | reverse complement strand
AGAGTAAACAATCCAAATTATAACAGATGGATGCAAAGAATAAACAAATGTAATGTTTGTTGGAGGGGAAAGTGAGGGTGGATGTCTGCATGTGGCCTGAATCCTCAGGAAGAGACAGAGAGTGTTCTCATTCCACTGGGAGAAGAGCCAGGCTAGTGAAGCACATCCTTGTCGCCACAAAGAGGAGTACAATTGAGGATAGGTAAGGATCTCTGTTTAATGTCCCCGGTTTTTTACTAAAAATAAAAACAGACTGGCCATTTTTACTGGCAAGAGAAGCCTCTGCAATGTTTTAGTCATATAGCTTCAACTTAATTATCTATTCCATTTCTCTGCAACTTCCTCAAAAATTAAATTTCTCATTTTTCTGATAGCTGATTCTGCTCCAAAGTAATAAGATCACATGATAACTAAAGCTTATAAACCAAAATTTTCATTTTAGTAAAAAATATCCAATTTCCTCATCAAATCTTTAGTAGTCAGGATGTCTTCTGATGGGCTGGACTATAAGAAACCAGATATTAAAGAAGACACAAAGAAGTCCAAATCATAACCCTCTCGAGATTTTGGCAATCTTCTGGTTGGGTGGTTTATTAATCAGGTTAAGTTGGACTATTCTATAAACACCAAATCTCGGTGGCTTTACATGACAGCAATTTATTTATTTGCACGTTTAAAGTCCAATGAGGACAAGCAATGCCCTGATGGAACTTTTCCTTCCCATGGTGAGTTAGAGATACAGGCTTCCTCCACCGTGGTTTCTAAATGTGGGTAGCAGAGCAAGAGAGCATGCAAAGAGCTCCTACCTTCTCTTAATCACCTCTGATTAAAAGAAACACGTAACCCTCTTTTTACTGGCCAAAACCAGATATATGGCTTCAATCTCTCTGCAAGGAGGCTAGGAAAAGTATGGGAGCACACAGAATATTTGGGGAGCATTACTGCCTCTTCTGAGGGTCTCATATGCAATTCTTGGAAATTTAAATTCAGGCAGATGCAGGTACCCTAGCTTTGATATTCCACAGTTTAAGAATATCAACTTGTCTATGTTTAAAACACATGTAAGATTTTCTTATAAGGAGAGAGCACCTGATACTTGAAGTGTTATAGAAATCAAACAAAGCCCCAGTTTTTACAGAAGGTGGAACTTTAAGGATAGCAGTAAAACAAACACTGTTCTTGACAGACTTGGTCCAAGATTTGGAGAACATCAGGCACCATGAATTGGACACCAGGTAAACAAGCCCCCGTTGGGGTATAAATCATGTAATTGACAAACTTTATTTTCAAAATTATTGCATAACAAAACATGGAGCTTTTCCACTGTTCCATGATTTTTTCCCCAAACAATAGAGTATTTAAAAATGTTCACTGCCTTGTGAAACTAAGATAAGTCTATCTCTCTGTAGAAAAGGGTATTTTTGTTTTTGTGGGTTTTCTTTGTTGTTGTCGTGTTTTTGTTTTGTTTTCTTTTCTTTTCTTTCCTTTTCTTTTTGCCGGGGCTGAGTGCATAGAACATTTGAGTGAATCAACCCTCACCAGGCAACTGTTTTGCTGCCAAGTCTATATGGAAAAGGTACATCATGACTTTTTCTAGTAGTGTTACAGGTCTGGTTGTTCTTCGAAAAGTCTTCAGTTCTTAGAGTACGTATAGGAGAAGGACGGTCAGAAAACAGAATCATAGTAATCATTCTGATTTAGGAAAGATATGTGACTGAGAAATATGAAATCATTCTAATAGTACCTAGAGTGGCAATTTTGCTGATCCTTTTTCCCTCCTTTTTTTTTTTAAGACAATTACTGGCCTTCAAGATTTTTTCAGTGTGCATTGATTCCTTGACAGCTTTCTTCCCCAACTACTTCTGCCGTCATCTGAACAACCTGAGCCCATATGGGAGCCTTATCCAACAAGGAGGCTCCCATCTCCAGGAGTTCCTGAACTTCAGTCATCTTATTAGGCTCCATTTCACTTCAATTGCCCACACGTGGTGGCCTGAATCCTGTGAATATCCAGATTAATTATATTGCTCAAAGTTTAAACTCTGAAATCTCAGTCACAAATTAAGCACAATTTTCTCTTCTTATCATATGCTCATTCCATCAATCCCTACACCCATTTTTCTACATTTTTGCAGCATCTTGTCCCTTGATGTCGGCCTTGGGAGGTAATAAGATTGTTGTCTTTGTAGATGCTCTAGAAGAGGAAAGATGATTGTCTGTCAGGAATACAACCCAGTACTAACCTAGTCTTTTAAGTATGTTGCCCTAGAAGGTGGAAGAATAAGGAATTCAAGGACATATTACAACTGTGACTTAAATGCCTAAATTTATAAGCTGCAGGGGCCTGACCTCTCAGTAAGCATTCTATATTTAAATGACCAACGTTCTAAATTAGGCTCTAAATCACAAAATAATTAAAGTGATAAATACCGAAAAACTGTAGCATTGGATTAAGAAACCATTGTGTCAATTTAAGTAAGCTGAGTAATTTCACAGTCGGTGCTTTGCAAATGCAAGACGTACGATGACGTACAAGAGACTATAATTAACATAATGTCTAATTTATGGAAAGAAAATGGTGCTACCCAAGAATAATATATAATGTTCAGGTTAAGACTTATGGGGACCATAACATCAGCCTCAAATCCAGCTGGTACTTGCCTCAGTTTTTAGACTTCAATTCAGATTAGACTCAATTAGAAGAATCTTATTAGTTGTAATAAGAAAAGATAATACAAAATAAACAATCCTAAGATTGAAAATTGAGTGACAGCAACAACAAGCCAAATATATTGAACAAAATTGCGACCAGTTTCAAATCTGTAAATAGTAATCCCCAGACTGTTGAGATGAAAGTATTCTTGGCATAGAAATTCTGCATTTATTGGACTTGGGAATATTATCTTATTATTCATACATTGTCAGCAAGGCATAAAATCATTAACTATCCATCTTTTGCCTTAACACATCAAATAGATATTATATGCATCAAAGAATGTCTCAGACATTGGTTGCCAAATGATAAAATCAAGAAGTAGAATGATAGTAGAGACCCTTGGAAATCCTAGGACAATCTAAGGTGACCATGTAATTATTTTTCTCTTCCTTGGGGAATGAAAGGAAGTTAAAAGACTATAACCATTGTTTGTAAGCAAGTTTCAAGAAGATCTATGTGCCTCTTTTCCAGAAGATAAATACATTGAGGAAGGAGAAAATGTAATATCTGCCAAATATCTCGCTCAAAGTTCTCTGTTAGGTTGTGTTGACTTGCTCTCTATAGTTCTTCTAGAGGAGAAAAAGAAGCTCACCTCTCATTGTCCTGAATGCATTAAAAAATTTATTATCAACAGACACGTGGTTCCAAAATATCTGCTCTGAAGAAAGTCTAAAAAGAAATCAGACTACCTCCTCTTTACCGCTGTTCTCTAGTAGAGTAGCCACTGAATTTCTACCAAAGACTTGAGAACGAAGAGCAAAATCTTTCTACTATATCTATCACCAAGTGAGCTCTGCCATCTTGAGTTCCAGGACTATTCAGATCCTTAAATTTCACATTTGGCAGAAAGCTGGAAGCAAGGTAGACAACACAAGAATATTTCTTAGCATTGCATTTGAGTGTGAAAAAATGGACAACAAAACTTTTTCTCTTAGAGTCCTAAAATAGCCATCTCATTGCAAGGAAAACAATAGCAATAACTTCTAACCCTAGATTTAGAGACGTTCTCCAATTTTGGAAAAGTTCTATAACACTTTAGTGATCAACTGGACTAATAACTGCTAAGTTTCCTTGCGACTCCAGAGCATTACGCATGTGCTTACGTGGCTAGCTTTAGATGATGGCCGCTGAAATACTATCTCATGGAAATGTTCAAAGAATAAGAAAAGAAACGCATCGAGAACAGCTTTAGGATTTCCACAAAGGGGAAGTTGATCTTTATCAATCAAACGCTGAACTGATTTATTCTATTTGTTAACTTTTCAGCAAGAATCCTAACTTGATGTTTAAGATCGAGCCACTGTGGTGGTGGTTGGTTTTAATCCTCCTTTTAAAATACGTAAAGAACTTTGTTAGGTAATTCAAATCTGAGAACAATTTGGAAAATACTTCAGCTGCTTGTATGCTATGAGGTAAAGCTGTTCAATTGAAGTAAATAGGGGAAAATGTATCTAGTTCATTAGCTTCCTTCACCCATTCCCATTATGACCAAAAATTCTTCAGGAAAATAATAAAAGGCAAAAAGCAAGCTCGAAATTAATGTTGCAGGGGAAAATGGTCCTAAATCCTAAGTAAAATGAGTTTTAAAAGAAAAATAATGAAACCACTAACTTAAAAGCAAAACAAATTTTAAAAGACAGAAATTCAGTGGGGACTACTCTGCATTTAAAATGACTGAACTATTTCATTTAATGCAAGCCAGGTATGATGCTTATGCAAACCATTAGAAGCTGCTGAGATATATGAAATGCCAAGGAATCCCATAACACATGCTGTGTGATGAATCACACGATACTTCCAAATATAACATAGCAGAGACAATGCAAATTTGAGATCTGAAATTAAAAAAAAAAAATGAGATCTGATATCTTTATAGAAGTGCTTATATTAATAACGGTAGTGTGAAGCCTATATTAAAAAGAAAAATGAACAAACCTAGTTCTTTTGGAATGCATATACCCATCTAAGAGAATCTAATGAGTTGACTGCATCAAATGGTACATAAACGGTGTCTGTCCCAAAGCCAGTCTGGGAGGAGTCGTGTGTTTATAACTTCCTGTCCCTTTGCCACATGGAGTTGCCTTGGTGACTTTCGCTCTCAGACTGGTTTGCTCTCCAAAATACAACAAGCCAGATGCCTGTGGGATCGGGTGTGTCTAATTGAGCCAAATGGAGCACCAAATGACCTGGAAATGTTTAATCCAGCTTTTGTCAGAACAAATTACTGGAATGTTCTCATGCCCCCTTAGGGACTAATTTGTGGTTGGATACCAAGACTGGCACAAAGCTATGGGCCAAGACTGATGTCCAGTTCATCCCTGCAAGCAGAGTCTCTGGATATGCTGCTCTAATATGAAGAGGAACCACTCTAAAATGGTGGGACCAATGAAAGGACAGCCAAATAAAATCCTGCAAAGGTCCTGGAGAGAAGCACACATGTGAGCCATTTGCTCCTCAAGGAGCTATTATTTTGGGAAGAGAGGTTTGGAATGTTTTCTATAACTGGCCGTGTTATATACTGTCACTGAGTCTATATACCATGTGTTATGGACTGAAATGTTTGTGTCTCCCCCAAATTCATTTGTTGGAACCCTCCCTCACAACGTGATAGCATTAGGAGACAGGGGTTTTGGGGTGTGATAATTAGATGAGGTCATGAAGGTAGAGCCCTCATGAATAGGACTAGTCCCCTTACAAGAGTCATGAGAGAGCTTGCTCCCTCTCTGCCCTTTGGCCGGTAAGAATATAAGAAGTCAGTAGTCTGTAACCCCGAAGAGGGCTCTGACCATGCTGGCACACTGACCTTGGACTTCCAGCCTCCAGAACTGTGAGAAATAAATGTCTATTGTTGATAAGCTATCCACTCTGTGCTATTTTGTTATCGCAGCCTGAACTGACTAAGACACCATGCCATGGCAGTACTAACCTAGTAATTCCAATGTTTTTTTGGTTTTTTTTAAATTTTATTTTCTTATGAGTTTCAAGTATACAGTACATTGGTTAGACATTTACATAGTTTATAAAACGATCCCCCTAATTGCTCTTTCTCTCCCCTGGCTTTTCACGTAGCCATCATATTAATGCCGACTGCATTCCCTATGCCGTGCTCCCCATCTCTGTGACCATCGATCAACTACTAATTTGTACTCCAATATTTTTAATATTAAATTATCCCCATTTCATATACATTTCACTAGGTACAGCGCTCACAGAAAGGAACTTGAAAATCAGGTTTGAGCTTGGTATATGATGATGACCGGCAGAACAGTCCCTCTGTGCCCACTGTGAATTCGCCACCCTGCTGGGAGCCCGAAAGGGCACAGGATTCTGGTCTTCAGTGCTTCGGGGACTCTCTCTAGATGATGCCTTCTACGCACTCAAAGTCCCTAATCTGCCTCATAAACTTGTGTTGCACACGCCTTACTTTGTGAAGTTGCAGTTCTTTTTTTAGACATTGGATAGAGAGTAATAGTCCACTAGAAAGTACTAAATGGCTTCGATTATAGAAAGAATGAAATCTGTCACTATTTTGGTAGGGCCAAAGGCAATTTTTTCTTATTTTTACTCAACCTATATCAATCTTTGAAGTCACTCACTAGTGAATATTTTCATTTTTTGTTCTGGAGGCTACCTATAAGCATAATTATTTTCAGTATTGAATCTTTTCACTTACTAAATTCACTCAAATCACAGCCTTCTTGTTGTTCAGAGTTGGGATATGTGTGCCTGTGCATGTAGTGGGTTTTTTTTTTTTTTTGCACTTAATACATGATTTGTCAGAGTCATCATTGTTGCCTCTAATTTTATTTTTAAGTATTTTTTAGAGATGAAAATATATAACTTTCACTAATGCAGAACTGAGACCAGGTTAAAACAAGTGCAATATTATGGTCTTTTTCTCCATATTCTCAAATATAAACATGTATAAAAATAAATTAACTTTTTAAAAGTACATATAAATATTTACACCTTTAGTCTGAGTTTTGCATGTATGGCAGTATTTTTGCCATCTGTTTCTTCTGGATGTTTACTGATGTGAACATACAATAAAAATTTCACAACGGGAACCTATTCTATCTACGCATTTTCGACCAGAAACTAACATGCGTACCGGAAGAACATCCTTGGATCACTGCCTTGGAAATCACTCTCTCTCACTTAACTGAGCTTTTAGAAGAGCTTCTTAAGCATAAGTTTTGAAGAGAATCTTCAAAGCAATGGAGTACTTAATGACTGCTGTATTCCTTCAATTTTTGAATTATTTTCTTGCTCTCTGAAAATTTTGGGTAAATTAAAAGATTTTTTAAAATTCAAATCAAAGTATAACACCTGTTTCTAAAATATGTCATCTTTGGCAAGTTTAGATTTGTCAGAAATGTAGTCAGAAGAGATCCTTAGATGCAGTGACTATAAGTCAAGTAGCCATTTCATTATCCAGCTTGGTAGAATTGGTATTTTTTCTGAGGTAAGTCTTTTTTGGCACTGAAAATACTGGAAACAATTGTAAGGGTTGTTTGTGTGTGTGTGTGTGTGTGTGTGTGTGGGTGTGTTTAGAAATAGTCTTTCTCATCTCTTTATGTGTGTGTGTGTGTGTGTGTGTGTGTGTGTGTGTGTGTGTGTGTGTTTTGTCTGTTTTATTTTGCTTTTAGAAAATATTTAGAAGCCTTTTATTTCTAAAGGTCTCATCATGTGTCCTAAAATATAATTCCTCTAGCAGGGCCCCAAATCTGTTTAATGATAGCTCTCTGTTCAACCACCACAAAGACCCAGAGTGAGGGAAGTTCACTCCATTCTGTGACATGGATCCAGCCAGGCCCTCGGGTGCCAGCAAAGTTATGGAGGCAGGAAATGGAGAAGAACAGAGGGGCCCAGACCCCTCACTTTGATCCTGTCTAGCCCTAGTAGGGCTTGTTGCTTTATCCAAATACTTTGGTTCTAGAGCCCAATTCCACTCTTAGCTCCCTGCTTGCCACCATCTTGGCCTCAGCCAAGACTACTCCATTCCCATATTTCCTCTTAGTGCCTGGAAAACCAGCTGTGTTCAATGCCCTAGCTCTGTGCCCTGCCCGGAAGGGAAGTGAGACGCCACTTAAAGTATGTAACTTCACATGGGTGAAGTGTAGCCATCATACTCTCATGAATATTCTTGGTAGCTGAGTATCAAAATGCTTACACCTGGGGGAAGATTGGAGAGAGGCAAGTTCATTCTTGCAAAGAACATAGCTTGGCTAAGGTCTACAATGGTATAATCATTCAGTTAAATGAGAGGTGAGGAGGGCCATCTGTTTGCTGAGCAAAGTAAGCAAAAGCAGACATCTGGGGAGAAAAGCGATGGAGTAGAAATACAGTTAAATTGAAATTTAGGAAGCTTTGCCTGTCATAGCAGCAGTGTGACCTTGGGAGAGGTCAGTTAACCTCCGAGGACCTCAGCTTCCTCAGCCGCATATCAAGAGTAGGGGACTAGATGACACCAATGTATTTATAAACCCTAAAGATTTTTTCTTGACTCCAATCGACCTCTCCTGCTAATGCAGAAACACATCAAACACAGCCCTTTGCTCATAATAGAGATTCAATATGCTAAATTGAATGTCCATGGGCAACCTAATTAGGCAGGCAGTGAGGCTGTGGCTGTTTCTAACGTTCCTCCAACGACCTTGAAAAATGTCCTTTGATCTGACCAGCCCTGACTCCTGCTGTCAGAGTGTTAGGATTCTTTGCTGACTTACAGAGAACAGTGGCTGTATCCATGTTAAAAATTCTTCGGAAAAAAAAAAAAAATTCTTTGTCACACCACAGAATATATTCTTACTGAGTAGTTAATACACTTTATTCCATGTACAGAAAATTTTAGGTTTCAGTTGGTTGGTTTGTAAGCTAAAATGAAGTCATTTTCCACAAAATTATTTCCTATCAATTTTGGTAATGAAGCGAGACAGTGGCCTAGGGGCAAAGAGGAAAGGTCATATCTTGAAACTAAATGGTAACGAGCATCTTGATTCTCACCTCAGATGGCAAGATCAAGAGGTTACTCTTAACATTTCCTCAGGTCCTTTCATTAGCCTGAACATTTACATAAATAAGAATTATTTTCTCCCATATAGGAAGGCATTTAAGTACCATAAACTCATGTATCTTTTTCAGAAGTTATTCACTGAGGCATAAATCACCATATAAGAAAAATGCTGCTAATTTATAGAGCAAAGACGTAACTATGACCCAAGTCATGGGTTTAGAAATTTTATACACATTATAAAAAAATAAAATATTGAATTACAATAACAGGCTCATCTCATTTTTCAGTGACCCAAATGACTGGGGCCATAGAAACAGTATAATTTCTACACTATATCAATAATTTAATAGTCTCAAGTGGCATTAAGAATAAAAGCATTCATTTTGTTAAATTGTTTTACTGCAAAAAGCACTAAACAAAATCAAAGTAGAAGGAAAACATTCTATGAGGATTAGTTTGCTGGACTGAAACTATTGTTTATTAATATAAATAATCCACTAAAATAAATCTCTTTTCAAAACAGCAGCATGCCTCTCTTCCTCTCTTCTCATTCTCTCTACATTTCACTCTCAGACTGATATTAAAAGTTAACTTAGTTCTATTTTACAATGACCTAAAGATATATAATATTTTTGGATATGTTATAAAACATTTCTTCTAGTTATTAATGGTTATTCTTAATTCAAGTAAGATTTTTTTATCAAATATATTTTTTAACTCTCTTGTGTCTATACTTAAGTGTCTTTTTTTCCCTAAAACTCTTATTATCAGAACTCTTTCACTTAATCAACTGATACTTATTGAAACCACTAGGTGCTAGGATGATTTATTTTATTCATTCTGATGATATTAATCAACATTCAATTTGATAGAATGAAATAATTGTCCAAGAAATATTAGCAATATAAGCATAGTATTCTGGCTTTTGGTCTAAAATAATGGTAAAAATACCGAAAGCTAAGTTGTTTTTCTGTTTATTGTCTCCATTTAAAATAGTTCCTTCATGGACATGTCAGAATAACAGAAAATATGTTATAGTAATTGCGTGGTTTTGATCCTACTGAAATCCTTTATGGGCCTGTGACTTCAAAAGAATTTTCTAGTTTGTGTATTCAGTTACCTAGTGTTTATAGCTTGGCCTTTGGAATTAATGGGGCTTGGGTTTCGATCCTGATTCTGCCACTGATAAAATATTCAGCTTTAGGCAAGTCAGTTGGCTTTTCTGAGCCTTGATTCTTCATCTCTAAAAGCAAGGATAACAGCATGCCTACTTCACAGGGCTGTTCTAAGTCTGAAAAGTTGCCGTAGAAGACAGTAAAACACCCACCACAGAACATGACTCAATGTTGTTTTCCTTCTTTATTTCTAAATTTCTTCACTTCTAGTGGTTTTCTTCTTTAAGATATTTCTCACATGACTCCCCAAATTCCTCTGAAACTGTCAAAGCTGATTGACTCTTATTTAGCCAGATTTTGTGTGCCGACAACAATGAAAGTAGCATAACATTTCTCTCTTCTGGTCTATTTAAAATAGCACATGAACTGACACTAATTCGTTAGTACAGAAATATCTCAATTACGTGAACAATCAAATATCAGCAAGAAGGCAATGAAAAAAGTTAGGAAGAAGCCCTGTGAAGAAGCACTATTACTAATGGAGAACCCATGATTATATGACATTTGGGCTATATACCCTAGTTCAGGGGTCCCCAATCCCCGGCCTGCAGACCAGTACCGGTCCGTGGCCTGTTAGGAACTGGGCCGCACAGCAGGTGAGTGGCAATCAAGCAAAGCTTCATCTGCATTTGCAGCTGCTCCCCAGCACTAGCATCAGCGCCTTAGCTCCACTTCAGATCATTAGGCATTAGATTCTCATAGGAGCACCGGTACCTGGTGCCAAAAAGTTTGGGGACCACATCCACAGAATTTAAGTCATGTCCTAGGGAGAAAAGGGGAGATCTTGAATTTATTTCAGAAAATTCCATAAATGACTAGTCCTGCATTATCTAAGATTAAGGTTCAGCTATAGGTGGAATGATAGTTCAAAACAGATGTTATGATGTTTGGGGTAAAATTATACCCTCGACCATGGTTTTTAAGTATCATGACTGGTAGACAATAATGAGTTAGGAAAAGGACTAAGAAGTTATAAAAAGACATATATGTTAGGTCTGGAATATTCTGGACAGGAAAAGAGAAAAAAAATGAGGGAGTGCCTAGCCTGGACGCATAGGCAGAAAACAGGTATTCCTGGACTAAGTAGGTAAAAAGTAGGTACGAAGGATTTGACAAAGCTGAGAATTTTATTTATTTTTCTCCAATTTTAAATTAACTATTTTTGCCTGTGCTTTCTTAGGATAAGAATCTGGACTTGATGGAAATTATCTCTGTTTGCAGATAGGAAAAGAGAAAAAAAATGAGGGAGTGCCTAGCCCGGACGCATAGGCAGAAAACATTCCTAAAGACTCCAACAAAAAACTGTTAGAACTAATCAACAAATTTAGTAAAGTTTCAGGATACAAAATCAATGTACAAAAATGAGTTGTATTTTTATATACTAACAACAAACTCTCTGAAAAAAGAAATTAAGAAAACAATCCCATTTATAATAGCATCAAAAAATAAAATAAAATAAACTACTTAGAAAGAAATTTAACCAAGGAGGTAAAAGGTCTATACACTGAAAACCATAAAACATTAATGAAAGAAACTGAAGAAGACACAAATAAGTAGAAAGATATCCTATATTCACAGATTGGAAGAATTAATATTATTAAAATGTCCATACTACCCAAAGTGATCTACAGATTCTATGAAATCCCTATCAAAATTCCAATATCATTTTTTATAGAAAGAGAAAAAAACAATCCTAAAATTCATACAGAACCACAAAAGACCCAGATAATCAAAGCAATCTTGAGAATGAAGAACAAAGTTGGAGTCACCACATTCCTGATTTCAAATTATATTACAAAGCTATAGTAATCATAACAGTATAGTACTGGCATAAAACAGACATATAGACCATTGGAACACAGTAGCAAACCCAGAAATAAACTCACACATACATGATCAACTAATCTTCAACAGGGTACCAAGAACACAAAACGGGGAAAGAATATTTTTCAATAAATGGTACTGGGAAAACTGGATATCCACATGCAAAAGATTGAAATTGGACCCATCTCTTACACTACACACAAAAATCGACTCAAAATGAATTAAAGACTTAAACTTAAGATCTGAAACTATTAAATTCCTAAAAGAAAACATAGGGGATAAGCTCCTTAACATCGGCCTTGACAATGCTTTTTTTGGATTTGACACCAAAAGCACAGGCACCAAAAACAAAAATAAACAAGTAGGACTATAGCAGACCACAAAGTTTCTGCACAGAAAGGGAAACCATCAACAATATGAAAAGGCAATCTATAGAATGGGAGAAAATATTTGCAAACTATATTTCTAATAAGTGTTAATGTCTAAAATATATAAGAACTCCTAGAACTCAATAGCAAATAAATAAAGTAATTAATTAATTAATTAATTAATTTAAAAAAACTGATTAAAATTTGGGGAAAGGACTTGAACAGACATTTCACAAAAGAAGACACACTAATGGCCAATAGCTATATGAAAAATGTTCAACATCATTAATCATTAGGGAAACGAAAATCAAAACCACAATGAGGCATCACCTTACATATGTTAAAATGTTTATTATTATCAAAAATGAAAAAGAACTAAAAGAAAACAGAACAAAAATGATTAAAAGTGTTGGCAAGGATGTGGAGAAAAGGGTACTGTGATACACTGTTGGTGGGAATGTAAATTGGTACAGCTACTACGGAAAACAGTATGGAGATTTCTCAAATAATTAAAAATAGAATTATCATATGATCCAGCAATTCCAGTTCTGGGTATTTAGTCAAAGGAATTGAAATCAGTGTCTGGAAGAGATACCTGCACTCCCATGCTCATCACTGCATTATTCACAATAGCCAAGAGTTGGAGACAACATAAATATCCATGGACAGATGAAAGCGTAGAGAAGGTGTGGTATATACATACAATGCAATATTACCGAGCCTTAAACAGAAGGAAATCCTGCCATGTATGACAACATGGACCTAGAGGGCCTTATGCTGAGTGAAATAAGCCAAATACAGAGAGATAAATACTGTATGATTAGAATGGTGATTGCCAGGGGCTGGGTGGGGGAGGAGAATCAGGGAGGTAATGGTAATAGGGTACAAAGTTTCCATTACACAAGGGAAGTTGTGGAGATCTGCTCTACAGCATAGTGTCCATAGCTGACAATACTGTATTGTATACTTAAGAGTTTTTAAAATGGTAGATCTTATGTTAAGTTTTCTTAATAATAATAATAATAAAACCACCACTATAATCTATGCCATCACCTTTAAATCCATCAGCACCACAGCTGCCATCACCATCACCATCATCACCGAGATCACTTCCACTGGCAACACCCACACCCATCTGGGAAAGTCATCTTTCAAGACTTGGTTCTAAATGTTAGCTCTTCTATGAATCTGTAACTTTATCATCTGTGTCATCAATGAACCCTATGCAACAGCCTTTTTGAAAATGTAATCCCAAAGTCATTTTCCTCCAGATATTAATATGTATGTCACACAATTACCTTCATTAATACCTGCTTCCACGTGGTTTGAACTAAGCCTTAACCACTTTCGAAAAACAGTGTTTTTAGACAGTATAAATAACAGAGAAAATACAATGTTTACGCCTTAGCTATAACCATTATGATTATAATAAATTTACTTCTTTTAAGTAAATATTTTGAACTACATTGTTTTGAAAATCTTGTGTTGAAATCATTTATTTATATTTAAAATGGACCCTTCCTCTATTTTATGTATTACTTTATAGACTATGTCCTTGTTTAAAGAGATTATACACACACATGTATGTGTATATATAACCTCTTTAAACAATGATGTGAAGTTATATATATTATATACACTTGTGTACATGTGTGTAGTTTTTAATATTTAACTGTGTATAAAGATGTTTTTTCTAGGCTTCATGGCTCTAGGCAAAAAATGAAAAGCAAGGTATAGGTATATGCTCATGTGGCAACATCAGTCTCAACTCAATACCAAGAGAAAAAAGGGTTGCAAAACCAATGGATAAATTTTCTATTTTTTAGAATTAAATCTTCAACTTAAGTGTTGGAAAATCCATTTTTTTCATGTATTCATTTATTCAAGTAGTATTTGTACAGTGCCTATTATGTCAGGCACTGTGCTAGACACGGAGAATAAATGGTAAACAAGACTGACATGGTCCTCATCCTAAATGCAGATTCCCTTTTATCTGGGAAAATGAATTTTTAAAAAACAAGGAAAACAAAATAATTATAATTTATACTGAATGCTGCGAAGGAAAAAGGCAGAAAGGTAATCCAGAAAGTCCTGTCTGTGAATTGAAAGATGAGAAGAAAATAAGCTAAGCAAAGAGAAGAGGTAAGAACATTCAAGGCAGAGGGCATAATATATATGCAAAGGCCCCGAGGCAGAAAAGTTTTCTCATATTTGAAAAAGTGAGAAGAAAGCAGAGCTGAACACAAGAAGATGATAAGGCTCAAAAATCTAGGCACACCTGGATTTGGCAGAACCTTATAAACCACGGTTATGAGTTTGGATTCGATTACATGACCATGGAATTAAGAGGTTTTAAGCAGAGGAGATTGACCTGACTTATGTTTTAAGATGCTCTGGCTTCTGAGAGGACGATGGGCTAAAGAGAGGAAAGAGTAAAGCAGGTGTGGCAGTTAGTTAGGCGGCAGCTATAGCCCAGACAAGAGATGATGATGGCCAGGCACACGCGGTGCTTGTGGAGATAGAAAGATCAATTAATAACTCTCTGACATATCGCCATCCCTCAGAACCATCCTGCAAGGGAAGCGCTGTTATCAGCACAGAAAAGTGCCTTATTCTAACTCATACAGTCAACTGGTGGCGGAGGCCAGACTGAGTCCCACAGGCGTAAGATTCCGCTGCCCCACTCTCTCCACTGCACTGCCCCTTACTGCTTCGGAGGGCTCCAAGCAGCACATCGACTTCCTGCTCCTGACGACAGGCTAACACCGCCGTTCCATCAGTGTGTGTGTTTGGCAGGGGCGGGGGCCTATCCTTTCATTTTTTCCTTCTTCGGAACATAGGTACCCATCCTCGGGTACCTGTGACCACCAGCTGACAGATAATGATTACGAGAACATCCCCCAGGTTTCCTCCAGGCCCACTTATGACTCTGTCCCCTCTGCACCCTCTGTTCTATGAGTCTAATAATGGCAACTGAGGCCCATGGGTTACAAGAGCACTCAGCCAGTGCATTGGGCCTAAAACAATCCCAAAAGATTCTATTTACCAATCACCAGTTGATAAAAATAAGGGTTTCATGCTCAGCCGCCTCTAAAACCTATCACTAGGAATAAAGATCAACACTATAAAAGTCTTACTTTATGACTGGGAGAAATAAATTAACATTTCGGTTCTTACTCTAATTACTTCCCAAAGGCCCCATCTCTAAATACCATCACACCATGGGTTCGGACTTCAACTCAAAAAAATTTTTTGAGGGGGCTACACAATTCGGCCCACAAGCACCAGGTGATACTACAAACTTAAAGGGATTCAAATATCCCCTTCGTCAAATTATCCTATTCCATGACTCATTTATTTCAACATTTCTGTTACCCGGCATGACTTGCAATGTAAGCGAGGCTCTGCTAGGTACATTTAGTTAGGTGTCAGTAAGAGACGGGATTCCATAACTTCTTAAGTCAGGTGCCACAATCAATTCAGAGGCAAGGGAAATATCAGAGGCCCGGAACAGGTTAATTTACCATATTCCATACGGCTGAGATTTAAGTTGTCTGTCAGCCTAGAGGTGCATGTAATCTCTGTGAGAATTTAGGATGCTCATAAACAGACTTCTCAATTAATGAAGTGGACTGGAGAACCGCATCTTTAGATCTCAATGTAGCAACTGGTGACACTTGCAGTGGGGCAGCTCTGGAGTTCCCGCTGGTCGACAGTGCGGTGCAGTGGGCAGCACCTGAGTTCTAGCCCTGCTTCTGCAACACGTTAGCTGTGAGACTTTGCAAATCAAGACCCAAACTCAGGAGAGTGACAAGACGGGCTAAACAAAATGATAAAACAACCCCTGAGTATCTGACCAGAACACCAAAGGGACCAGAACACAAAAGGGGCCAATACCCACGCTGCAATGTAAGACGGTGATACCCCGATAATCACAGCTGAACCCCACCCTCTAGAAATGGTTGAAGGCCTTGGTTTCCCAGAGCTATCATAAAGTCATCAATTCCAGAGCCTGGTCAGCAGGAGCATCAGTCTTTTCTGCTTGCCTTGTACATGCGGTTGCTCCCAGTACTTCCTTAACATCCTAAATAGGATGACCAGGGATAAAGTATGTCTCTGAAAAAAGAGCATTTCTCCAAACTCTATCACTCATCTCAAATGTCACTTAAAAGACTCTTATCAGGGAACTTCCTTAAGCTTTTTTCTCTTCAAAGCAAAAGGTTTTTAAGGGGTTCACTCTTTAATAGCCTCTTCTAAAATGTGAGGATGCTTAAACAGGTATGCAGAGAGGAAAAGATGCTGGCTTAAAGAAACCTTTTCCCTTCTTCTGACTCTAGCTGCCTTGTCGCATAACCAGGAAGGGACTGGGGGTGGGGACCTCAGGATGTGGGAAAGGGGAGAGTGGCCATGGTCTCAGTCCAGGCAGACAGAGCATCTTGTTCCAAAACAAAGCAAATAACAAATCTTCAGGTCTAAGATAATCATCAAGCCACTTAAGCCTCCAGAAAGAGGTAGTACTAATAGTTAAGCCATTCCAGCAACAGACTCGGCCTCCAAATGAGCTCAGGGGCTTCCTGCACACCAGATGATAGCATATTGAACTGGGCTGAATTTGTCCCCAGCATTCATATTGAAGTCCTAACCCCCAGTACCTCAGAATGTTGATTATATTTGGAGATAGGGCCTTTAAAGAGTTAATTAAGGTTAGATGAAGTCATGAGGATGAGGTTCTAATCTGATAGGACTGGTCCCTGTAAGAAAAGGGAGAGACGTCAGGGATGTATGCACACAGAGGTGAAACCATGTGAAGACCCAGTGAGGAGGTAGCCACCTGCAAGCCAAGGAGAGGGGCCTCAGGTAAAACCAAACCAGCAACACCTTGATCTTGGACTCCCGGCCTCTGGAACTGCGAGAAGTAAATTTCTGCTGTTTAAACCAGCCAGTCTGCAGTATCTTGTGATGGCAGTCCACCAGACAGATACATAGATATAATGAGAACAAATCTCAATCCCCCCAAAATTAGCTATTTAGGAAATATTAATGCTTTATTTTTCTATAGCTCAATTTACAAGTAATGTCAGACTCTGACCTCCCACCTCAGAATTGGCATAGAGCATGTCAAGACACATTAGCGTTTCATAAGTTATAAGACCTCGAGTAACCTTTCCTGACTATTTTATTAGTAGTTAAGACAGTCCTATTATAACATTTGTGGAGCCCAGGGCAAGAGCACAAAAGGATTTCCCTGTGCCATCTGTATAAATACTTTAAGTTATAAATCAGACTGAAAGAAAAGGGGTTTTGAAATGTTCTGTTCTCTGTCTTCACAAATATACTTCCATGATAACATGGAAATCATGTTCAAAGGTAGAACCTGCAGGAATTCTCAGGATCCTCAGAATCCCATCCCTGTCCTTGTGCAGACCTGCTCCTTTCTCTCCCTATCACCCCCATCCTGGGAAAAGACTCAAGAAATAGACTCAGGGCCTTTTGGATAGAGAATTCCGGCATTCCAGGAACCCAAAGGAATGGGTCTAGAAGAGGGACTCAGACTCTATGGTGGCATATCACATGGCTTCATGGACTCCTTGCCTATGGGTTGGTAAGGCCAGAGAAGAGCCAGAATAGGGTTCTTTTACATAAAGGACACAGAGCACGACTCAGCATGGTCAAGTTGAAGAATAATACAGATCAGAAGGCTTGGGGCAGCCTGTGGTATACACACACACACACACACACACACACACACACACACACACACATATAATATTCTTAGAGTCATAAAACTACTTTGCTACAGTTTAAGAATTCTGTAACATAACATGCAACAGTTAACCTACCAAGTTCTGTGACTCTCAGTGTGGTCTCCAAACCAGCAGCCATTGTTATAGACTGAAGGTTTGTGTCCTTCCGAAATTCCTATGTTGAATTGCTGTAAATAGAACTGTGGTTGAAAAAGGGTCTCTGTAATAAATGTGACCGAAAGCAATCTCACAGGGTGATATGACCACAAATTCCTAAATGCAGGTCATGGTGGGCAATTATGACCCAGACTATAAAAAGGTTTCTTTGCTTTAAAAAAGCTCTGGCCATTGTTCTTGTGCACCTCTAACACACATTTAAAATGCCAAAGTAACCCTCTTTTCAGACCCCTCAAGACGTAACCACTTTCAAGGGAGCACATCATCTTGTTCACTATCCCGTAATCCAACCATAGAGATTTCTCCACCTTGCTTTCTCCCGCCTTCATGTAATCTTCCTTGTGTTCCTTTTTTATTCCAAATGTATAAAAAGAACTGCAAAACTGTCATTTCCCAGTGCACTTGAGATGTCGTTTCCTGGCATGTCATCAATTTGGCTGAAACGCACATAAACGCACAAAAATTTTCTACAGGTTTAGACATTTTTACATCGACAGAATGTTGGTAGAAACATGGACAATAAAGACCATTTTGGGGAGATCTAGACAGAAATGAGAAACAGGTGATTGGAAAATAGAGAAAAGGCAATAGATAATTCTTGTTATAAAATGGGAAAGAACTTGATTGGCCAAACTGTGTTGAAAAAGGGTCTCTGTAATAAATCTGACCGAAAGCAACCTCACAGGGTAATATGACCACAAATTTAATCCAAGGCAAAAGAAGGCGGGAGAAAGCAAGGTGGAGAAATCTCTATGGTTGGATTACGGGATAGTTAACAAGATGATGTGCTCCCTTGAAAGTGGTTACGTCTTGAGGGATCTGAAAAAGAGGGTTACTCTGGCATTTTAAATGTGTGTTAGAGGTGCACAAGAACAATGGCCAGAGCTTTTTTATTGTGTTGTAGTTTTTTTTGTGGAAGGCAGAACTTATAAACAATGAAGTTGAATCTAGACCTGAGGAGATATCTAAGCAAAGTGTTGCGGGGGTGGCTTGGCTCCTCCTGACTGCTTACAGTAAAATGTAAGGGAGAGGTGAATTAAGGAAAGAATTGTTAAGCAAAAAGAAACCAGAATTTGGAAATTTTGAACATTCTCAGCCTATTCATATTCAAAAAATGAGAAACCTTGTTCTGAAAAGAACACTACAGGTGTGGTTCTTTATCATTTGTCAAAGCGATCATGGACTTAATCAGTCATAGAAGTCAGGAATGAAGATGAGATTATATGAACAGAAATCCTACCAGCTTGGACTGAAGAGGAGAGTTGAAGGAGAGGTGGGGGAGGACAGCATAAAAGAAGACTGTCAGAGTTCAAGGATTCAATAAGACTAAACAATAGGTATAGAGCTATGCAGCTGCAAAGATGCTTTATTCTTCAAGAAAAGGAAAGCATGACCCTAAAGGAGATTCAGAGATCATCCAGGCTACTACTCCCATCACTGCCCCAAGGCTTAGGGCTGCTTCCTCCTTAGCTTCAGAGGTGTGGTGACCTGTGGAACCAAAGGGGTGGCTGGACTCTGGGGGTGGCACTGCCACCACAGTGGGCCTAGAGGGCAGAACATCAGATCAAAGAGGATTATTCTCAAGCCTTAAGGTCTCATGGAATTTGTCTTGCCAAATGTTCGTCTTGCTTGGGACCCATCATCCTTTTTTTCCTTCTAATTTCTCCCTTTTGAAATGAGAATGACTGTCCTATGCCTGTCCCACTGTTAGATTTGGGAAGTACATAACTTTGGTTTCACAGTTTCGCAGTTGCAGAGGAATTTTGCCTCGGATTAAACCGGACCCTGAGTCTCACCTGATTTAGATGACGTTTAAACAAGACTTTGGACCTTAGACTTTAGAATTGATTCCGGAATGATTTAAAACTTTGGGGGTTTTTGGGAGGGACCGAATGTATGCTGCATGCGAGAAGAGCATGAATTTGGAGGAATCCTAGGGCAGAATGTTATGAACTAAATGTGTGTCCTTCCAAAATTCATATGTGGGAGCCTTGCCCCTCAATGTGATGATATTTGAAGATAGGGCCTCTCAGAGGTAATGGAGGATAGAAAAGATCATAAGGGTGGGCCCTTGTGGTGGGATTGGTGCCCTTATAAGAAGACACATCAGAGAGCTTGCTCGTGTATTCTCTCTCCTCCATGTGAAGATACAGGAAGAATGGAGCTGCCTGCCAGCCAGAAATAGAGTCCTCACCAGCAACTAAATCAGCACCTTGACCTTGGATGTCTCAGCCTCAAGAAGTGTGAGAAAATAAACTCTGGTTTAAGCCACTCAGTCTTTGGTATTTTGTTATGGCAGCCTGAGCTAGCTAACACAGGTACCGCTTGGTACCTGTGTTAGAAATGTAAATCCCTGGGCCCCACCCAGACCTGAATCAGAAACTAGATCTGGACTCCAGCATTCTGTGTTTTAACAAGCCCTCCAGGGCTGAGGCTTCCACGGCTGAAAGTACAGTTTTTATTCTTTTATGTTCCTCCATCATGAACAACTTGGATAATGTTTTTTTATGAGAATTCAGTTTTGAACTTGTTAGAACTGAAAGTACTCCTTATTCCATTATCAGCAGGATCTCAATTCTTCATCATGTTTATGAATACGAAATGAGACTGCTGATATAATGTGTGTTAAATTGATGTACCTGGTTAAAAATATCCAAAAAGTCAATCAGTGTGCTCTATCTCCAAGAATTTTCAGATGCATCCCTTTGTTTCAAAGTTTTTTTTTCATATTTTTGTCTTCTTTAAAATTATGGGGATAAGGCCTTAGAAAAGGGTTACTAAAAAGCACATTTTCAAAAGACATCTCTTTGACTTATCAAATTTACATTCACATAGGCATAAAAATCACATGGACAATGCCAACTACTTATTGCTTCTACCTCTTTCCTGAGCTTCTTGGGACAATCATGTCTCCATAGTAGTATTTAAATGGGGAGGGAATTGGTATAAAAATAATAATTAGTACTTGGATTTAGGTAACCAAAGCATGGCAAGTTTTTGTATTTTCTCGTGATTAACTCCCTGGGCCTGCACAGTTACTCAAGCCCTGCCTGAGAAGAACAGGAAAAGAAGTTATACTTCTTAATCTACATGTGAGAGATAATTTATATACCTCATGTTCTATTCAACCATCACAGCATTTTGAGGCTGGTAGCATTATCACCATTTTATAAAAGAATAAACTGTAGACTCAGACAGCTGGCATACGTTTCTTACTGAAGGTATCTTGGTCAGTCAATAGAGGTCTTGGGACTTGAACCTAAGGCTGTCTGCCTCCAAGGAAATCCTCTGTATTCCGAGAACATTGCAATACCCCTCACATGTGTGGAAGAGGCAATACATCCTTACAGTTGGAACTTCTCTGAAGAAACACCTGCAATATTGCAACTACTTAGTTCAGGTTCTCATAATTTTTGCTACACTTGCTATAAGACCCTCATAATGAGTCTTTGAGTCTCTAGATGGTTTGCCCACGTACTATAGCTAGAAGTAGTTCTCTGAAAAATAAATTGTGGCACTCCACTAACTAAAAATTCTCACCTCATCCTCCAAGATTAAAGCCAAACTCCTTGACATGCCACCCAAGGCCCTTCCCAATTTGTCATCTGCCTACACGGTCACCTTCACAGTCTAATCAGAGTGTGTCTCTGCTGTCCCGATATTCTTTCTATCATGGCACTTACCATGGTGTATTAGAATTGGATACCTGTACAATGCTTGGTCTCAAGGCTTCCCAGCCTAGAACTACTAACTAAATGAGCTGTGGTTTTTCGGCGCTGGCCCATTGTGACTGGACCTCCTGCACTCTTGAAATTGCCCTCCTACGTTTGTGCGAGTCTTCGTGGGAAGTCTCAGATTTTCTCGTGATTAACTCCCTGTGCCTGCACGGTTACTCAGGCCCTGCCTGGACACTACTGAAGGCTCCGTCTCCAGGCAGTGGCCCTCCTGGGCTACTTCTTCTACTACTACTGCTGCTACCGAGCCTGCCAGTGCCATTTAACTCTCCACGTCCTCCCTCAACTGTGACAAAATCCACTCGGTGCCAAAGTAGGCCAAATGTATTGCTCCTATCAGAGGTCTTTGTGCAAAAACAGTTGTTCTTTGTATTTTACTTTCTTTTTCACTTATAGCTCTCACTGTCTGCCAAATCTTTGGACATCCGGAGGATAAATGAGGTATGGACACTGTTCCACTCTCAAAGCCACTCTTCTACTTTGTTGACTAAGACTATAACTTTGGGCATAGCTTGTCTTGACTCTTCATCCCTCAAGAGAAGTTCTCCATTAGGTTTCTTATTGCAACATACAAATAGATTCCTGGTAATCCTGTCTCCTTGGTAATCTAGATTTTCTCAGAAAGCTCCAAATGCCAGAAATAAATTCAATTTAGGCTCAAACTGATTATCCGCACTACTTTCTCACCCATAATGCTAGGCACTGGGTATGAAAAATTAAATGGGACATGTCCGTTATTTCCCTAAATCGAAGATACTATTATAATCGAATCCTTCACAGAAAAGAAAACATGCACACCTACCAAAGCCCCCTTTTTAGTAAGAGAGAAAACTCGAAGAACGCTGGTTGTTCTATACAGGTGTGGGCCCTGGCCTTGGCTTTCATCCATTTTCTCGATTCTTTAAGCCCTGATAGCCCAGCCGGCTAGGGAGGGGATAATAGATGAGGCCAATGAAAGTCAGAGCTGAACACAATGAGCCTCCATGGTCAAACCCCTCTGGGAAAAAAGGTGCACACTTACGTTATAGTTTCCAAGCACCCTCAAACAGCTGAAAATCTCCCTGAATCCAGCACTTCACTTAAAGTGCTTATATCTTGGCAGAGCTCATTTTGTTTAGAAAAGGCAGATGAGAATTTGGCCAATGGCCTCCAAAGATATCTACATTTTAAAGAAGGGGATGTATACTATCGAATTCTTTTCTTTCCCTTCAGAAGTGGCACTTTGCTAGATTCAGGGCATTCTACACTTATGCCTACCTAGGTAAGTCCCAAGCGCAGAAAGTTCTAGCTTAAAGTCACAGAGTTTGTGTGCCTGTCCAATTTGAGGAAGTCTAGTTGTTGGAAAATCCCTGGCTAAAAGTGAGGCTAGGGAGCTGTGTGGCAGGATTCAGCAAAGAGAAAGCTTATTTTCCCCTCCATTGGAAGGCCAATGCCTAGCTCTTAGAAAAACAAGTGTATCCTTGGTGCTAGGAGTGTAGCTGTTGCCATGGCATCCATCCAGCCAAAGCTTCAGATGCTGCAGAGGCTCCACAGAGACCAGGTCTTCAGAGCTGACAGTGACAGTAAGATGCAGCTGCTAATTATATTTTAAAGCAACAAGAAAACCCCTCTGACATGCTGCAGAGGGTGTCAGGTTCTGAGGTAAGCTCTTGGTGAGAACAGAGCTGCCATGGGTAAATTCCTTGTTTGCTCTTTAAAAATACACAATATTGGGTTATTTCTGAGGTAACTAAACCCAATCTATGGAACACTGAGAGTATATACCTCCTCTGGTTGTCTCTACAGTGTATACTGAATTCTGACCACCTCCCTTTTTGCATATTAGGGAACATTCTTTTCTTTTCTTTTTTTTAATTTTCATGGTATGATCTTAGCATTCATTCATCCAATTTCCTCATTTAACACATGAGCAAATTCATGTTCTAAGATGATCATGTTCTTGATCAAGTTTACATCCCTAATAAATCATGGCGCCGACTCTGTCTAATTCCAAACAAAACATATGTTTTTTTTTTCATCAGTCCACATTGCTTCCCTAGACTAGTGATATCTATGTTATGTCCTGTATCAATTAAGAATGATTTTGGCTTTACGTAATAACAACAATAAGAAAAAAACTGAGTATCTGAAACTCTAAAGAAATTAAATCTAGATATGGGTAGTTTCAAAACTGGCCCAAAAGCAGCATAAGGAAGGACCCTGCATCAGCATCTCCGTAGTTTTCATCACCTTCCTCACATGATCACAAGGTAGTCATTGTAAATGCAGCATAAAGTCTACATGAGCATGTCCAAAACCAGGGTGAGTGGACAGCTGCATAATAGGAGGAAGAAGCTCAAAAAGAACCTCATGATGGTCTTCTCTCCTCTTTTCAGATAGTAAAATACTTCCTAGATTTCTCTCAGTTGACTTTTTCTTGTCTCGCTGGACAGAACCAGGTTATGCAGATAACTGTAGCTGCAAAGTAGGCTGGAAAAGTGATCATTTGGCTTTTCTCAACTGCTACAGCAGAAGGTAGTTAATAGAAGTGCATTGGGATGGCCATTAAGTAGCCAACCAAAAGGGTCTATCATGTATCCTCATAGTCCCCCGGGAACCTTTGCTGTATGGCACTTCCTTGGGCTAATGCTTATAATCTTTTCCTAAAATTATTCTAAGAGCCTCCTAACAGATAATCCCTGTCCATGATCTATTCCTGAAAGGATATGGCTGAATCTCAAGTTATCTTATTCATACCTTTGAGCCCTTTCCATCTCAGGATATAACTAATCATCCATGCGTTTAATACATAGCATTTTGAGAACAGTGGTTTAGATTCTTCTCTTTTGTGTACCTGTGGAAAATACTCCCAACGAAAATAAAGCAGAAGAACCCACCGTCTTTCTCCCTCTCCACCCCACCCCCCGCTCACCATCCCCATCCTGCTTAGTCCCAGGGTCAGTCCTACATGGTCCGAATCTCAGATGAACTCACAATGTTGTACCTTGTCTGGAGGAAAAAAGAAACACACGTGCTCAGATGCTAAAATCAAAAGTGAGTCTTAAAATTCTTACAGACTTACGAATCGACTACATGAAAATTTAGAGGGTTTTTTTTTCTTCTTAATATAACCATTTCAGTCTGGTTGCTGGTTTTTGGATTTCCTGACTTGAAAAATTAAGACTTTCCCATGGGATATCTTATGTTTGTCATGCGATAAAATCACTACTTATTTCACTTAAAGGCACAGACTCAGACAACTTCATCCTAAAAGCCACGGAATAATGTTTGAATTTATTTTTTTATCCATAAACAAGAGCTGGAATGATGCATCAATAAGAATGCGCAACAGCACCCTGTAAGCATTGCAAACTCCAGGAGGAGTCATTAACATCATATTCTATGTAAATGGACCCATCCTGGAGCTTTGCAACAGCAGCCTAACAGTAGCTGCTACAAAAAAAAACTGGAAACAGCACACCTATTAGCCTGAGGGATGGCCCTCGCAAGACCTGTACTCAAAGCAATGAGACAGTTTTTTTTTTCTGCTGTTGACAGAGCACGTAAATGAAGGTACATAGAAACAATTGTCTTGCTCAGAGCCCAGGCTGATTGTACCCTGAGCTGAGCAGTAGTCCCTCAGTGTTTGCAATATGATGCATGGCTCTCCTTTTTGAATGACAAAAGAGAGGGAACCTTGGTATTCCAAATCCTCCTCCCCTCTAGAGAATGAAGACAAAGGAAGGCATCAGGAATGAAGGTTTGGTGAGGGACAGAGGCAAGTGCCAGGAAGAGACTGAGCAGAACTGGGGACACACAATTTATTAGGTGTCTGAAAGAAAGAAGCAGGTTACTATTTTTCAGGCAGAAAACATACCAGTTTGGGGGAGTAGTGTGTGTTGGAACAGAGAAGAGAAACCCCAGCAATTAGAATAGCCCATGGAAACCAGATTTAGCAGAAGAGAGCAGTCTTAGAATTTTTATTGTGCTTTTCATTCATTCAACAAAAATGTGTTGTGTGTCTACTGTGTCAGGCACAATACTATGCCAGGCACTGGGGTAGGATTCAGCAGTGGAGGCAGAGATGGTCCTTGACTCCAGGAAGCTTACAGTCTAGCAGGCATGGCAGACATTAAACAAACAAAAAAATCACGTGAAAGTATGCAATTTGAATTATAATGAAGTGACAGGGTTCAGAACACGACCCCAAAATAAAACATTTTGGCATAATGAATATGTTAAGCTGAAGGAATTTGAAAAGTGGCATGTGTAGCAAGAACTTTTTGGCTTTTCCCTGAAGCGGGTCATAAAACCTTCAAGTGAGAGGTGCCTACTCTATATTTGAGGAAGGGAGCGTTCTATCTATCTCATTCTACCTCTATCTCATTCTATCTTTGGAGAGAGAGAGAAATCTAAACTGGCGAAGGCCTTGCTAACTTCCCCCAGTTGACTGACTACACTTGGCTGACTTTGTCCTAGCTCATCTTCCCATGGCTTTTCACTCTTCATCACACCTAGCATAAAAACGCTCAGCTTTAACCATTTCTTCGGGTCTTCATTTTTTGTGCGTGAAGGCTCTTGTGTCACAAAAAACATAAATAAATTTGTATGTTTTTCTCCTGTCAATCTGTCTTTGTTAGTTTAATTTTCAGACCCAGCCAGGGATCCTGAGAGGGTCGAGTAAAACTTTTTTCTCCCCTACACAAGTATTTCAAAGGAAAAACACAGCAGTGCCAGAATACTGTAGGGAGAAGGCAAGAGAACTAAATGTGACATCAAGCTGTATATCCCAAGTCTGCAGTGGTGTTGCTGCCGGGCTAAGGGGAAACCTACGGAAAAAAATTCCTGGATTACTCACAAACTATTTACCCACAGAGTAAAGGGAAAACAGAGTCTTTAAGTCATTCCTTACACAAAATAAACACAATCATTCATTCTCTATGGTTAAAACCATGGGAACTTATAGATCAAAGGCTGGGAATTGCCAGCAGGCTTCTCACCATATACCCATTTCTTTTCCACCACATACTCTTTATTTTTCACACTGTATACCCATACCATTAAAGGAAAATGGGTAAACAATGTCTAAATAATAATAAATAAACAATTCCCTGAACACTCGAGGCTTTTTTGTCTTTGCTTTTTCTGTCTTGGTCTTTTTCTCTGTCCTCTCATCGTCCTTTCTCTCTGTCTCTGTTCCTCCCGGCCCTCTCACTCTTGGTCTCTAGGAGGAGGCACGCTCCGTTTATGGAGCTTTAGCCCTTCTTTAATAAACTTTCTTTCTGACTCCAGCTCTGGCGTGCGCTTGAATTCCCTCCTGTGCTCAGTCAAGAAATCTCTCTTGGTGCAAGGCTTGAGGCCCCCTACCGTAAACTATGAAAACTTTGTTCTGTTATGCATCAAGAAGAATTAAAAAAAACATAAGAACATACCCAGAGAGAGGCAGAGCACACCCAGGGAAGTGATGTTTAAGCCTAGGAAGGATGAATAGGGTCCAGCCAAGTGAAGAAGCCAAAAAGCGCCCAAGGCAGAGAGAACAGCACACTGGGAGATCCTGTGTGTGGAAGAAGTTGGCACATTTGAGGACAGAAAGGAGGCTAGTGTGAGCAAGGAGAAAAGCACTGGAAAGCTGAGAGCTTGAATTGGCTATATAGTATGCAGGGGGGCTTTTAGAGAAAACCCCCCTTTCAGATCCTAAACTTCAGTTCTGGATCACATCTACTGCAAGAGCCACTGGAAAGCTGAGAGCTTGAATTGGCTATATAGTGTGCAGGGCAGCTTTTAGAGAAAACCCCATTTCAGACAGATCCTAAACTTCAGTTCTGGATCACATCTGCTGCAAGAGTCCCACTAGGCAGCTTATCAACAGTTGTGCAGCAAGCCACCCTATTCTGAGGACACTATTCTCTGCTCTGAACCTTCAAAAGAGCATAACTTTGTGTCTTAACGCAATTCAGAGGTATTAGTCAAAGGAGCACTAAGTCAGAGGATACCAACGGCTTTTCAAATTGCAGACATTTGGGGCGCTGTGCCAGGTTAGTGGGGCCTCCTCTAGATTATGCATTGTCAACTGCCAACACCGCTCGGTAAGAGAGCTGGCTTCGGACCAAAGCGCCAGCTCCTCTGCAAAGATCTGCCTCTCCTTCCTCTCACCTTCCCTACAGACAAGTATCAGCCCGAGGCAGCCTGGCCTGTGGCTTCAAGATCTCTTTGCTTTATTTCCTAGCATTTGGAAGGGGAAGAATTTCCATAACATGAGGTTTTGGGATTCCGATTGCTCCAGGTACCTGTTACCTGTTGCACCAGCAATTCCCTCCTGGTTGACAGGCGGGGAGATGAGAGCTAGGTAAATGTAAGGACTCTGCCATCCAGGATTCTTTGAGGGGCAGCTTGTCACCCCACTGACACCAGGAGTCCTTCATGTGCATAGCAACCTCAGACCCTGGGGCTCAAGCAGCTCATTAGGAGACAAGTTGAGCTGAGTTCGTCAGCCTCCATCACATAAACGGGAACAAAATTTGTTCATTCCTTGCATGCCCATGTAGGCGCAGGCTTAGCATTCAAGAGGCAAAAGAATTTTCCCACACTAACTTCCACTAAAATGCTAATGTGGCACTAGCTCTTAGATCTGTATACCCCAGAGAGAAGCTGCTCTAAAACTCTCCAGAGCAGCACTGGGCAAAATAGCAAAGTGGAGGGCCTAGGTCAAAACTCTGGTCTTTTTCAACTAAAATCAAAAAGGACTCAGTAATAGGAGACTAAATATACAAACAATGGCTTGACAATATATAAAATAGAGCTCTGACCCACAACCTGCAGCAACCAGCCCAGGGAAACAATCCATTATCCACAGTAGCCAGGCCAGGAAGCTAGTCAGCTCTCTAAGTCAGATTTGTAGGAAGTCAGACATGATACCTAGCAAGATCCAAGAAGCCAAACAATAACCCCAGTAATAATCAGCCCCGAAAAGCCAGGGCTTGATTCATAACTGACAGCTTCCCTAGTTTTTGTCCCTGCTTCTAACTCAGGACCAGTTAGAAGAGGCCAGATACACACCCCATCCAGTCACATCAGATACCTGCCTGGAGTTTCCTCGTACCAACAGCCTCCATTCAGGCATACTTGAGACCTTCCCTTTTTCCCATGATAAGGCTTTTTCACTCCTCCACCAGCCTTCTAGTCTCTATCAAAACGCAAGTGACCGTGGCTGACTTCCTTGTTATACCAAAAGCTGAATAAATACCCTTTGCTTGTTCTTATTCGGTAGGTCTCCATTTACCTCCACAGTAAGGTTCCCTCACTTGCTGGGTACCTGATACATTGCTGATCATCACCCTGGACCTCAGTTTCCTTCTTTATACACTGTGAGAAAGAAGTGCTTTGTACACTAAGGCACCAAAGCAACAAAGTTCTTCTTACTTTGGGTGTCGACCCTGTCCCTCCATCACTTCCTTCTGCTCTTCGCCTTCCTCCTCTCATTTCACATCTGTTGGACTTAATTCAGTATTTAGATTTTAAAATGTAAAACAAGTAAAAAAATTATATAAACGTCTATTAATTAACAATTTTAGAAAAAGAGACATGTATTTTTTCCCACTGTAATTTAGCATCTCCTTTATCCTTCCTTATCTCTCGCCTACCCTCCGCCTCTTCCACTTGGATTTTTCTTCCTAAATTATGCCTTTAGTCCTGTGAGCTTCTCTCTTCCTTCCTTTAGCCTTCCTTCCTCATTATTATTGGTGGTTTCTGTTCTCTGATGCTAGGTTCAAGGATTCTCAAAATTATAAAATCCTACAAGTTTTCCCTATTCCAAGACAAATGTTGATCTGGTGGGTCTGAAAGCATTTTAAAATAAAGTTTCATTACTTCCAAGGACAAAAGGATAACACTGGTTGAAAAGGAAATAAGAAAGCCTTGAAAGGATCAGAGTTGTAATTAGCCTATTCATTGTTTAAATGCAAATTCGGGTTCACAGACAGATGAGTTTTTTCCTTGTTTGTGTTCTTAATTCTGTTAGTAAATCTTACTCTCTTAAATGCACAAAATCCCATTACAGAGTAATATTCATCACAAAAATTAATCCCAGGGTCTACCATAATCACAAATATGAATCCCTGGGACTGTCCCAGTGCTTTGTTCACATGATTACAAAAAAATTTCCACACATCATACCTTCATACAATAGACTCTGTTGCAGCCGCTGGGCCTGCCTTGCTTTTACGGCCTAGAGGGGTGGTTTCTGTGGCAGTGGTTCTCAAACCCAAGGGTGATTCTGGACTGCTGCCTCTCCTCCTCACCTTTCTGAATTTCTGGGTGTGAGTGAGATGTGAGCTTTTCTAAGAAGTTCTCAGATTATGCATCTACTGCTAGTCCAGGGACAATGCAATAAGAATTGCTGGTTAATGTGTTTTAGAGATTGGGACAAATTTGAGCCCAGCTGAACCAACTGTCTTCCACTTTCACACCCTACCAAGGTGTAGGATTCCCAACTGATACCAAGAAAACAAAAGATAGCCAAGGACTTCAGTTCATGCCGAGGTACGAGTGACTGACGTCAACTCTTACCAGCTTCTTCCTTGAGAGGAGGTTGGAGGGAGGAAGATGATAGGTCAACTGAAATGACAGGGCCGAAAGGGAAGAGGGGAGGGGCTGAGAGCACTAAGCAAATGGTGCTCTCCATCTTGTCTAGCCCAGACTGGCTTTACAGATGAGGGCCTCTTCCTCTAAGCAAACATCTGTTTCTATGTCTTTTGGTTTTAAATGAAACAAGAAGAGGAGAGCTAAGAGAGTCAGGGTGGGTTGAATGATTTAGGGTCCTTGGTGCCCCACCTACAGTCACCTCCTATACTGGAACGTTCTTACAGTTCTGCCTGTAGTTATCTCACTAGGTGATATTAGACTCCAAAAGGACGAAAGTCATATTTGATAATTGGTATGTTTGGTTAAGATGTAAAATGAACTGGACAGATTTGTGCTGGTCCTCTTAATCTGGAATTCTAGAAGGCTTTGATTTCTTAATATCACTAAACTGTGTGCACTGCGCAAAATAAAGCAGTAGAGTCAATAATAATTAGGTTCCCCCTTCCCTGAGCAGAGCTGAGGACTAAGTAAGATAAGGAAATAAGCTCTTGCTGCTGATGGAATAACTCGGGGTAGAAGAACCTGTGAAGAGGATGATTCAACAAGCTTGGAGAAAAGTGAGGAGCTCAAGAAAAGGGCTAATGCAGGCTAATACCCGCCTGCTGCCGGAGTGTTTCTTGCCCATTCATGTGGTGGGTTGAGGCCCCTCCTTTGATTTCACTGACTTCTTCAGCAAAGAACCAATCAAAACATGTGCAGTCAGAGACAAGCCTAGCCCAGAGTAGAACTGTAGGGGAATAGGGCTACCTAGAAGAATTGCTATGGCAGGGTACTTTCTTCATGTCGGGGACAGTTTTTTAAATGGTGTATTGGCATGGTAGATATTAAGACAATGATGAAAGAATTTTTAAAAGGAAAACAAGACTTCCTACATAGGCTCATTCTGTTCCTTCAAGTACCTTTTTTGATCCATTTGGAGAGTTTAATAATAGTGGAATAAGAATACACACTATTATAAGCATAGTTCATAGGTCAATTATGTGGAAAGCCCAAGGGCTTGGTCAAAACAGCATAATTTCCAAGTCAAGTAATAAGAATGTAATCTCCTCTATGAAGAATTTTATTGAAAATGGTAGGCAAGCAGATCCTATGGTCAAGTCCAGACTGTAGACTTGATTTTCTGTGAATATGTTTAATTGTGGTCATGACATTGTGATAATTACTAATACAGAAGTCAATAGTGTATTAACTACTAATGATCATATTAAACTCTTCTAGGATTTATGTAAAAAGTAGCTAATTTGAAGTCAGTTCTACCATTCATACTTGAAAAATAGGATCCTCATCAATAAATTAACATGTAAATCAATAGTCATATGGCATCTACAAAGAGTCAGTGTCAGGCAGCAGCTTCAAACCCAAAGCACTGAGTGGATATGAAGTGAAATTTTAGTTGATGCAGAAAGTATATGATTAGGAGTGCTGTATCAATGATTTCATGTAATCCATGACATCTTCTTTCTTTAAAAAATCTTATTCCCTAGATGCCGAAAGAAATAGTGATTCTTTTTCATAATATTCTGATACTTATAATAATGTAACCTCCTAGAGCAATGATGATAAACACCAGCTGTAATAGTTGTTTGTGACTTCCTTCTGTTAGACGGTGGTGCACTCAAATAATAAGAATGCCAGAAGCTGGAAGAATTTTTGTTAAATAAGGGACGTAGAAGGCAAATACCTGTTGTTAGTCAGCATCTGCCACGGTTTGGCGTAGGTGTTAAGTTTTAGAAAACTCAGAAAAATCCTGCAAAGAAAAATGCTTCTGACAGAATGAAGAGAATTTTTTCATATCAAAGTCATTTTATAAAACTGATGTGCAATAACTTAGGACAATACACTCCTGTGCAATGTCTCATCATCATTAGCATATTATTAATGTGTTGATTAATAATCTTCATTTTCATAGGATTGATCAGTTAAAATGGAACCATATAATCAATCCTGAGATAATTAACAGGTAATAGGATCAATACTGCTTCTGCTCATGGCCAAAGGCTTCCTTTTCCCATCTGGTAGGTATATATTTGGTGAGTCTTGATATGCTTCCTAGGGGAATAAAAACATATGGGCAACAGCTAACTCTAAAACTGTTAATAAATTAAATTGAGAGTATCAGTGGGAAAATTGACAATAGAGCTAATATTCTTCCTCTATAGGTGATTAATAGATGGCTAGATATCACATTTGTTGTAAGCTGCATGGCAAGGGCTATGGTTGACTACTAATACAGGGATAAGTGAAATAGATGTTCTCTGGGGTAGAAAATGTACAAGTGAGGTTTTGGTTTCATAATGGAAATCAGCAATAACTCTTCCTTCTCATAGTAGGACTGCTATTTGTAGGATTACTGAGATTTGAATAATTGGGGTAAATGTCTGGTATAGCACCCCTAAGTTCGTAGTTCCAATAAATAAGAGACATAAATATTAGAGATCAAGTTTGTCCTCAGTGGCTGTGAATTAACTTTAGTTGTTTTTAAGTAATTAGACTAATCATTGCTAGAATATAATGAATTATGTAGTTCTTTATTGTTATGCCTTTTGCGTATGTGGTTATTTTAGGTTTTTTGTTTATTTTTCTTCTTTCTCTTTCTTTTTTTTTTTCATTATTGTTTCTTATATGCAGCTCTTAATAAAATGGCTTGGTGAGAAGAACAGAATTATTGGAAATAAAATCAAGATTACAAGATGTAATCCTAATATTGTAGGGTAATGAAAGAAGCAAATACATTTTGCTTCATTTTATTTCTCAAGGGACTGGATGTTTTGGTGTTTCAAGTTTTTCAAGCACGAATGATAGTGTAAAATAGAACCAGAAATCTTAAATTGAAAATCGCTAAGTGATGTTAGAATTACTGATAAGACAGTAATGATTCCTGGTGCTAATCCTAATTGGGGAATGTCATTGAGGAGCAATTTAAACTCTCAATTTAAACTTTCAAACTTTTACTTGAAAAGGTTGTTATATGAGTTCCTTGATTAATTTATAGTATGTATGCAGATCAGCTTTTGAAATATTCTATAGGTGCCATTTCAAAGCACTATGGTTGAATCATAATTTCAAAGCGCTGCCCTTAACAAATACTAGGTTTTGTGAATGTTACCATTTCTTTATTTAAAATTCTTAAAATAGCATCTGTTTTTTTTCAAATCTATAGGTGGCATAGCTCATGAATAGAGAACATCTTTCGATGAGATTAACGTATTGATCAGAATTTCTATGGGTAGTACTACTTACCAAGTTCCAGTAGGTGAAATTTTCTAGGTTTTGAGTCTGCTGAAATTATGTATGAATCAAAGTTAAAATTTCAGTCTGTATAACTTCCTATTGTTTTTGTGGTGAAGAATAGATGATTAATTTCACCCATTAAGTATAGAATTCAGCAAAGAATTTATAAAGATGAAAAAATAGAATTAAAATAATTACAGGTAACATAGTTCATACTGTTTTTACTTCATGAGTGTCTATTGTGTTTATGTAAGATAATTTTGCACATAATGAAATGCAATTATAAGGGTATGGTCATACAAATGTAGCTATTTTTCATAAAATAGTTATGAAATCATAAAAGTTATATTTGAAACTATAGTTGGAATAGGGCATACCATTATGATATAAGGAATTTTAACTAATAAATCACTTTGACAAATTGATATAACAATTTTTAGTAATAATTTATCTGTTAGAAAAGTCTTAGTCATAATGAGATTGAAACTAATTTTGAGGAATTTCATTTTCCGGAGGCTGGGTGTTTTAGAAGTTCAAATGTTTTGAATATCTAAGCTTTCATAGAAGTTGATTTTTCAAATGTTTGAAAATTCTTCAAAAAATGTGATAGAGAGCATACCTCCTGTTTTCAGGCAAATGCTTCTCTAACTATAAATGTTATTAGCATTATTGTTTTTAGTGAAATAGTAACTTTATAGATAAGACAATGTTTCATGCTATGTAATCATATAAAACTAGATAGTCTGAGTATTATCATATAGCACACCAGAAAGACTGAAAATATGTTGGGGGTGGTAAAACCAAGAATATCATTGTAAAGTGGGCTTTTGGCTCATGTAACATATGGTGTAAATCCTGAAAACAATAAGAATCAGTCTACAAAGCCACCTACTGTTACAGACAGGATATGGTGGAAATGGGCCAAAACAATATATATTGTTGTGATGGTTAATTTTATGTGTCAACTTGGCTAGACAATGGTAACCAGATATTTGATCAAGTACTATTGGATGTTGCTGTGAAGATATATTTCAGATGCAATTAACATTTAAATTAGTAGAGTGTGAATAAAGTGGATTACTCTCCATAATGTGGGTGGGCCTCATCCAATCAGTTGAAGCAAAATGTATTTGCCTCTTTCATTACTCCTATTTGTTCATTCATTAACATTTTCTCTCCTATATTATTTTAGTTTTAATGTTCTCTATGTTATTTAATCCCTTTGTGGGCCCGCTTCTAAAACCAAGGCTAGATTTTCACCACCAGCATTAGGGTTTCTGCTATCACCAACAGAGAACTAGGATGAGATGGTCAGAAGGCTAAAAATTTTCTAGTGTACTCTAGAGCTACAGTAGAGACAGTTAGAAACAAAACAAAACAAAACAAAATATGCCTTATTTTAGAATGGTGAGAAAGAGCTAATATAACCTAAGAGAAGAAAGACTAAAACATTTCATGAGGATTAACAGCCATCTTCAGCTTGGAACACTCCTACATGTTTATTAGAAGGAACTTAAAACGAAGAATCTTCTATGCCTTTAAAAATGTAACACTGAGACATCCATATATCATTTCAACTCTACTGGAAGAGGAGCCGTTACAACATATGGACATTTGTAAACCTGAGACATGAGAGCATATAAACCCTTCATTTTTGGGTTATGCATATTCTGAATAAAAATAGGTTCATTCCAGGCAAATAAACATGTAGAGGCAGCTACAGAGTGTTCCACATTTATTTAAGTAATTATTCCCCCTTCAGGAAAATATTTCACAACTGCAATGGGGCAGTGAGGAGAAATCAAGCAAGTTAAAATGCCTTCAAGTATAACCAATGGCCTGGGGACCCCAGAGAAGGAAGTCATATGTAAAGAAACTATGCAGTCTGGCAATCCTTAGAAAACAATTCTAGGAACAGAAAATTTTAGCCCCTTTAACTGCTCTAACAAGGCTTTCTGCATGTCATCTGCCATTCTCAACCCAGCATCCAACCCATAAAAAGGTAGCAGATTCTAAGGAGAAACTAGATTTTATCCTCAAAAATAGAGGTAAATGTGCAGGGAGGTTAAGAAATGATCAGAAATGGACAAAAATATGAGTAAATATAGTACAATTCTCCTGTCACTGGCTCATCAAGAACCAAAAATAACTTTCCTTCTTTTAGTTTTTTGTTTCTTTAGTTTCTGGGCTGCATAGCCCTTTGAATATTAATATTAATTATCTCTTCAGGTTATATAATAAAAGGAAATAACAAATTTGTTTCAGAATTCCTAGGAAAATTTTCTAGGTTTCATAGCTCTCAGATATCATCTACTGCATTTTTTGCTTTCTGTCACTAAGTAAAGCGTATAAAGCATTAACTGAGAAATAAGAAGAGCTCCCCCATGCATCCTCAACAGTGTTAGGACCTAGCACAACTTTGCAAGATCAGTAGATTCAGAGACCCTTACAAATCCAAAAGAATGTTGATGTTTTCACTTTTGTAAGTGGTCAGTGTCTATAGTAAGAAACAACAAAAATTATTGAGAACTAACTTGATAAATATGTTTGTAAGCACAACACAACGTGATCAAGCAAATGAAATTCTGATCTTCTTAACCAACAGAGGCAAGGATGGCTAGACTCTGATTTTTTCCTGTGATGGTAAGACCTCTGAGAACTAACATTTTCAAAAGATTCTCCCCCGCCCCACCCCACCCCCGACTGTTGACTACGGGAGGTTCTGAAAAGTGCAATCATCAAAAAAAGCTAAATGGCACAATATCAACTTCATCATCTGTAGCCATTTGGATTTCAATTTTCACTAAAGGTTATTTCATTCTCCCACACCCCAACCTCAGCATAACAGACGTGATACTATCACCTCCAGCTTCTTCTTTGCTCTTTGATGCGATGAAATGAGTTGTTTCCAGAATATTTTGCATGACTAAGAAGAAAGAGATTGGATAAAATATTATAATTTACAAATCTCACTTGGAAAAATATGTGCATATAAATCAATATTTCTGGTGAAGGTCCCCAAATCCTTTTAGTCTCCCACTGAATTCACTCAGTGTTTCACATATGAATACATTCAGAGGAATAATGCATTGCGAAAGTGTTTCATTTGATAAAAATGGCTACAAAAAAATTTAACAAGACAATCTCAGCTTTAATCCTTATTCAAGCCTTCAAAAGAGAGGTGGGAATCAGCCATGCCATTTGTCCTAAAGTTGCCAAGGTGAAGGCCTAAGGGAGAAAAGTGTCTAGTCTCTAGCCATATAAGTAGTGCCATTCTACTCAGAAAAGAAAAATTCTTTTCACATACACACACACAAACACACATATTCTAGGAGGTAGTCTGGTAAAATGAACAGAACTTGACAGGGCTTTGGAGTAGGCCTGAACCAAATCTGAATTCAAGCTCTTCGCCGGGGTCAAATCACTCTTGACCTTGGCATGCCATTTAACCTTATCAAGCTTCAAGTCCTTCATTTGGAAAATGGAGGTAATCATATCTATCTCCTGGATTTTGTGAGAATTAATACAGTATTTTGTGTACATAAACCTGTTACATAGTAGGCTCATGTCCAATGGTGGCATCACACCTTTCATAATCCCCATTCCCTAGCTGTAACAGGCTGGCAAGGAAAAATAAAAGAACCATAATTTAAGTAACAGTTTTTCAATTATATCTAGTCTTTCAAGCTATATGATCTTTGCCTAGGTAAAAAAAATCTCATGTTTCTGAAACCCTAATGTTATCAGCTTCTCATGGAAGGGATAAGGCAGTAAAGTCTAGACATCAGACACAAAGAGGCCAAAAGAATATATAAAACAGTGCATTTCCCTAGAGTTGACTTGTTACTGAGGTAAGACCTTAGTTCTTAACTCTTAACACACCCACATAGCCACCACCTTAGACACAGCGGAGAAACCTCCTCTCTGATTCCAGCTCTATCTTCCCTAAGGTTCCTTGGAAAACGAAAGATGTTTCTCTTTTATTTTGTCGAGTGAATCATCCATTCACTCCACCAAATGCCATCTACCTGGTTCTTGGGCAGAACATTCTGGGAAGTACAGGAGAAGAAGAACAGAAGGAAAGAGTCACTCATAGATGTCCTCGTTTAGGATACGACAGCCTCCCAGTGATGAGCACTCCCACACTGCCCAGAAATCCGGTAGGCATCTCTGGTGTGTTCTTATGTGTTTTTCCACCAACGAGAAATGGAGAAGAAAACAGACCCATCCTGCTATGACCCCTTCCATGGAATCTTCTCAGTTCTCATGAAAGCCAATATCCTTCCTCAATCACCTTTGTGGGTAAAGAGGTACTAAGGTTTCTCCGTTCAAACTGCCTACACTTCCCAGTCTCTAGACTTATTGTAGCTAGTCTCCCAGGGCCAGCAGCTTACACACGGCTGATGACTGCTCTCCACCACCAGCTCTTCCTCTGTCATAACCATACACACCATAGGTCACTCCGCTTCCAGTATACCCTTTGCAGTCCCCATCTGAACACTGATGGCTCCAGATTCTTTATGGGGGGCAGGAGGGTGCACTTCCTTTGTGTTTAGTAGTAATAGAAATCTCCTCACACACTTGACTGAAGAATTGCTGAGCTCCTTAGCCCTCACTTAAAGAGTCACCCTCCCAATGTACATCTCTCCTTTCCCCTAGAAAGAGTAGATGGGACTCCTGACTTTGGAGTTGGGCCTATAAACCTCATCAGAGATAACTCATCCTTCTGAGAAATAGCAGATCCCCTCCTCATTGGCTCCCAGATGAAGGGGAGCATTCTGAGCCCTGGTTTGGTCCAACCTTCAGACTTTATAAACTCGAAGGTATCCTAGCTGGCCTTTTACTAGACTGAATGTTGGGTTCAAATACTGTTTACCATCCATCTATTAAGTATCCTGGATTGTTAGTGTCTCTGCAGGTGACAATGGACTAGTCCTAGACTTTTTAATTTCAAACAATTGCAACACTTTTGGTGGTAAACAGCTCTCAAAACTTCTTCCTTGATTAGAATGGACCAAAGAGAGAACTCTTTAAATTGTTACGGTTGTGTTTTGTTTTGTTTTCTTTTCTTCTCTTTTGTTTCTGAACCTGCTTAGCGTGTGCCTGGGGAAAAAGGTGTATAAACAGTTCATTGCCACCAATATACCACCAAGAATTCAGATATCTTGTCCTCAAACAAAAAGAAGCCAGTATGAATTATAATTCTAGGGCTTTGCTGATTGATTTCTAGACAGGCTGTCTTTGGGAGGAACACTTTCCTTGAATACAGAACCAAGACCCAGAGTTACTAGACAAGGATCTGCTGTCAGATGATCATCAAAGGCAATACCGTGGCCTTGGCTTTTGAGAGAAGAAAGGATCTTTATTTGTCCGTTGAGATCTCTGAAATAGCCTAGAAGTAGAGATTGAAAAAGAATTCTTTTAGCTTTCTTAAAGAAGCAGGTGTTCCTTTCTTGACTGGTGTAGAATCTGGCTTCCTGAGGCTGAGAGGGGCATTTTAAAGCATATTGCTACTGCTTTTATGCTGTTTCTGTTTCCAGAGCAAAAAACCGAATGGGATTTTTTTTTCCCCTCAGTCCAGTTCCATTTGCTCTAGACTAGTGAATTTCTTTTCAGCTTATTATAATCGTTTTTAAGTTTTAGCTTTTTAATGGTATTACCACCTTTTTTCTTTTGCTGTTATATGCAATTTAATTGGAAGCTGTTAGACAATTGTCATTTGAAACAGGAGTCTCTGCTGCCTTTTCTACCATTATTTAACTGTTATTTAAGTCCAGTATAATATGCATGATTCTAAAATACATAGTAACAGGCTTTTTAGTTTTGTTCATTTATCTGCCTAGAGTAAGAGAAGTTGATTCTTTGAAAAATAAGTCAAATTTAGTTTGTTTCTCAGGAGGGAAAATTTTTACAATCAAGCCCTATTTTCCTACTCATTTGTAGTCCACTATTTTGATTATGAGTTCTGAAAACCTCCATATAATGGAATCCTCTTTTAAATTGCTCTGAACTATCAAACAAGAGCTATTATTTCTCATTCGATTAGCCAAACAGACTTGTTTTCAGGAGGTTGCTTGATAGTGGATCTCAGGAAACACTCAGTTTTCTCAGGAATAGGAGATTGTGATTAAGTACAACTCTACCAGCAGCAATTATGATTCAGAATCCCACACAGCAGGAGTTGTGAGAGTTGTGTTTCAACAATACGGTGATCTGGGGCAAATATTGATATTTCTATACTTTGACATTGAGAATGTTGTTGCCATCTGTGGCAGACATATGGTATCTGTTGACTTCAAACTCCAGTAGTCATTTCTCTACCCCTTTTTCTAAGTTGGCAGAGCCTGCATCTCATGAGAGGCTGAAAATGTCAGATGTTTACTTCATCATTCTCCCTTGAAGGTAGGGGTAGTCACATGACCCAATTCCGACTAGTGAGGTATAATGAGAAATCTCAAGGAAAGATTTTTTTTTCCTAATTAAGAGAGGGTGGGGGGATTGAGAGAGAGCAAGGTCCCACTCCACCTGATAAAAGAGGCAAAAAGACCCCCCCTCACACTTCCTGCTTTTGGATGTTGACATGAGAGGATGTGATGTTTGGAGATACTATAGTTATCTTGTGACAAAAGGTATCCCTGACATATCAGAAAAGCCATACTGGAAAGACAGGAAGCATTTGAGTCTTCAATAATTGTTGAGCCACTGAAATAACCCTGGAATTACCTACCTCCAGATTTTCTCTTGAAGAAAAATTAACCCATAAGAGTACTTAGTACTTCTGGCTGCCAATGTCCTGTTCTCTACTTCTGGACACATAGGAGCACAGAACTTCACCACCAAAGCAAGCATGGCCCTATGACCTGACATGAAATGAGACCAGAAGTGTTGTGTGCCATGTCCAGTGACTCCCTGCCACCCTTCCCTGCAGTGATAATCATGGGTGCATGTACTACCTCTCTTCCCCACTCCCAAATAAACCTCCCTGGGATCAACTCCCAAATGAACCACTTGCTCTTAAACACTTGTCTCAGAGTCAGATTCTGGAGGAACCCAAACCAAGACCCTATCCCTGCATAAGTGGACCCAATCTTTGGGGATTGTCAATCAAGGTACAATACATGGTGTGTCTTTGATAGTTGGACTTTGAAGGGGATCACACAAAGGCTATCTTCAGGGAGGTCGAGGCTCTTCTAAGGGTCTGCTCAGTCCTTCTTTATGGATTCCTGCAGCCCCTCTGACACTTGTCTTTTTTTCAACTGGATTCCTCAGTTGTTCTCTCAATTCTATGAGTTACCCTACATACTTTCAATAAATTCATTTTAGGATGAGATAGCTAAAATTTCTGTTACTTGAAGTAAAAAAAAAAAAAAATAGTGACTATAAATGATATGTTAAGCTTCTTTTAGTTAAAAGATTTTGTGATAAAAATGAGTTATAAAAAGTATAAAAGCACTAAATGCTATATATTTATTATTTATAAAATCAAATCAATAGAAGTGACTTGAAAATGTCAATATTTCATGTTTCTTCACATTTTACTTGAAATAGCATCTCTAGCTGGTGAGATTGTCTTTCTAACATTTCAGCACAATACCCACGAACGGTTATTGCTCTGGAAGAGCACAATAACTTGGGGCAGGGAGGGGTCATTGTGGTTGCTATTGTTTTGCTTTTATCTGTGGTGGCTATTAAGTTTCCATTATCTAATATAGAATCTTAAATTAAATGGTTTTAAGAATAAAATGTTCTTAAGAGATTTCTATGCAAAGAAATCCATAATGCTATAATCATAGCAAAATCTTATTTATGCTAATCTTACATAACAGAACATGAGAACTCATAGATCAAAGCTATTTAAATATGATTTAAAAAGAGGCTCCTAATACCCAAATCTAGGACAAGTTGAGAAACAAAATAATGAGAGTAATTAATTATAACTCAGAATATTATGGATATATTTATATTTATGAGTCCATATTGATATAAATAATTGAATAAATAAATGAATAAATAAATTGGAGAGTGAAATTCCAATTAATAAATATAGAAGGAATAAAGGCAATATAAAATCATCATTTGGTAACATCACAATAATAACTATTCCAGTCAAGAATCATTAATAGATGCTAAAATTAGCAGGTGAAAGTGTGATGAGAAACAGAATATTTACAGTCTTGAATACCTCCAAGATACTTGCCAAATACAAAGAGGAAAATAGTAATGTTACAGTGGAAAAACTTGGAAGATTCTGCTTTATCCAAGTGATCCAAGTTAACGTCACCAGTAATGAGACAAATGGCATCAGGCGCCTCCTGATTTGATGTGCTGGGCCACAGGGTGCCCAGATATTTGGTTAAGTATGATTTATGGGTATATTCACAAGGGTGTTTCTAGATGAGATTAACATTTGAATTGGTGGCCTGGATAAAGCAGATTGCCCTCCCCAACATGGGCAGGCATCATTCAATCTGTCAAAGGCTTGAGTAGAATACATAGACTGAGTAAAAAAGAATTCTTTCTCTCTGCCTTACTATCTTTGAGCTGGGACATGAATCTTTTCCTGCCTTTGCGCTCAAACTTTGGCTGAAGCTATACCATTGGCTCTCCTAGGTGAGAACTTCTCAGCCTCCATAATCACATGAGCCAGTTCACACACACACACACACACACACACAATCAGACCAAAACAGGGGAACATTTTACGAAATAACTGGTAAGTAGTCTTCAAAAGTCAAGGCCATGAAAGACAAACAAAGGCTCAGGAACTTTCACAGATTGGTGGAGACCAAGAAGGCATGTCAACCAAATGTAGTGTGAGATCCTAGATTGGAATGTGGTCCAGAAAAAGGTCATTAGTGGAATACTGATAAAATTTGAATGAAGACTATAGATTAGTTAACAGTGCTGCAGCAATACTAACTTTTTCTTTCTGGCAATCGTATTGTGGTTATATGAGATGTTAACTTTTGGAGAAGCTGGGTAAAGGGTATGTAGGAATTTTTTGTGCTGTTTTTACAACTGTTTTATAAGTCTTAAATTATCTTAAAATGAAAAGTTCAGAAAATGAAAAAAAAAGTTCAAAACATTATTTAAAGTAAATTATACAAACATGCACTGGAATAGCAACTGGAGGTGGAGGCTACACTGAGGGAATAAATGTGAAAAGTATCCAGAATATTGATTATGCCCCTGAAATCGTACTGTATTCAGAGCAAGCTGTGGTCGCACTGTGAAAAGCAAAATGGAAATAAGAAACTACATGTAAAAAAAAAATTACAAAACAGCCTGAAGAACAATACAAAAATGATGACTTATCCAATGCATAAATGTCAAAGGAATTCAGAGTAAAGAACAAATTGAAGAAGAGATTGGATTATTAGGAAGAATGTGACTGGAAACAAGTGAATGATTTTGATGTATATGAGTAATGTCCTTTCTCTATTAATTTGTTACATAATTTTATTAAATAATAAAATTATAAATATGTATTTCTTTATAGAGGAACATAGATATTCTATTTCTTTTAAGAAATATGTATGTGTCTATAAATTAAAAATATAATTTTTATCTCTATACGTAGAAAAGGGTAAATACAGAGAATTGTGCATAAGTCAGAAAATTCTATGAAAAATTTGGAATTGCATTCCAGAGAAAAAAAGAAACCGATAAGCCCAGTAGTTACACAACAAATAATGGAAAGAAGATGCAATAGTATAGAATATAATAATAATAGTGCTATAGTATAACTGCAAAAATTTGAGCATTTCCTATATGCCAACCAATTAAGGACTTTACATGTTAATTCATATAATCCTCACAATATATGAGGTGGGTCTGCTATTGTTCCCATTTTACAGAAAATGGCAAAAATGGGGTTTGACTATACGCAGTTTAGCCCAGAGGCGAGGCTTTTAACCACAAAGCCACACTGCTTCAAATTAACAACAACAACAACAAAAAAAGACGACTAAAAAGCCTAGTTTTCCCTTCTTCTGGGAGATGAAAGTTCTAATTTACAATACTTTTATGCCTTCATATAATCAGTACCCAGAAAAAAGATCTTCCTGTCTCCAGGAGGTGATGGACTAGGGCATGGGTGACAGGTGAGGAGCCGAAAGAGGAGTCGAGGGTATGGGAGAGGTGATGAGAAGCATCAGACTTCAGGATGTAGAACCCACACCCATCGCCCTGTCGCTGAGACTGACGGTGGCTCCCCAAGAGTCAAGGGCTCTCAAGGGGATTAGAGTGAACCATTACTGCCTCCCAGACCTGCCTCGTTCCCAAGAGGATTTCCTACATGTGACATGATTAGAAAATGGTCTTTCAGGTAGAATTTGATTCGACTGGCAAAGTCAAGCTTTATCACAGGAATCATTTGGCTCCAAATTGGTGACTGGGAGGAGAATCAGCAGAGGACAGAGGACAAATGCTCCGAAGTGTGAATTTAGATTTGAAATGCATCCTCAGTTCATATATTCTGTGTTTAGAAAATATGGTCACCAATAGTCAGGACTCACCGAGGTTAATTGAGTTGTAAAAATAACATGACGAAACCCATAAAATTATGTGACCATCCCTGCCTATAAGTGATGATACTAGAACTGATTCGTAAAGGATATATAGAAATTTTCCAGATGAAAAGGGTAGAGAGTGAGCTGAAAGGGTCTCTGATGAAATGGGAATGACATGCACAAGTGTATGAAGCACAATTTCACCATACATGCAGAAGATGTTTTTTTTCCCCCTGTCATGCACATCTTGGTGGACGGTGGTTTCATTTACTGGGATGGGGAGAAGGTATGGGTGGGTCATGGAAGAGTTTCTTCCTGGCTATGATAATTTGAGATTCCTCTTAGACATCCATTTGGAGAGGTCAAGTTGACAGAGTCTGGAGTGTCAGGCAGAGGTCAGGGCTGGATATAGGTTTGGGAATCTCTGGCACAGGTGGCTTAAAGTTTGGGGATCAGATGAGGTTGCCCAGGTGGAGGATGTAGCAGGTGCAGAGAAGGGGATCCTGGACACCTTCATTTTAGATGATGAGCAGAAAAGCAGGATCCAGAAAAGAAGAGCAGGCAATAAAGAAGGAAGAAACTCGGGAGAGTGACACGGATGAAAAAGATGAAAGCGTTTTAAGAAGGAGATCTGCGCGTAGTTTAAAACATTTTAATAGATGTTGGAAGGTCAAGATATTTCACATAAAAATGTGCTCTCCAGCTTCCTATTCTCTCATCCACTCACTCTTGTCTCCCTGATCACTAAGACTTGTCAGTCCTTATTTATCATGATGTTTGCATCATTGAATGTCCGCAGGAGAGAACTATTTCTCTGTGCACAATTCTCTCCATCAAAGCTAGGAAAACAAAAGATGGCCTGAAAGAGCCATGTGTCGAAAAGCAAAGCTGGAGATAGAGTATTTCTTTATGTGAAGTAAAGAATAGTGTATGTGTTTTAATAAGGAAACAAAGCCTCTTCAAAAAACAAACAAAAAAAACCAACAGCAAAAAACGGCTCTGCCTATTTTACTCAATTATAATTCATTACCTAGTTGGCTTCTGTGGGCTTTTGAATTGTTCCTACCCTAAATTCATTTGCAGATTCAGTTCCCAGAACAAATATTTCACAAATGGTTTTGTCATGTTATTTTTCCAACTCAATTAACCTCGGTGAGTCCTGACTGTTGGTGACCATATTTTCTAAACACAGAATATATGAACTGAGGATGCGTTTCAAATCTAAATTCACACTTTGGAGCATTTGTCCTCTGTCCTCTGCTGATTCTCCTCCCAGTCACCAATTTGGAGCCAAATGATTCCTGTGATAAAGCTTGACTTTGCCAGTCGAATCAAATTCTACCTGAAAGACCATTTTCTAATCATGTCACATGTAGGAAATCCTCTTGGGAACGAGGCAGGTCTGGGAGGCAGTAATGGTTCACTCTAATCCCCTTGAGAGCCCTTGACTCTTGGGGAGCCACCGTCAGTCTCAGCGACAGGGCGATGGGTGTGGGTTCTACATCCTGAAGTCTGATGCTTCTCATCACCTCTCCCATACCCTCGACTCCTCTTTCGGCTCCTCACCTGTCACCCATGCCCTAGTCCATCACCTCCTGGAGACAGGAAGATCTTTTTTCTGGGTACTGATTATATGAAGGCATAAAAGTATTGTAAATTAGAACTTTCATCTCCCAGAAGAAGGGAAAACTAGGCTTTTTAGTCAAGTCTTTTTGTTGTTGTTAATTTGAAGCAGTGTGGCTTTGTGGTTAAAAGCCTCGCCTCTGGGCTAAACTGCGTGTAGTCAAACCCCGTTTTTGCAGAGAGTTCTCTTGCACAGTTCAGACTGACAAGAAGAGATCACCATGTCTGAACACTTGCCAAACGGGACCCATGGAGGGCAGCTGGGAAAGGCTGAGTAATACAACCAGAAAGATGGGAAAGTTAACACCCTAAGGAAGCAGATTTCAGTAATGAAAGGCAGATGATACAGGAGACAGCAGATATTTTGTCTGTCATTCCTTCCCCTACGGACTGTTCTGAAATGCAATCATTTCATTTGGCCTCTTTGGAAATGTCTCAGAAAACGGGGAACCAGCTATGTTAGTTCTGAAGCCTTGATTGGCTTGGTAGTTCCCTTGTCATTTCCCTCCTTCTTTCTTTGCGTTTCTTTTTCCCTTTATTCTCACTTACCTGGGACTGTATCTCATTAAAACATTAGCATGAAAGCTATCTCCTTAGACTGTCTTTTCTAAGAAAGCCGGTTTGAAGGAATTTGTAGCAGAAGTGGGGTAGTGATAATGGCTGGCATGCTGTGGCATCAAAATTACTAATGCTCTTACTTACAGTTGACTAAGGTGGAGGTTTAGGATAAGGCTTGGGATAGCAAGTTGCCACTGCAATTAATCAATATGGGGGTAATAGTAATTATAGCATGACTGTTGTTGTTAGCTACTTATGATGGTATTGAAATCCTTGATAGGTTCTAGGCAACTAATTGTCATTTTTTGGCATCCTGGGAAAGCCATAGATGGCTCTAAGGCAGAAGGTAAGACCAAATTGTAGATGCATCAAGCAAGATCCAGAGAAACAGCAGTGGGGGCAAATCTCGAAGGTGTTAGATCAGAGAACTGGAACTTAAGACCAAACAGGAAAGAATTCATTTAAATGGACAACTTATCTATAACTTGGAATTTAATGTCTAGCAAGTTTCAATAACTTCTCAATAAAATTTAATGTCTACCAGTCCTAATAGTTAGTTGGGATGCCTCTCAGCCTGAATTTACAATGGCTCAGTACGTTGGGGTGGAGTTGTTGAAACTTAGTTGGCAGAGTAATAAGGAAGGGGTCAAAAGGACTAAGGAAAAGAAAAATTAGAAAGAAGACAGGCAAAGCCACCACCTGATTATATTCTCCAGGAGGGACCAGGTAAGAATTTCTTCACTAAGAAATACACAGATAATGGGGGTACCAACATTGTTGAGAGACTCACTGTTGGCTGTCCTCTTCAGACCAGGGTTGACAGTGGAAGACCCTGGCATAGCATTGGGCTTCTGAAAAAGCAGAGGCCAGGTGAATGTAATTACTATATTGAGCAGTATGGCCAGAACAGCAATCAAAGGGCCTTGGTCCAAAATGCAAAGTGATCTGTTATTAGAGCTAATCGATGGTAGTTTTCCCAAAAGAAACGTAGACAGACAACCATTTAGAGCAGTGCTTGTCAAAGTGTGGTCCTAAGATTAGCAGCTTTAGTATCACCTAGGAACTTGTTTGAAATGAAAATTCTCAAGCCCCTCTCCAGACCTACTGATGCAGAAATTCTGGTGATGTAGCCCATCAATTGTTTTAACTAGCCCTCTAAGTGATTGGATGATTGGATGCATGCTAAAGTTTGAGAACAGCTGAACTGAGGTTTTGCTTAATTTGTACAATTGAAAAGAATTGAAAATTGATGAGTGTAAGGCTGATGTCAAGACAAACTTGCAATTTTCAGTCACTAGATCTAAGTCACTTCATAGATCCAGAGCCCATGGATTGAAGGGAAATTTGTGTCCCCACATGACACTGAATGCATGGCAAACATTTCTCTAACCTTCCTTGCAATTGCCAGAGTAATTGTGCCTCGAAGAAAAGGGAATGCCCAGACAACTTGAAGATGATTAGAATGAGGTCACAGCTGATACTGATATTGGAGAACTCAAAACACCACCCTGGCCGTCTAGTTAAAATGGAGGCTTGTAGACACCAGAATGTAAATGATGTTTGGGATCAAATCTACCTCACAATTGATCCAATAGATCCAAGGACTCACTCTGTGGCTATTTCTCCAGTCTCTGGCATACTTAGAAGTTGGCCTTTGGTTTCCTGACCTATGAATTAAAGAACGTTATGATCCAAAGGTGCAATGCATCTTCCTTTCAGGCCAGAACAGTAAAACAGAAGCAATATCACCTCCCAGCAGTAATTACAGAAATTTGCACCAACAGTGACTTAAAAGATTCAGAGATGGTAATTCCCATAATATGCCTAGTCATTTCACTTATCTGGCCTCTGCAAAAAAATTATATAGATCATGGTGGGTTCCAGTGGACTATCATAAACTTAAGTAGTGTCTCCAATTATAGTATCTGTGCTTAGATATGAATTTTATTGAAGCAAATCAACTCAACCTCTGGCACATTATTCGAGGCTATCGTTTTGCTAAATGCTTTATTCTTGATTCTCATCAACAGAGAGGATCAAAAGCAGCTCCCCTTTGTATTGCAAAACCAGCAGTAAATCTTCACTCTCTTGCCCAAGGCCTGTGTTAATTTTCCTGCTGTCTGTCATGGTCTATTCTGTAGTGATCTCAATCATCTTGATATCACACAGTGCATCATGTTAGCCTTGTATACTGATTGACATTTTACTAATTGAACCTAATAAGGAGAATGGGTCAAGTAATTTGAATGCCCTAATAAAACATATATGTCAGAGGGCAGGCAGTAAGTCCTTGATAATTAAGGGGCCTGCAACATCAGTGAAATGTTTAGGGGTCCAGTGATCTGGAACAGGAAGGGACACACCCTCTGAAGTAAAGCCTGAGAGCCTGACTATGGTACACTAAGTAATTGCAACTGGCCTCATGGAAAATTCACTATAACCAACTGACGGAGAAAGAAGAAACTGGCACCAATTCAAAGACAGTTTGGTAACTTATATTGGGGTTCTATAGAAATGAATCACTGACATAATACAGTCTCTCTCAGGATGACCTGAAAATATAGACATAGCCACAGGAGTTCTCAACAGTCAGGTAAATAAGATGATCTATTTTCTGGGCATCAGCCAGTTTCTCCCTTTGGTCAATCCACTGCTTGCATAGTGGGCTAATGAACAAAGTGGCCATGGTAGCAGGCTCAGATCCTATATATTGATGCAAAGGCAAAGGATTCCAGAATCCAAGCGGTGAAATTAGGATCAGTCTCTCTCACCATCACTCTCAATGACTCACTTGGAGGATTCATACTTTACGTCCCTACAAATTTGTGTTTGCTGGTTAGAGATCTTGATTCCCAGGGGAGCTTTGCTTCCTAGAAAACACATTAAATATTTCACTGAACCAGAAGTTGAACTGCTTTGGACTCCTTATGTCAGTGGAAGATCCACAAAAGAATTCCTGTACTGACTGGTTTAATTGACCCTCATTTTCAGGAGAAGCTAGGGTTATTGCTGCATAATGAAGAAAATATGAGTACATCTGGAGTTCAGGACTCACTGAGGGACCTCTTGGTGATTCTGTGCCCAATGAGAGTTGTAAATGGACACTCAAAGCAACTATTGCCTGAGAAAGGAAAACAACTGAAGGTTCACGTATATTGGGGATGAGGAACTGTACCAACGTACTGGGCAAGCAACCTAGAACAGCTAAAATGCTAACTGAAAGTGAGAGCAACTAAAATGGGTGGCAGATGAGGGGGTTGATGCATATCAGCTATGACTCTAGGACCAGCTGCAGCAGTGAGGACTGTGGCTTGGTTTGCTAATCCTCTTTAAATCTTGTTTAAGGGATTAAAACTGACTACTTGGAAGGATTGGCCTTGCACCTCCTTTCTTAAGGAAGGAGAGAAAGCATTTTGTTCTCATATAAGATGCAGGAGATTATAACAGCATGCAAGTAAATCTGATTGGTGCAGGAATGTAGTATAGGAAATCCAGTTTATGTATCACCCCGGATCCATCATTCTCTGTCCCTTCTTTGTTCCACCTACACAGCAGCCATTTACAATGCTTCTGGCTATCTGAAATATCTCACAGTGGTTAAATCCCAGCCACTGCCACTGTACACATGTAGTCCCAACTGATGTGGAGAGGCTGTTGCACTGCAGGACAGAGGCTCTGGCTGCCCCAAGAGCTGCTTTGAGAGGCTGCATAATACAACTTGGACACACAGGAAGTTAATGCCTTGTAGGGTGGACTTCACCACTGAAAGTAAGTAGAGGGAAGAATACCAGAAAATGCATTTCTCACTCTTCCTTCTCTACAATGGGCTGCTCTCAGATGCAGTGCTTCCCTGTGGCTTCTCTGGAGACATGCTGCAAATCTAAGCATCTGGCTGATGGTGTTGTGAAGGTGTGGCCATCTCAGTAGCTCATCCCCTTGAATTGTCTTTTTCTGCCTCAATTGCCTTTACCCTTATTCTTGCTTCCCTGGGAATGCACTCACCCCGCCTCACCCCAACAAAATGTTAGCATGTTAGATTTCACTGCAGGTACTTTTTCTGTAACACTGAGCTAAGATGTCAGCTATTTTTTCAAAAAAAGTGGGTGATTCAGGATTCTCAGTTTCTAGTCTGACATGTAAGGAGCTTAGAAGTCACCAGTTTGTCCCAACAAGTATAAAGCTGAACAAACAGAAAAATCAACCCCGCCTCACCCCAACAAAATGTTAGCATGTTAGATTTCACTGCAGGTACTTTTTCTGTAACACTGAACTAAGATGTCAGCTATTTTTTCAAAAGAAGTGGGTGATTCAGGATTCTCAGTTTCTAGTCTGACATGTAAGGAGCTCAGAAGTCACCAGTTTGTTCCAACAAGTATAAAGCTGAACAAACAGAAAAATCGACAACTCTTCTTAGATGAGGTTACAGGGCAAACAGCTGCCCCCCAAATTGGAGAGATGCATAAGTAAATATAAAAAATCACAACTTAGGAGAACAGAAATCCATGAGCAGACAAGTCCATGAGAACCAGTACCAGAGTAGAAAAACCTGAACTGTTGATGAATTGATGAATTGATGAAGGCCCAGTATGAACAAGTCTAAGAGTTAAAAACTACAGGGGAACCCAGTCCTAGGGAGTACTCCCACAATTCTGTGAATTTTACCTCAAAGAGCTCTACTAGGTCCTCGCAGTGAATAATGGAGAAAAATCCCCTCAAGTATCCAGCAGGGAGAGGAGAAAATGAACCGTATTGAAATATGCCAGAGGATTCTGTTCTTAACAAGCCCTACTCTAGGAGAAACTAATTTACCAGAACATTACCTGCTGGGGTTTTATCAGAGCCTAAGCATCCTGGGGGAAAGAAAATACCCAACTCCTTCCCCATCTAATCATCCTGTCCCACTAAAGTGGGGGGAAATACTGAGAAGTACTGGTGAAGCTCACAGTCTAGGGGCATGCACACACACACACAGACCTAATCACAGGACTATAAACTGCTTCCTCCACAACACACACGCACATTCTATTACTAAAGGCCTATATATTGCAATTCCTTTTACCCAGTACATCATGTTCACTTTTTAACCAAAAACTACAAGGTATACTAAAAGCCAAAAAATATCGTTTGAAGAGACATAAACAAGCAACAGAACCAGAGTCAGACAGCTATGGCAGGAATGTTGGAATTATCAGAATTTGAAAAAATTATGATTAATATGCTAAGGGCTTTAATGGAAAAAATAGACAACATGCAAAAAAAAAAAAAAAAAAAACACCAGAACATGTAAGCAGGAGATGGAAATTCTAAGAATCAAAAAGAAATGCTAAAAATCAAAAAATGCTTTTAATGGGTTCATTAGAAGACTGGACACAACTGAGGAAATAATCTCTGAACTTAAAGATTTTAAAAATTTTAAAAAATAAAGAAGAGAAAGTGGAACCATATAAAATGCCCAATTAAAACTACAATACTACAAAAGTTAAAAAAAAAATAAAAAAGTGGAAGAGAAAAATAGAAACAAAGAACAAGGGCAACAAATAGAAAACAGTAACGAATATGGCAGATATTAATTCAACTATATCAATAGTCACTTTAAATGTCGGTTATCTAAATAACCCAATTAAAAGACATTGGCAGAGTGGATCAAAAAACTAGACCTAACTCTATGCTGTCCATAAGGATCCCTCTTTAAATATAAAAACACATACAGACATAAGTAAATAGATAAAGATATATCATGCTAACACTAATCAAAAAAAGCAAGAGTAGCTAAATTATTTTCAAACAGAGCAGACTCAAAGCAAGGAAAGTTATCAGGGATGCATAATGATAAAGGAGTCGATACTCCAAGACATAACAATCCTTAATGTCTATGCACCTAACAACAGAGTGTCAAAATACATGAGGCAAAAACTGAAATTGATGAATACACTATTATAGTTGGAGATATTAACATGCCTCTATCAGTAATGGATAGATCCAGGGGGCAGAAAATCAGTAAGGACATAGTTGAGCTCAACAACACCATGAATCAACTGGATATAATTGATATTTATTGATTACCTTATCCAACATAAGATTATACATTCTATTCAAGCTCACGTGGTCACTCACCAAAATAGACCACATTCTGAGCCATAGAACACATCTAAATAAGCTTAAAAGAAAATTTATCATACAATGTTTGCTCTCAAATCACAGTGCAATTAAACTAGAAATCAATAATAGAAAGAAAGCTAGAAAATCTCGAAATACTTGGAGATTAAACAACACACTTCTAAATAACCTATGGATCAAAGAAGAAGTCTATACTCACTTTAAAAATTGAATAATTCATAACATTCCAAAGAAAGCACCAGAACCAGATGGGTTCACTGATGAGTAATACCAAATATTTAAAGAATAAATTATACGAATTCTCTACAATCTCTTCCAGCAGATAGAAGCAGAGGGAATACTTCCTAATTCATTCTACAAAGCCAGTATCACCCTAATACCAAAACCAGACACAGACCTTATTAGAAAACTACAGACTAACTAATCAATCTCTCATGAACATTGGTATACTTAAAATATTAGCAAATCAAACCCAACAGTGTATAATAAAAATTGTACATTATGACCAAGTAAGATTTATCTCAGGTTGGCAAGGCTGGTTCAACATTCAAAAATCAACTACTGTAATCCAACACATCAGCAGCAGTCGAAAGAAGAAAAATCACATAGTCATATTAACAGATGTAGAAAGAGTATTTGACAAAATCCAGCACACGTTCATGATAAAAACTCTTCAGAAAACTAGAAATATAGGGAAACATGTTCAACTTGATAAATAACATGTACAAGAAACTAACAACTAACATCACACTCAATAGTGAGAAACTCGAAGCTTTACTGCTAAAATCAGGAATTAGGCAAGGATGTTCACTCTCACCAATGCTTTTCAATATCATACTGGAAGTCCTAGCTAACATAAGAAGACAAGGAAAGGAAATAATAAAAGGAATAAAATAAAAGGTATTCAGATTAAAAAGGCAAAAAATAAAACTAGCTTTATTTGTAGATGACATGATTGTCTATGTAGAAAATCTAAAAGAATTGACCAAAAAAAAAAAAAAAAACCCCTCCTGGAACTAAGAAGTGATTATAGCAAGGTTGCAGGATACAAAGTTAATATACAGAAGTCAATTACTTTCCTTATACTAGGAATAAACTAGTGGAATTTGAAATTAAAAACACATTGCCATTTATATTAGCACCCCCAAAATAAAATACTCAGGTATAAATCTAACAAAATATGTACAAATCTATGAGGAAAACTTTGATGAGAAAGATCTAAGGAGAATAAAATAAATGGAGAGATATTACAAGCTAGACTGACTCAATATTGTCAAGATGTCAGTTCTTCCCACCTGTATCTATAGATTCAACACGATCTCAATCAAAATCCCAGCAAGTTATTTTATGGAAATCAACTCAGGGTATTTCGATTGAGAAAGAAAAGAACAATGCTGGTGAGGACGTGAAGCAACAAGAACTCTCATTCATTGCTGGTTTGAATGCAAAATGGTACAGCCACTTTATAAGACGGTTTGGCAGATTCGTGTAAAACTAAGCATATGCTTACCATATCATCCAGTAACTGTGCTCTTTACCCAAATGAACCGAAAACTTATGTCTATACAAAAACCTGCACATAGATATTTATAGCAGCTTTATTCATAATTACCAGAACTTGGAAGCAACTAAAATGTCCTGCAGTAGGTGAATGAATAAATAAATGGTACATGAGACAACAATATTATTTAGCACTAAAAAGAAATGAGCTATCAGGCCATGAAAAGACATGAAGGAAATTTAAATGCATATTACTAAGTGAAAGAAGCCAATATGAAAGGCTGTATAATTCAAGAATAAGACATTCCGGAAAAAGGCAAAACTGTGGAGACAATAAAAATTTAAGTGGTTTCCAGGGCCTGGAGAGGAGGGAATAGGGATGAATAGGCAGAGCAGAAAGGATTTGGGAGCAGTAACTATTCTGTATGACGCTACAACGATGGATACATCTTATACATTTGTCAAAACCCATAGAATGTAAACACCAAGAGTGAACCCTACTGTAAAGTATGGCCTTTGGGTGATAATGATATGTCGGTAGATCCATCAATTGTAATAAATATATCCACTGTAGCGGGTGATGTAGATAGTGGAGAGCTTTGTGTGTGTGTCAGGGGAGAGACTGGGTGACAGTGGCATATGAGATATCTTTGTATCTTCTCCTCAATTTTGCCGTAAACCTAAAACTGCTCTAAAAAATAAAGTTTATAAATTTTTAAAATGTGGGACATTTATGGATATCATATGTACAGTAATAGCTAATTCTCTTTTCTTACATTTTCAACTACCATATGTAATATGTTCTAGTTATTTAGACATTTGGAACAAAACCAACATATTGTATCTCAGCATCTCTACGAGCTTGTGGCTGCCTAAAGACAAGTTCCTGTTGTCATAATCCTAACACCCAGCTGAATGGCTAGCCCAGAATAGATGCTAACTAAATATTTATTAAAGTCTTCAGGGAAGGCAGTGGTATATAAGGGAAAGAAGACCAAGGAGATAGATTAACCTTGCTTGACTATTTCCCAGCCCCTAAGACCTTGGGCAAATCATAGGTTCACTGGAGTTCATTTTAAGAATTATGAAATGAAGATAATCGTAATCTCATCTTTTCACAAAAGTTTGCAAGGACCAAATGTGATGCACTATATATAAAAGTCTTTTTAAATTGCAGAATGCTTCATGACTAAATAGATACTAAATTAAAGGAGGAGAGAAAAGGATGGGCTTGATAGAAATAGGGAAATGAGAGAATTAAAGGAAACAGATAAACTCAGTCATCACCATACAAACTACTTGAAACAAGATTCTGTGCCTCCTCCTCCTTCCATGCACACAACAGGCATTAGACAAATGTTTTCTCTCATATTTTGCCTAAGTTCTCTTTTTCATCAATTATCAACTGTTACTCAGTGCAAACTGGTACCAGGCCTTGAACTAGGGGAAAGGCACAAAGCATAATTACTGCCCTCAGAGAGGTGGAAGTCTAGTGGATGAGGCAGACATGAGAGCAGATTGATACAACGAAGTGGAATTGGAGACCTCCAAATGGAATTGTGTAATTCTTGATGAGTTCAGTGCAACCAGGGGAAAGGAGATGACAATCGGAGAAGGCTCTCTAGAGGAAAGAATCTTCCAGGATACATCTTGGAAAATGTAGTGGGCAAAGATGGAAAGAACATTCTAAGACAGAGGAAAACCAGGTTATAGAAACAGACAAGGGCACCGAATCATAGATCTTGTATGCAAGGCTATGAAAACTTTTTCCAAAAGTGATAGGGATCCATTAAAGCCTTTTAAGTGGGCTTGATCAGATTTATATTAAGAAACTTTACTCTGTCCTCTGTGGTCATTGCCACTGTGGCAGGTAACTCTCAGCCACCTGTAACTGCTCAGTCTTGGTATATTCTATCTATCCTCTAAGAAAGGAGTCAGATGAGAAAACTTTGAAACTCCACAGGGCTTGCTCTAGTCAGACTTTGCAGATACTGTGGGCTTCCTGGACTCATTAGCTCTCAAACATGAAAAAAAAAAAGAAAAAAAATAGTCCTGTTAATACCTGGCTAGAGATCTCACTTACTATGTGATTTCCTTGTGACTAAGTTCCTGATCCATTCTTCCAACGAATGAAAGAAACCCTGATTGGGAGTTTAACCTGAACACTGAAAGTTGTAGTAGAATTTAAGATCTATTGCTTCCTCTTTCTTATTAGGCAATCCCTGAATTGTAGTTCTGAAGTCGTTTTCTCTTCCTAAGTCCCACCAGTGGAGGAATACTATATGTATGGGCAACAGACACACTTGGGCACCTGGGGGTTGATCTGATAACCCATCACTTGGCATCAAATGTTTAAGTTACTACTAGATCACTTAGAGACAGGATTGACATGTAAACTCCTGGATTTAAGGATACAGATTTTGTCAAACTACAGAAGGCAGCTAAATTCTCTCTTTGAAAGTGAATTTCAATAACTTTATATCGTGTCAATTTTTTCTTTTCTTTTTTTTTTAAATTTTTGTAAGAGTTTATTTGAGCCAAACTGATGGCATATGCCAGGGAGCAAGATCTCAAATGGTCCCTCTAGAAAAGATCTTTCCATGTCAATCTCTTTTAAGATAAGTATACTTTAAAAACAAGCCAAGGTCTCAGGATAAAACTTTGTAGATTCAGAACTCTCAAGAAGACAAAAATGTCTCAAGTTCATTAAGGGGATCAAAATTGGTAATTATTCTTTTCACCATTGCATTCTTATGCCAAGCAGCATCCCAGGGCTTGCTCAAAGAAAGGAAGACCCTCAGTATTGGGGGAAGTTCGGAGCTGGAGAATGAGGGTAACCAGGGTCTGATCGCTTTCTTCCCCACTCTTCCCCCGCAAAACAAAGCTTCAGGTAGTCTGATGTACCAAATACAGCATCCTGCCTCCCTTTCCCTATCTCCTCTCTCTCCAAGGCAGGATTTGGGAACGAATATTTTTAAACTAGCAATATCAACCCCAAATACAAAGAAACTCATTGTATTTTATTTCTTTTCAACTCACCTTACCAATACGGCTTTTAAAGCATGATGAAAACACTCAGAGACATGAATTGCTGCTTAAAATTGTCCCCTGTAAAACTTATCCTTTCTGCTGTGATGAAACGAAAAATATTTCCAAGGGCTCTGGATTACTTACTCAACGGTCATCATATGAACTTTGATTGAAAGAACCTCACCAAGTATTTAAAAATCTGCTTTAATTATATTTTTGTGAATTTCAAGAACATCATTGCAGTTAATGTTACAAAAAAGCAAAGAGGGACATCTGAACATGCAATAAAAAATGGATTCACAGTGAAAATAATGTATGTTGGTACTAAAATATAGTTACTTGGCTCCCTGAAGGAAAAAAAAAAAAAAAGGTTTCTTCTAATTATCTATTCATTTGATTATGAGAAAAAAATTTTTTTTTTTTCTTGAAAGCTTTAGGGGAAGTTTTCAATTTCTGCTACTGAAAATTTTCAATTTCTGCTACTATGATTGTTAGCATCTGATGGAAGTCCCTCATTCTGAAAGCCATTATTTGTAGCCTATAATTTAATCAGAAAATTCAAAAGTACAGCAAATAGCTTGGCAACTGTGTTCTTGTTACATACAAAGCCTTTAGCAAAAATATGTAACAAAATTTATGTAAAACAATCTTGTTCTTATATACAGAAGTTTGCTTTATTCCTCGGGCTCTCACGGCCTACTCTAAAATGAAAGGGTCCGGGGGAAGCAGCTACCAATCTCCTTTAAACTCTCATTCTGGGTGGGGCAGAGATCCTAAAAGATAAGGTAACTATGTTAATCTTCTTTTAACTGAGGTATAAAAATGCATCTGGTTTCTCAACAAAGAAGGAAAAATAGAAAAGATGATAATGGCTTTAAAATAATGAATTCATCCCTTTGTCCTTTGAAAAGTCTCTTAATTAACTCAAGAGTTAGAGAGTAAAAATGACAACATTTGTGACTATGATCTGAGGACACAGAGTAAAGAGGATCTGAGTGAAACAAATTTACAATATAACCCAAGCTGCTGAGAAGTTTCACATCTAGGGCATGCACATATTTCATACCGGTAGAGTTTACACCTCAGGGAAGAAAGATTATAGGCACATGGGAAATGTCACCGAAATCGGTATACAAACGCATAAACAGGACAAACACATGGAGTCAAAGGGAGACCAAAATACAAGTTTAAAAATACATGTTAAAATCATTTCAAAGCCAAGGACCATATTTACTAAAAACTGGAAGCTCTGACAATTCTACAGAATACCTTGTAAACATTGAAAATGCAGCTTTATGTAATTCACAGTCTCAAAAGAAAATAAATTTCTGGTTTATCATCACTGCCTGGCTCTGTCTGCAAAACGGAATTATCCGAACAAAACTGGTCGGCGTGGCCAGCGCGCAGGGCTGCGCATGCGCCCTCGGGGATGCCGCGGCCCTCCTCGCCGTCGTCGTTGGCGCTGCTCAGGTAGCCCGCAATGTAGGAGCCGGTGGAGTGCCGGTTTCCTGTGGACGGGGGCGCTGAGGGTTTGTTTCGAAGAATCACTCCTCCCACATTGCCGGGGTTCCCACCTTTTTGCTTGTTGGCTTCCTGCTTTTCCTTGGCACGACTGGCAATATTGCGCACTCTGCTCTGACTTCTGGATGACAACTTTCTGACCAGTGCCCTGGGGAACTGACTGGCATCCTGCTTTGAATACAGCATTTGGCAACCGTCTTCCTGGTCGAAGGACACAAGCTTCCGCAGCTGCTCGGTCAGGCCATCCATAGGTTCTAACGACTTTGTCTTCATAGTCACAGCTTTCCTGTCTCTGACGCCGGTTGTAACAAAACTCTTACTGATACACTGGTACTTGCTTTCAAAATTGCAGGCGATGTCCTCTGATGTTAAGTCTCCGAGACTTTTGGATTTGCAAGGACTGGGCAGCTTCAGAGCAGGCAGAGGAGGGTGTGGGGACTGCCTGGGTGCAGGGGCATGCAAGTCTTGAGCACAAGACCAGGGCACGCAGGTTTGATTCATTTTTGCATCTGAATTTGAGAAATGCTTATGCATAAAACCAGCACCCTGATGAGCTAGACAAGGAATACTCTGATTTTTGACATCTTGAACATTGTTGAATATTTCAGAGACAGAAGGGTGGAGAGTCTCTTTATAGTAGCCATTTCTCAAGCCTCTTTGAATACGTTCCATCACATCCTGACTGTACTTCAGTTTTGAAGGAGATGCAACGTGACTTGTGCCCTCTCTCATATATTCATAGGTTGTTACAGACAGATTTTCTGAGTCTCCATCCATTTCCACGAGACTGCTCTCCCCAGAATTTAAACAGAGAGTGGGGTCAGCTATTACACCTCCCAGTGTCAAGTCAGTGGAAGAGTCAGGGCTGTGGTTCTTCAGTATTTCCCAATCTTTTCCAGTGGGACTTTTGGGTACCCAGTAGCGAGAAGTATTAGAGAAATGAGGCAGATTACTTTCCATGGCTGCCATCTTGGCCTTATCAGAAAGGTCATCATCTGGTTTGGTTTTAAAGACAGCGGGAGTGCAGGTAGTTTCACAAACAACTGTATGTGTTGAGCGTTCAGAGGTCTCAGGACTCGAGGACGCAATTGGCTCAGGAGATGAGCATAGTAAGAAGGACTTGGGTTTTCCTTTGGAGAAGCCATGCTTGAAAGGCGTTTTTATGTCCATAATGGGTAAGGGAGGATGGCCTGACATTACACTGGTGCTATGAAGATGAGAAGCAACTGTGAGGTTAGCCTGATCACTGGTCTCACCAAACTGGCCAATCAGTGCTGAGATAGAGCTGCCTGGATCATCCTCATTGGTTAAAGTGACATTGTCAATAAGATGGGAAATTTCACTATCCTGCAGAATCTCCATAGAATGTACGTCAGGTATGTCAGAACAGAGCATAGAGACATCTGACAAAGAAAAGGATGTTGCAGCCCTGCTCTTACCACAATTGCCTTCCAAGTTCTTAATCTCCAGATTGCTTTGAGAAAAGATGCCTCCTGACAATGTGCTTTTCCCTTCCACGAAGCCAACAGCATTCCTGTTTTCCTTGGTTTTCATACCAGACAGATCATATGTTAGGTTAACTGCAGGATTAAGAGTCAAATGCTGACTTGGTGAGAGGGATTTATTGGGGCAGTGGTGTTCCGGGCAATCGCCTGACATGTTTGATTTGGTTCTCCCACCCTTAGGACCTGGCACTCCCAACTGCTCAATGATTGACATGTTGGCTGTAGAAACAGCAAAGTCCTTTTGGCTGAAGTCTTCGTGGAGAAGAGCACTAGAGGAAGAGGGTATCCTTTCATTGAAATTTGGAAAATGCTGGTCTTTTATATTTGCCTCCTCATTTCTGCTGCCATCTTTATCTTCTGCTGAATGAAACAAACAACATTTTAGGTGACATTTAGGTTTACGTAGGAGCTGCAAACACTCATGTTTGTCTTCAGACAGACAAATGGAGAATGTAAATCAGTTACATTGTGACAGTATAATTATGGATTATATAGATTTGCAACAAAGTATCTGTGTGATGAATAAATGGTGAAATATACTTATAAAAATTTCACTGAAGCTTCCCTTTGAAAATCTATTACATCAGTTAAGGATGTAATATTCATTATCAAAAAAATGTCAATGAGTTACCATACTTTTACAGTGAAGATTACCTTAAGTTGTTTCCTATTCAGATTTGTACTACACAGAAGCATGGCAATAAAAACAGAACAAGACAGCTCTGTTAAACAAAGCATTTTGGTACCTGTAAGCAAGATACTTAAGCTTTCAAAGTTAGGCACATATTAGTAAAAGCACAAATCATACTAAAAAAAAAAACAGTTTGGCAAAAGATCTAATTTAATTAACTTCTAAAACAAATTGGAAGGTGCAATAAATGTACTAAAATTATATCTTTTGACTAAAATGTAAGAATCAAGAATTGGTCGGCAATTCTATGCCATTGCTAATACGTAATTTTCTGTTAATCATATTTTTGTTTTTAATATGCATTTCATATCTCATTCTCCCCTAAAAGAGGCAGTAAAATATCAAGCACAGTAAGGAAATTTATAAAAACACAATTCACAGTAATTTGGGGTACCCCTATCATGCTTAGAATAGGGCTCAGCCAGTCCTAAGTGTTAGAGTATTCTTGATCAGATTATTTTAATAGTGCTTAAATATTTTCAGTTATTACATACAAGAAAGAAAAATTTGCTTAACTAAAAAATTCATCATAAAGTTTTGATAAACTCAAAAGTTATAAGGAAAAAATTTACATATCCTATGATGTTATTACTCAGAGACAGCCACTGTGTTTTTGTAGAGGAACGAAACTATGTATAGAATTTTGTATTCAGCATTTTCTCCACTTAACATTTTTTTCTACATTATAATTTGAATCATTCCATGGTTATATACTGCTCCATATTTACCACAAGTTTTATCTGTCTGTCTGTCTATCTATCAATGACTAACTTATATATTTGTTTTTTAAAGGAAGGAAAGAAAAATCACCTCAATATTGCTTTCTAACTCACCTTATGGTATTAACATCTTAATTTTGGCAATAATAGAATAATTACCGATTTCTATTGAATACAGCTTTATTTTCTCCCAAAATGGAGTTTTGAAATAATTTTTAAACCACATATTTCATCTCTTCTAATATTGCTCTTAGCAAAATTTCAAACACTTAAACTCCCTTTTTCTCTTCAAATCATTCAAAAATTGGTTTGTCTCCCTAGAATATCTTACAATGAAAATCAATATAAATAAAATGGTGTTTGTGAGAAAATAGATCATTGAAATTAGATTGTATGTTAAAAGGAGAATTTTGCTAAAATAAGCAAGTATCACAGTCTACTTGTCTGAGATGATTCCGATTTAATTAAAACATATTTCTTGCAGAGACATCAAATGGACACTGTTTTGGTGCTTAAATTACCTAGAATAAGACAGGAGAAGGAGGAGTCACGACACAAGTCGAGTTCTTTGGCACACTGCAGAGCATGCATCACTCTTGATCAAGTTCTTGATATGAGTGAAGCATTATGCTCAAATTAGGGAAAAAGATGGGTGATGACTGGTCCCTGTGCTTGAGGAACCTAAAACTGGAAAGGAGCCACAGACATGCTTCCTTCCCTGCCGACATCCAGTGATCGGGGAAATGTGACCACAGGAAAACATTGCCTAAGCTACCTCTTGAGGAAGCAAAGATTTCTCAAGCAAAGTCGGTGGCTTGCTTTTAACATCTGGCTTTTCCTTTCTCCATAAACATTTCCAATCGCAGAAATGTATTATATGGCAGGGAGAGAAATATGACTATAATTGACTTCAGAAAAATCAATATAATTCTGCTCAACCTCAGAACAATCAGTAAATGTGGTACCCGGTTAGAAAACCAAGATATCTGCTCATATTTTGCAGGTTTCACCTCCCCCTCCCTCTAGCATACCTCAGTGCCATCACACCTGATGGTTCCTCTTACCCCTCCTTGTCCATTTCAGATGTCAATGTGATTTTAAGGCTTTAGGTGACTAGGAAACAGCACTTTACCACTCTCCCCTCAAAGTTTAAAATCTGGTCTAAAAGATAACATTAATTATTATTTATTTTTCGGTATGTTTTACTTTGACTACAAAATGTCGACCATGTCATAATGATAATCAGAGACCAAAATGCAGCTTATAGGGATTTGTTTCTAGAGAAACTGAAAGCAGCTTACCCAGAGAGTTATCTTTTCCTTCAGTGACTTTTGCTGTTTCGGAGATAGGCAGTGACAAAGCCCCCAGAAAACTTTTGTCAACAGGCATAGAGACAGGGCGCACTTGCAGACTCCGTGTGGTCCTCCTCAGGACACCATCTTGATCTCTCGCAGCCTCAGACACAGAATCCTTTATCTCTACCATTTCTTGGAAGCCCATTTTGCTCTTTTTCCTGCCTTTGGCTGGAGCGCTGACTGTGCGTCGCAGAATTTTGTCTCCAATTGACCTTTTCCGAACATAATGGGGATTGTTTTCTGAAGAACCGTGCCTGGGATTCTTATTGAACAGTCCCTTCAGACCTTGGAGCTGTCTGTTCTAAAGATACAAAAGGATCAACCACAAGTTAAACAAATGCCACTATGTCAATGACTTGCCTTTTAAATGAGAGCTCCATGAACAATGGATACAAAATGAAATTTTACAGCCATTGGATTATATTCAGACCAAGAAAGCAGCAGCTCACAACATGTTAGCACAATGTCATGCACTTCTTCTCAATCTTACTTTGTGAGGAAGGCAGCCTTCCAATTTTCACAACCAAGTTTTCCCAGAAGTTTCCTACCCAGAGATGACAAGGTGGTAGGAAAACTTTCTGTAGTTAATAGACTGTTAGGAACTTCGGCTGCCTTAAAGCAACAGATGCATGTTTCAAGGTGGTAAGCAGAAAAATGGAATGACATGAGATAGCATGCTGCCGTAACCATTTAAAACAAAATATGCCAGCAAGAACAAAGCACCACGCTGAGAAACTACCTTTGTAGCTCCTAGAAAGTGCAATATAGTATAACTGGGGTTGAGTATTAAAGGGCTCCACTGCAAGTGAAAAAACAAAACACAATTTGGGCTCATTTAAGAAGGTGGTACAGCAAAAGCAAGAAAAGAAAAACGCTTATGTTCTAAAAATCATTTCTTTCAGTTTGGGTGATTTTTTTAGTTTTTAGCCACAGATCCATTCATTGCTCAACTCCCCCACCACTACTTTGTGGCTTATGCATCCCAACCCACACAGACCTTGAAAGTAATAAATAACATGACTTATAAGAGGACATTTGAGAGAGAAGTCCATGGAACACTTTCTTTTTCATATTTTAAATTTATTTCTGGATCAAGTTTTAAACAACTTCTGAATTTTATTGTTTCCCTCAAGCATGACAAATGCTAGAGAAATGACTTAGTTAACCTGGCTTCCTTGAAATTCAAGAATCGCTTTTCAATTATTTACATTTATGAGCATTTAAGGCCAGAAGAAAGATCTCAACAAGCAGCACAAACAGAAACCCAGGACTAGGCATAGCAAGTCGTGGAATAAAGCTTCATCACTCTTAGAAATTAGGATCCTTAGCACCCCACCCCACCTTCAGCAACTGTGAGAAACGTTTACCCCCAATTTAGGCTGAATTGGTCCATTCCCTAGCAATTGGCTTCTAGTCACAACAATATCATTAGCCAACATTTTTGAGCATTTACTATGGGCCAGACAGATTTCCAAAGATAACATTTTTTTATGTACTTTGAGGTAGGTACTATTTTTACCCCACATTTGCAGATGAGGAAGCTGAGGCACAGAGAACATACATGCCTCTGCCGGAGAAGTTCTAGGCTATACAGGCTTTCTGGAGAAGAGCATGGATCATTCCTGGGCCTTATTCAATGCTCTCACAGTCCCTCCAACACACATCTGGTCCTAAAAATTCATTCCAGTGGCCAAGTCCCCAATTACTTGGCATGACCAGAAGACAGCCTACTGATTTATAAACCGCAAGTAAGTTCTACAGTGCAGAGGGCAGCATCAGGAGAGAACTAGAATAACATTTTTGTGATCTCTTTCTTTTAAGTCTTGTGATAGATTTAAATTCATTCACAAGTTTTAGGTTTGGGGTTAAATACAATGGCAACAAATGAAAGCGCCCTGCCTAGAACTGGGTAGGATTACAGCTTGGTTAGTACAAGTAATTAATTCATCGAATATCTGAGATACTATATTTCCCACTGCAGCCAGCTGAGACTTCTTTTTAAGAATTAAAATAAAATTCAATGTTTAACTATATCTTTAATGTTTTAGCCAAACAAAATAATCATCTTAGAGAATAGTTTTCTCATAACCCCAGAGAGACAGTCTGGGTGGAAAGAATAAGGACACACCCTTGAAGAGTAGAATGAGCACATGCGGATTGGGACTTGAGGGCAGGATAGCACACTAGGCTCGCCTCACCGGGCTCCCCAAAGTTTCCTTCCTGCTAAAGAACAGCTTGTCAAGATGTACAGTCCTTTGAAGTAATTAGTCAATAAATAACTTTTTTAAGAACCATATTATTGTCGCACGTGGCTTTAAACCCTGTAATCTTTCTTACCTTCCCATAGATTTCATTGATTGTTATGTGGACAAATATGGATGCTTCTGTCAGTCCTTCCAGATAGACATGCCGGTAGCCTGAGAAAAGTAGAGAAAGTAGTTTCCTTTCAGTTGAACTTGCATTTGACTTTCTCACAGGTGCAAGCAAATTAAGTTTCTGTCTTTACTATAGTTCTCTACATTTTGCAATGTATGTTAACACTCACGTTACCATGTAACACATTTTATATATCATAATTATTATATATTGTGTATATCACATATCATATATTAAATCTTCCAAAGAAAATGAAATGGTCAGTCTAGAGAGAAAAAGCCAACCTATACCTACCAGGCAGTAAGCTGCTGAAGGTCACAGTTCTTTGCCCAACGAAGTCTCGCCCAATAGGATCGTGATCCCACACAAGGAACCGAACCAAAGCTATTTCTGGCATGTGTACTGTAAATGTCAGGGTTTCTTCCCACATAGGGTTAAATCCTCCGAGAAATAGGAAAAGAAAGATCAGAAAAGCAAAGGGCTTGGCTAAAAATGAAGTGGCTGCAACATCTGCAAAGCAGATAGTGAAGATTGCTCGCAATCGTTATTAAACTCGTGCAGATAACCAAGCCACTCCAGGACGACTTACCGAAAAAAACAAAACAAAACAAAACAAAAAACCTTGGAATTTACCACATCGCTGGAAAATAATTGCTGAGAAAATTGCCTGTAAATGATTACATCAATGCTAATAATCTTTGATGCCAAATTGCATTGTAGAGAAAGCTCTTTTAGACAATAAAAGAGCAGTGATCTAAGAATGTTTTAGCAAACACATCTGATAAAGAATATTCCTACCACATTCCCTGCCAATAGAATTATACTTCTCTCCCACCAAAGACTGTGCTGCTGTAATAATCACCAGCAAACATTTTATAAGGTGCTGTGCATATTTCAATGCTAATTCTTATAGCAGTCCTCTAAAAGTGACAGAGCCAGTTTTGTTTTCATTTTTTCTAATTAAAAAAATTGTATATTACTGACTTTTAAAATTATATAAGCTTTTAAAAATTACACAAGTAACACATGCTCATTTTTTAAAGTAGGAAATATAAGTATTATATAACTCATTTCATAGTTGAGAAAATTGATGTTTAAAGAAAATAATGTGCCTAAGGTCACATAATTAGCCTAGTTAGACTATACGCTATTAATTTCCAGTGACTTCTCATGAAGCAAGATCTTAATACATGAAAGATGATATATTTTCATAACTACTGAAAATAAACAGAAAGGTATTAATTAGATTCAAATTCTAAAAGCCGAAACATTTATTTCTTGGTAAAATTCTTCAGATAAAACAATTATTTAAATTGATAAAAATTTAAATATTCTATAAGATTTTTCTTTCTAAAAATGAAAATAAGTTTTATTAAATGTATGGATTCATGGGGCATCAGCATTTAACCCTATATATGAGATGATTGCGGAACGAAAATAATCAAAATGAACAAAAGAAGAAATTGTCTTTTTGTTGACTTAGTGCTGAATAGAGTTGACCTCTCTATTATTTTAAGGGAAAAAAAAATCTATTTGAACACTGGTAGGAAAATATAATATAAGAAGTTTGCTTTCTTTAAGCATGTTATTTTCTCAGTAACAGGTCTGTACTACTCTTGGACCCCCAAATTCCTTTCCTTAAAATAGCACTTAGAATAACTCCTCTTAGGGTCAATGAATCTCTAATTTCTCAAATATTTTGAGAACTGTGGTTTAGATTTACTTGAGAGTATTAATGACTAGGTATTGAGAAAAACAGGTATACAAAAATGTTTATCCAATGCATGAACAAACACATTTTAGAAGATTACTAAGAAAAAGACATGAAGGTTGATAAAGAAAGCCTTCTTTACACACAACCGAAATACAAGAATGCTCTAACCAGAGCATGCTGCACTTGCCTTTAGAGTTTTACATGCTCAAGAAAAAATGAGAAATCATCCAAACGTAGGCTTCACAAATAAGAGTTTTGAGGCAACTCATATAATGAAAACATAATATAAAAATATAATGGAGGCATTTTCCTAAGCAGAGTTTTAACACATCCCTATTAAACAGCATTCATTCTTTTTACTAGGAAAAAATTTGCTTTAAAAGTCTTGAGAGCCTTCGTCCATCAAAACATATCATGTATCAATCCCACTTAGTTATATATGTCAAATAGATCTTAACATAAACTCAGATGGTAGTTACGGACCTTAGGAATTTCTCTTCCATGTAGACACATTTTTCTTTTTCAGTGTAAATTACATTTCTAAAGCATACTGATTTGAAGCGAACACAGAGCATCATCTTACCATTGTCATCCACCACATGGGTTTGATCTTTACAGCAATCTACTGGCAATCCAATAATTTCAACTTCAACAAAGGGATCGATGATCTATATAAACAAAGTGTAGTATTACAACTAATACATTTGTACACATGTGTTAATTAATGAGAATATTGCCCTGAATGTCCACATTCAACAGCAACTCATTTTCTTAGGTGCTTACCAAGAAAGAGAATCTGCACCAGGTGCAACAGATTCAGATGAGAAAGGAATAAAAGAAATTATTAAATTTTTGTTCGCCAACATCTATTAATGTTACACAAACTTTACCCAATGATCTACAACTTCATTTCAGGGTATATTCAACAGAAATGAGAGCTTTTGTCCATGTGCAAATACTCAGAGCAGCTGTATCCATAATAATCACACACTAGAAACAACTTAAATGTCTATCATGAGTAGGATGGATAAACTGCAGAATATTCATTAATGAATACTATACAACAATGAAAAAGAACAAAGTTCTGCTACATAGACATAATGTTGAGCAAGCCAGACACAAAAGAGCACATAAAGTTTGAGCACAAATTAATCTATGATGATAGGGGTTGGTGTTTGATGGGAGAGTAGTTAGCACTGACTAGGAGGGTGGGCAGAAGCTTTCTAGGAGTTCTGTCTTTGAACTGGGTTACATAATAATTAATCAAGCTATCCACATTTGATTTGTGACTTTTAATTTAGTTAAATCAATTGTATACTATAATGTAAATTTTAAAATATTAAAAAATTAAAAAGATTAAAAAGTAATCAAAAGAAAAACTATGAGTGTTTAGTCTTCCTCCCACCTCCCCCACATTACTCCTCCACTGGGGGAAGGAATACTGATTTGTTGGCCATCTATAATCTCTCCTTTGTGGTTTAAGTTCTAGATAATGAGCAATGAAGGATCAAAACCCTAAAAAAAACAGAGTTATGAAATCTCAGAAAATGTATTTTCAGAAGCTTGAAGAGTAAAAAGAATTTTGTGGAGTTTTGTGGGGAACTTCAGGGAATAAGAGGTAGAGGTACAAAGGAATAACATGGTAAGACAATAAGTGGATACGCATATTTTTTGTTTACTAAATGAAATAGTTGAATATGACTCATTTTAATTATTTATTTTATGCTAAAATTTTCCCTTTGATTAGAACTCTTTGGTAAAACTGTACCAGTGTGGGGGCGGGGGGAATCTTGGATTTTTTGACAGCTAATGAATGTGATTTCTGTATTTAAGGAATTCAAGACCACAAGCTTGAAGAGCAACTCCACATTTCAAAGCTTGGCTCCTGTGTTGACTTTTAACAAGTCGTGTGAGTGTCTGTGCTTCAGATTCCTCATTTGTGAACTCGAGATAACAGTGTCTGCTTCATCCTCCTGGAACGTACATGAGACGCTAAAAGAGTGAAATTCAACAGTGGTAGCAAGACTGGGAGGGATTTGGGAGGCAGAAGACCTTCAAGATGGTAATTGATCAGATGTGGAGAGCAAAAAAAAAGGTGAAAATTAAAGATGACAATTTTCTTACTGGAGCAAGAAAAATTGTAATTTCATTCTCAGAAATATGAATATGAGAGATCATGGGCTGAGATTTCAGAGAGCCTGGATGGGGTAAAAAACTATATTTATTTTCATTAGGCTTGACTAAAGCACAGTATAGGAGTATTAGTACTGTAATTTTGCTTCTGAGAGAAATCATAGATGTTTTCATGTCATATTATTATTGTTACAGAGATCTCCATGTAGCATCTATTCTTATCACGACTTAAAATTCTAAGTTATTAGACCTACTTACAGATCCTGCTATTTATTGCATTAGTAGATATACATATTTGCCTGTTTTTAATATTTTGATAAGTAAATTTCAATATAATTGGTTTCCTGTGTAGCCCTATTTTATTTTATGTATTTAAAAACATTATTCTGAAAAGGGATCCATGGGCCTCATTGGATACCAAAGGGTTCCATAGCTCAAAAAATGTTACAATTTCTTGATAAAGAACTTTGTAAGCCAGGATAAGGAGGTTGGATGTTATTTTCATTACAAAAGAAAAACAGTCCCTATCAGACTATGTATTACTTACAAAGGTAAAGAGATACCCATACAATGAAAAACATCTGGAAGAAACCCCCTTATTCACATAGCACTATTTATCGCAGGGTACATGACATCGTGTGGCTCCTGATGAGAGGCACCGAGAAGAGCACAACATGTAACAGTCCTGCCGAATATATTTATTCTGATTCTAGTCATGAAGAAACAATCAGGCAAATCCAAATTGGAGGATATTCTAGAATTAACTGTTTTGGACATTTTTTTTTAACGTCAGTATCATGAAAACAAAACAAAAAAGCTGGAGAATTGTTCTAGATTTTTTAAAAGACCAAAGAGAAATGACAACTGAAAGCGATGTGTGATCCTTGATTGGGTCCTGAATACAAAAAGAAAAAAGGAAGCTATAAGGACAATTTTGAAACAATTGGGGAAAATCTCATATAGATTTTATATTAGATAATACTACTGTACCAATATTAAATGTCATGAGTGTCATTGTTATATTTGGTTTTACAAGAGAATGTCCTTGTTCTTAAGAGATAAACGCTGAATAGTTAGGGTCAAGAGTCATCATGTCAACAACTTACCATCAAATGACTACAAAGAAAAATGCATAAATACATATGTGTGTATATATAACTATTAAATTTTGACATTTGCTTTCTCTCTTTCATGTGTATATGTGTGTGTATATACATATATACACACTCAAACATACACATATACATATAAAAGAAAAAGAAAGCAAATGTCACAAAATTTAATGATTGGTGAATCTAGGTGCTGGAAATATGGTGTTCATTTGACTATTCTTGAAACTCTTCTGAGGTTTAAAATGTTTCAAAATAAAAAGTTTGGGAGAAAATATAGAAAGTGAGTCTTCTTTTGTAGACAAAGAAGGAAGAGAAAAGAAAAGAGGAAGAGGTGAGGATAAATTTTTTGGTACTGCCAAAATGAATTACTCTTGCTGTTAACAGGAGAACAGAATGGAAGCAGGGTGACCAGTCAGCTGGGAGGCTACTGCAGACGGATATGAGATGATGGTGGCTTGGATTAGGCTGGAGGCAACAGAGATGGAAGAAATGGTCCCATCTGAAGCTCCTACTTTCTGAGGAGTAGGCTATGGTGCCATCTGTTGAAGATGAGAAAGAAAGTGATGAGAATAAATGTCTGAGGAGAGATATGGCTGGAAATATACAGTAGGCTGATAAAATGAGGCTGGGATGGCAACACAACACTGCGGGTCAGTTGAAAGTTGAGACAAAGAGTTTATGGTGATGCCAAACTGCAGAGCTGGAAGACCTGGAAATGATGGTTTAACAGGTGGGAGTGAGTGGCAAAGAGTCTAAAGCGATGGGCCATTCCTGAGAAGAAGGACGTGAACACAGGAGGGGCTGAGAGGCAGGAAGAAACCTGAGGCCAATATCAGGTGTAATGGGAAAAATGAAAGAAAAGCTCTGGAAAGAGAGGAAGCTATAGTTACAGAGGTAGACATTTTAAAATCATGCTATAGAGGTGCAGCAAGTGATGACAAGAGTTAGCATGTGGCCAGGAGGAGGTGGCTGGCATGCAGCAGAGATGGGGGTCAGAAAGGATGAGGAATGTGGATAGAAAGTTAAGACACACCCCTATGCAATGTTTGTATTAACAAAATTGTTATTTGCATCCCAATGTCAGCCTTGCCAGTGCCATAATGAATTAAATTACATGCACTCATGTCTCCAAAATAGATGATGCACTGCAATCCAGAAGGACGTGCGTGTGCTTTGCCAATAAGCTGGTTAATATCTGGTGAGCTAAGGTCAGTGCTAACTTATGCGTGCGCATGCGCATGTACACACACACACACACACACACACACACAGAAAGAGAGAGAGAGAGAGAATTGACATTTTAGATGAAATGTAAACACACACAAAAAAAATCACATAATTACCCACTTGGTCGTACGTGGCTTACCTCTCCTCGGTCTCCAAACACAGAGTCTGGAGGTTTAGGGAGTTGTTGTCCACTGATCACTTTTAGGATGAGCTGCTTTTTGGGGTTGGCAGGAAGTGGATCACCAGTGAAAGGGTTGAAAGTACCTAAGCCAAGTAAAGTAGACATTAAAATCTAAGGCTGGTGGCATGGAAAAACACATGTGTGCATGTACCCACACATATACAGCTTAAATTTGTAGAGCAAAGAAACAACGAATTCTGAGTTACTACAGTGTTTCTTAGAGCAAAAAGATTATCGCACAACTATCAGTGTAACTTCTGCCTGAAGCCGATGCCAGCTGGCATTTCTATAGCTGAGGTTTTTGTTAGAATTTATTTTACCAAAGGCAGAAGAATGGGCCAATTTAAAGCAAGTGTCTACAATGCAAGTATCAACTGTCGCATGGAAGAAGAGGAACATTTTCTTGAATGTCAATAGTATAGAAAAGGTAAACAGTTATGTCGGATCCGAATAATTTCTAACCTAAACTATCTCAGGTATACAGTGAATATAACAAACAGAAAGAAGGTCTGAAATTAAGTAAATAGCAGAGCAAGAAAACATGCAAAGCATAAAATCCTGAAGACCCATCTGTCAACACATTTTTGCCTCAATTGTTAAAAATCCAATTTGGAAAATTTCAAAAGAATTTTAATGAGCAAAACCAAAAGAACGTGTTTTTTGATCTAACACTACATTAGCTTTTCTTTTTTGTTAGCACTGTTTTGTAATTGGACCACACTGACTAAAAGGCTTGATAAAATTGTTTCAGGTGGTATTTTAATTTTGTCAGATTTCTGACTCACACTTCTTAAGAGTTTCTGAAAGGAAGGGCTCAGAACCTTAGAACACAGTCTAATAGATAAGTGATGCCCGATGACTACCATGCTGAGGCACTGGATTTCAGATGACAAGCCATTGTTACCTCTGTCCCTCTTCACATGCGTAACCTCAGGAGAGAACATTCTAAATATTATAGTGCGACAAGAGTTTTAATTTACATTCCAACACCTTAACCTATCCCTTTTTAAAAAAAATCATGTTGCAAAACACTGGGGTATCGCACTTTCCAGAGAGCTCCTTCGAAAGAGGTCACCTGCATTCAGGTATATGACTATGAAATTAACACACACCTTTGCACATTTGCTGGGGTTTGAGGACGTAGCCACAATTGCCATTTGTCTTGAATTTGGCTCGATTTAACTGCATCATTCGCCCTTCAGACTGGTAGTTCAGTGCCACTGTGCAAGTTCAAAGTTTGAAAGAATTAGGCAAAACATCAGCATAGACTCAAGACTATAGAGAACCACTCCTTCCCAAGGGAGACATACACACCTAACTGGCAGCCTGCATTCCAATAGGGCAGAGGGTTGAAGTTACTGGAATCGATGCGATAAGCCGAGGGGTAAATCCTCGTGAGCTGTGTTTCACTGAATGATAACACATTTCCTGTAGTTCCTGGCAGTTTTCAATAAAGAAAAAAGACAAGTGAGAACTACAGCAAAGAAAACGCCACTCACAGAAGTCAGTTTATACTCATAGTAAAAGGCAGAGCAAAAGAGTGAATCCAACCCATGTAGAAGCAGCTCCTGACCAAGAAAGACTCATAATTCTATTCTTGAGACTCTTTTGCCATTTTGAGGCCAAATCAGAGCTGTGCTAGGATAACTCCTATTTAGAGGTCCCATGTTTCCCAAGAGTTCAACCATCTCACTAATTTATGTCTATCTGGCTAATATAAACAGAGTGGGCAGGAAAATTATTTTTAGGTGCATAATTCACATAGAATGTCTTTACCAAATATACAGACAGTCATGGATAAATAAAAGTATCTAGGTAACTTAGTTCTGATAACAGGGAGACATTCATTGAAGGCATTCATCTAAAAAGCAAACATGTGAAACACATATTAACTAATAGCATTTGGGGTCCAAGAAAATAAAGAAAACCAATTCAAAACAAGAAAAATTGAGATTTAAAGTTAGTTTTAATAGAACTATGGAATCAGTCAAAACCTGTTTAGGAGAAAGGAATAATAATAAAGAGTTCAAAAGAGCATTATAAAGAATAAAGCTTCGGAAGCAAGAACAATCATCTACCTAACCTAGGTTTGTAAACAACGGAAAAAAATAAAGGGATGTAAAAGAACAAGAAGCCTATATTAAATTTTCTGCTTGGACCATCGTCAGAAGAGGTCAATCCAGGGCAAAGGGAGTATAAGACTGGGGTCATGATAGAGTCAACTTCCAGGTATTTAACATCCTACCGTTTTCTCCCAATCTTACCTTTTTCATTGTATGCATAATAACCTCATCAATCCCATGCCTTCAGCAAAAATACACACCCCATTCCCAAAACAACAACCCATATGTCTTCTAGACCTGCTAGAAGAGGTCAGGGTAGAGGTCAGGCTAAACTTGTCCAGAGCCTCACTTTCATTCCAATGTGTACTGGTGTGCTGTGACAAGCTGAGTATGTCTGAACCCAGACTGTGGGATATGGCCTGTGAAACCAAGGAGTAGAACTAGTCTAGCCGGGCCAAATGACCTGAATTATATCAAGACTGTGCATGTTTATTAGAGCACACAGTCTCCCAGGGCCCCTGTTGTCTTCAGAATTGAATAGCCTTAGATATTAAATGCTGGCCAAATGCCTAACAGTTATATTGTAGAGCTGGAACTTGGAATAGTCCTAAATAGAAGTGAGAGGCAAGAAATTAGAAAATTTATTTTTAATCTGATGATTCGCTTCATATAAATTCTTTCCTTATATATTTTATTGACATAACTTATTAACATATTTTGCATATCTCAAGTGTACTAAAAATGATCTTATTTGAGGATTTTGATAAGGAATACTTCGAACATGATAGGAGAAAATACAGTCTTTTTGAAAAGCCACATTCAGATATAGCAGCACTGTAATCAGTAGCATTGTTTGCTCTGTCTCTCCATGTAAATATGCATACCACTGTCATTAAGATAACCTTGTTAATTAGGCACATATCAATTAATATATTAATGAAGTTGAGTTGCTCTGCATTAAGATAAGCCATGCATTTATTTTCTATTGTTCATTTAAGGCTAAAAAAAAAACCCACAAAAGACAAAAACAGCTGAAGTTCAAGAGCTTTAAAATAATACTCAATATTATTTTCCATTAAGCTAAAAGGATTATGATTTTCTAATACATTTATTAGAAATTATACTTCTCTAAACCAAATATACCAAACCACTCCCTAGGTTTATTTTCTAGCTGTGGGCAGTTATTCTAAAAATGTGTTGTTTACCTGCTAAGACTTCTACATTTTATCATGTTCTCACATGTGAAATTAATTAAAAATTTTTATACTTGTCACCATTTGAAGAAGAAACCAACACCAAAGAGAAGGAAGTCTGCAGATAGAAAAACACATACTCATGGAGTGGGGGAAAAAAGAGATCTGAAGGAAAATCCTGGAGGTTTGTGAGGACATAAGGCTCACCACTATGTTGTTTTTCCTTCATTAAGACTTATTGAGAAAATGGGAGGTTCTGATATACATATAACTTCTACTAAAATTCAAAGTAGCTCGAAAAGCCACATGACTACAGTGTTATTTCTATAAACATTAATTAATTGAACAAAATAGAAATGAGAAGGGAAGAGGACAAAGGTAAAAAAGAGCAACTAGCAGGAAAGCTCAGAGTAATAACAATTGTGACTAGAATTTCTCAACTCAATATATGGTAACTGATAGGTGACAATCAGTGAAAAAGTCAATGCTTCCGAAATTTCTGCTCTTTTTGTTAAAAAGCTCTTTTTGTTAATTATTTTCATTAAAGTAAAAATTTCCAATAAGTAATTATGGGGCATTCCAAGGTGATATTTAAGCCAGTTCATTTCTTCTTCCGGTCATTCCCACTTGGAATGGCCATCTATTTACCTGGCCATCAAACCAGGTATGGTGTCCACAGTTCAAGCACTAAGAAAGACCTCTGTCTGATGAATTTGTCTTTTATATAATAATAAAGTCCTCCTCTGCCCTGTAGGAAATTTATTTCTCTGACCTCCAGACAATCAGGCATCCACAGTAATCAATAGAGCCCTCCCTGTGAGCTAGAAGCATTGTACTGGCAATCAGTTTCCTGGCAACTCAAGTTGGATTATACCCAGTTCCAGAAATGTATGCTGATGATATGATTAGCAACAGATTAATTAGCAATCAACAAAGAAGTTTAAGAATGTTTATCCAGAAGAAAAAATACTCAGTCCTTACCGTCATCCACAATGTCCTGTGCTGCCACAGAGTTTGTATACACCACCAAATCGGAGAGCTCTCGGCAGAGCTTCATGGTTTTCCTTCGGCGACCCAACCTGTGAAATACACACCCGGGACTCATGACATTTTAGAGCTGGAAGAAGTCTGGGCTTTTGGTTACTCCACTTTCCCTCTCTGCTCCTAATGGAGCCAGGGGTAGAACCCAAGTGTGATTCCTGGTTTAGCATTCTTTTCACCACAATATCCTAAGCATGGTTTCATTCACCACTAAGCAAGAATCACAGTCTCTTCTCATGTATTTAGAAGATACAAATATTGTATGATTTCATTTACATGTAATGTCCAGAGAAGGCAAAACTATAGAGACAGAAAGTAGATTACTCGGTGCCATAGACTGGAGAGAAAAGGATGGAGAGTGGCTGCTAATGGTAGTTTCTTTTTAATGTGATAAAAATGTTCTGAAATTAGTGCTGATATAGATTTATTGACTCAATGAATATTTATTGAGCACCTATTGGAGATAAACAGTGAACAAATTAGACAAAGTCCCTTACCATCATGATATATACACACACACACACACACACACACACACACACACACACACACACACACACACACATATGTATAATCAATAAAAGAATTAAAGCTAAAATGCACCAACAATTCATTTTTCTAAGAAAGAAGACAAGAACATAGACAGGTATAAAATAAATGGGAATAAAGAGTTCACGTTCTTTCTTCATCATATAATTAGGAAATTCTATAGCCACTGGTGAAAATCTGGTGTTGTAAGGGCTAATGATTATAAATCAATGCAAGGTCATATCTATAAATTACAAGTAAAACTCCAAGACACCCTGGAATATAGAGAAATTTTGCATAAAGTTAGCTCTTTTTAATCCTTACCCTGGGAGTGGATTAGTTTATTGAAGTACCAAGGGACACCATCATAGATGTTTAGGCCTTGATACCTATTACGGGCAAATCTCTAATTCAAGAGCAGTATAGCAACACGATTTCATGTAATACCTGTAGTGATGTCTTGTTTGCACACGTTAAGATTATCATGGCTTTCTTAAAATTCTGGCCCTTATCTGGCTGTATAATTCAGAGTTGAGGCTCTCCCAAACTTAATATTTGAGACAGTCACATCAGAGATCTCCTGGAAGGTAATCCTATTCCTTTTATATTCTTTAGTGTAACTACAAATTAAATTTTCTATATCCTAAGGTAGGGTACCACACACATCCCTTTGCCCTTAATAATTAGTTACTATTTTATGTATGGATATTCTAATATAAAATCCTGCCACCATTCCTATAGGACCTCTATGCTTCTAATTTCATTTAATTTCAGTCTCTCAATAAAAACACAGGGATATGGGTGGGGGAAGTATGTGTGTGTGTGTGTGTGTGTGTGTGTGTGTGTGTGCGCGCGTGCGCGCGCACGCATACACAGGCACACATGTGTGCAGGTACATGTGTTTGTCTATGATACAATTTACATTCCTTTGCGAGACTTACTATATAAATGCATAAACTGTAGGAAAATCCTACATCAGATCATGTGTCACAATTTGGGTTCTAAAAATATTTCACTCACCCCAAATTCTATTGGCAATAACAAAGAAAACAGCAGCTAATATTTTTGATCACTTAGTTAATTGGGGGAGGGCTTATCAGGCTAAGTAGTTTAATTCCTTTAACCCTTACAACAACCCTAAGAAACAGATACAAATGAGGAGCCTATGTTGCCCCACAGTAAAGTTGGAGGAATAAGATTTTGAAGCCTGGCTAATCTCAGATCCTTGGTTCATAACATGTGCTTATCATCTGTCTTCTCCTTTAGTCTCCTACGAGAGCCCTCCATACAAGTTCATGTGTCACTCTCTCATCTCTGAAGATACCTTCAATCTGATAACTGCTACAGCCAGCACTTAAGAGTTCACTATGCACTAGGCACAATCTAAGTCGCCTACATGTACGATCATCTCACACCCGGCTGATCTTTATGGGTCCCACTGCAATGAGCACTTTACCTTGTCTTCCGATTGTCTAGACACAGACAACTAAAACAGTCAGGCTAATGGAGATGGAGAAGCTCAAGAAGTCTGAGCAAGAATCATGGAGATGCTTTCTTACCTATATAGCTGGCCAGTCTCCTTGCCAGGATTCTGCTGCTGTGTGTCCTCTTCATCATCAATATTATAAGATTTAGGCCGTGACTTTGTGGTTTTCTATCAGAAAAATCACATTAATTTAACAACTCACTATACCAAGTACATCTACAACATACAGAGAATGGACTGGGCTTTAAAATTCACACACACACACACACACACGGAAAATAAATTGAAGGGGAAAAATGATAAATATTGCAGCTTGTCTCACCATTAATAACAAGCATGTTTATAGCCCAATTGTAATATTGAGGCAAGATTGAGGGTTTCATGATCTAAAACTGACTTCTAAGCCACACAAAATATAGGTCTTAAAAAGGCCTTATTAGTTTATATATCAAAGGTCTCTATGAGGGGTAGTGTCAATCTTGTCAAGTCTGTTTAAATAATTCTAAGAAATAAAATGTCCTCTTTATTGGAAGCTCACTATTCCTATTGACCTATAAAAGGCAGATTTGATTCAAACAATCAAGTCATAATTTCTCGAATGAATAACTACCTTTCCTACTTTTGATTAGTATGCACTGAAATAATCATCCATATCAAACTGCTCTTTAGAGGTCTGATCCATTTTAATTTCTAGCAGCCAAATGAAAACTGTTACCCACAGGATTCAGTCTGAAAGGCTGCAGATCTGGTGCCTTCTGGACTGATTAGCTTTTAGACATAAAAACATTTTCATCCCCACTGCACTGGAGATAACCCCAATATTTGGCAACACATACTTCAACACGTACTTCAAATGATGGGGAGGGACCCTAGTAATTGCAGGCCACCAAAAATACAGCTTCCACAAAGGTGAGAACTTTGGACAGAGGACCTTGTACATCTGAGGAATATGGCTTCAAAAAAGGAAAGGAACTCCATGCCCACATTACCACAAGACCATGTCACCTTCTTATACTCAACAAGTAAAAACCAAGCTATGCCAGTGGCACATATACACTTAACTCTATTGCACTCACGGCGAGGTGCCAATTTACTCTGAAACCTTCTCAAGAGTTATTTATGTCTCACAAACCTCAGTGTGTATGATGTAGGAACCCTAGCATCTGATGACCTCATGTTCCATCTTGGCTTCTCATCACACTGGTACTACCTAACCTCTTTAGCTTCCTATTGTGTTTTTTAAAGGGCAGGACAATAACATCTATTTTAAAAGATTATTATTGTTGTGATGATTAAATGAGATGACACGAAATGTCATTAAGCTATATAATATTAACTTTCAATTAAAAATACTACTAATATTTATTAAAATAATCTATAAATAGTCTTGTGGACATTTATCCTTTTGACATGAGGCATAATAAATTCTAATTCTATAGTAGCTAAAGTACTGCCTAAAAGGTTTGGAAAATAATTTTAATTTAAATCAGTAGGTGTAATCAAGAAATGAAATATTCTCTAATTCTACTTATAATTAGTAATTTGAGATGTCACAATAATAAATCTGTCTCTTTTAAGGTTTATTTATTAACCTAAAATGCAAAAAGAAATAAAAAACGAATCACCAATGTCGGATAATACTTGGAGAAATGATGACATATTTTCTTCACATACAGTTTTGACACATCTTATCATGGTTAACGTACCATATAATCAAGTTTTCATCCTTCTCTTTTACTTAATGTTTTGCATGTTGAGCTCTTTAAAGTGATCATTTTTTAGTGGCTGCATAATTGTCTATTATGTGAATGAATCATGGTTCACTTAACCAGTCTTTATTGGTGAACATTTTGGTTGTTCAGTTTTTTACTATAATCACTATTTTTCCAGCCTTATAATAAATTATCCTACTGATGGGGCAGGAAATACCATATACAACATCCCTTAAAGTACAAGAAAAGGCCTTACAGAAACCTTAAGCATAAATTTCACCATCCTAAAACAGATTACTTATAAAATATATTTTACCTTCTTATTTAAGAGTAACATACATTTAGAAAAGTATGACAATCATAAGTGCATAGCATGATGACTTTCCACAAATGAAACCACCCAAATGAGAAAATGGAATATTATTGCCCCCCAAAGCTTTCAGATTCTCTCATTCAGTCATTACTTTCTCCACAAGGGTAACAAACTACTAGCCTGACTTTACCCTATAGATTTTTTTGGCCTGTTTTTGAACTTCATATAAATGGAATCAAACTATATATACTCTCTTGAGTCTGGCTTCTTTTGCTCAATGTCATAATTATAAAGATCATATTATCGTAGATAGTTGTAATTTTGTCAATTTCATTGCTGATAAATATTCCCTTATTTAAATATACCACAATTTTTTATTACTTCTATTGTTAACAGACATTTAAACGATTTCCTATTTGTACTATTGCAAATGCACAATCCCATTGGCAGTGTATGAGTTCAAGTTGCTCAACATCCTCACTAACACTTGGTATTGTCAGTCTTTTTATGTTTGATAATGTGGTAGATGTGTACAGAATCTCATTAACATTTTAATTTGCATTTTCCAAATGATTGATAAGGGCGGGTACCTTTTCCATATTAGCCACTTGGTTATCTTCTTTTGTGAAGTGCCACTGAAGTCTATTGTCTCCCCCATTTTTTTCTAAATTTAGGATACTTGTCTTTTTTATTGATTTGTAGAAATTCTTTATATATTCAGGATACAAGACTTTTGTTGGATATATGTATTGAAAATATTCTTTCCTAGTACACTACTTATTTTTTGATAATTTTGATGAACAGGATTCCTAAATTTCAAAGCAGTTTAATTGTCAACCTTTTCCTTTTCTGGAGTCCTATTTAACGTGAACATTTTGGTTGTTCAGTTTTTGGTCATGATGATATTCTCCTGTTACCTTCTAGATTTAATTTAAATTAATTGAATTACGCACATTTATCACTCTTAATTCATACCTTATGTTTTCCAAAATTGGTCATGAGGGAGCATCCATGTGATTTCTTTCCACTTTCCTTCACCTCTGGATTCTGAGTAAACAAAGCATAATATAACTATTTTGCTTCTTTGCTTTTGGTTTTCCCTTTGTTCTGGTGGAGTAGCAGGGGGACCTTCTCTCCTTCTGCCTCTCGGTAGGAAGCAAAAGGTCCTGCTCACCTCCTCTTGGTCCACCCCTCCACTACCCCAAAGACAGGAGTATGCCTCGAGAGAGGGGGACACTGGCGTGGCAAGGCCGGGGCACCAGCCAGGAGACAAGAACTGCCAGCAGCCTCTCAAAGCTGGGGTCAAGGCCTCTCAACAACGCCCAGCTGTGCAGGCCCATCCAGTGCCTGTTCACAAGGCTCTCCACAGTGCAGAATGTATTTCTTTTGAATCTTTGAGTGAGGATAAAATTATCTTCTATTAAAAGTAGATTTAATTTTGAAAAATGGCCAAGTCACTAAGAGCCAATTCTGTTGCATAAAAAAAAAAAAAAAAAAGTAATCACATTGATTGAATACTGCTATATGGGAATGTAAAACATTAAAATTAAATAAAATCCAAATATATTTATGAGGAAGGTACTTAACATTGTTTTTGTTTAAGTAAACCACAGCAAAGCTTACCTGTTCATTGAAATAATTCCCTCTGTGGTTTGGTAAGCCTCTGAATTTTTCCTCACATTAGTTAATTTTCTTGCCTAGAGATCTCCTTGTTCAAGCCTCTCTCTCATTAGGTGACAGAAAGGCCACCCTACTAAAGGGTTTAGATTCTTATTCACCCCTAAGAGTATGTACTAGAAGGTTCACTACTAATGTCAAGGTTTAAGGAAAGACCAGTAGGCCACTCTCTCCCAAGACTTCCAGCTAAACAGAGAAGAAACAGAGATAACCACATAAATGGAATAAATGTGGGTAAGCAAAACCACTTAAAGTCAAAAGGCCAGGGAGGGCATCTACATATATCCATAGAGACTAATCGAAGATGCAATTTGGGGTGGGGAGTGAGAAAACCTGAGAATTGGTTGGGGAAAGAGGCAGTTCAGAAAATGCTGAAGGGGTAGTGGGGGATGGGGGAACAGGGTAATTTTAGTTGAATGTTTATATATATTGACTGCCTTTGCAGATCTATTAAAGCTGATTATTAACTGTTCAAAAACCCTGGAATGAAGAAGGTAGCCAGATGTTGTCACAGAAGTAAGACTGTTCTCCAATTTAAGAGACCCAGTTTTGTCACCAAGTAGCTACATGTCCTTTAGCAAGTCCCTTATCTTAGACCTCAGTTTTCTTGTCTGTGAAATGGGAGAGGAGTGAACCAATTAACTCTGAGTTCTTTTCTACTTCTAACAGCCCATCTATTGGTAGGGGGATCATGTCATTTACTGTCCCAAACAGGACCCTTTAAAGAGTGAAATGGGGCACTTTTAATAATTACACTGGGATAATAGGTATAAAACAGGGCTGTCCCACACAAGTTGAAATATATGGTCATCCTGTTTAGTAGGCACCTACCTGTGCCCCAAGGATTGTTAAGTGCATGATATATATTCTTATTTAACATATATAACCATCCTTGGCAATAAGTATGATTAAAATTCCAATTTTACAAACAAAAACCCTGAAATATTGTGACGTTAAATAATATGTCCAAAGTTACAAAGCTAGTTGGTGATCAAACAGGGATTCTATGTAGCTCTAAGTCTCCCTGGGGGCTCACCCCACTCCCCTACCCACCTGCTCTTTATAGGGAAGGGTAATATAAAATCTCCCTCTCCATCTTGAGCTCTCCTTGAGGATCAGCACCACGTCTTTTGCTGAATTCATGGATCAAAGACTGTGCTAAGAACTTGGCATATGCACAAAGATGAGAGCAAACAAGAGAGACACAGATTCTGTACCCACTGGGCTTATAGCCTTATGGTAGACACAAATGATTACAACACACTGTAATGGGACTATGATGGGGAAAGGTCAGAGCACTGTGGGATAGCACAGGAAGGCCACCTACCCAGACTCGAAAATCAAGGAAGACTTACAAGGAACATGATGCACAAGCTGAAGCTGGAAGATGGGTAAGACACTATCTACATGAGATGATGAATGGGAAGTGTGCTATGGCCAAGGAAACAGCAAACACAAAGGCCAAGTGCTAAAAACAAGGAAACAAAGAAAGTTGGGTGTGTATGTGTGTACCTGTGCATCTGTGCATTGGTAAACGAGTCAGAGCTAGGGCCAGAACATGGAGAAAGAATCTTTTTGGCTCTATCTTAAAATTTGAACTTCACCCTCCAAACTATGAAGGTCCTTTAAATGGTTTAAAACAGGAGAATGACATCGTCAGATGCGCATTTTTGAAATATCACTGTGGTAGTGGTATAAATGAGAGACTGGAGGGGGCAGGACAGTAGGAGAGCTGGAAAATTCCAGTTTGGGAATAATTACAGCTATCCAGAAAGCCACCACTGGTATTTACAGAGAGGAGTGGATTCAAGAACTCTTAAGCAGGAAGGCCTCTTTCTTGTGTCGACTAAGTTCTTCCAGCTTAAAGGATGAGAACTTGATCTTTATTTTTCTTCAGGGCTCTCCAAGGAAAAGACAGCAGAAATAGAACACAGTACTGCATTGCTAAATAATGATCCAAGAAGAAGGCCAGAGTGACATGCTGCCCTGAACCACACAGCAAATGCTCATCCTTGGATTTCAATATGCATTTGCATCTGACACAGATGTACTTATCTCAACAGTAACTTGTCTTTGCTTGCCCATCGAACCCAAACCATATTTTAAAAATGTATACAACAGCAGTATTAAAAACCTCAACACTTTCCAGCCCAGTTTAGTAAAGTCACAGGCTTCCCTTACTTTATACAAGTCTAATATATTCTTGCAATCACACAGATTTAAGAGAAAGTAAAAAATAAGAAGGAGGATGAGCTTTGTTCCACTACATCTCTGAAATTTGAGGTCCCTTATCATTTTACCTGATGGAGAAATTATCATTAGGATCTCTTCCATGGATAGCAAAAGAAAGATGGGTTTGATTTGTTTCCTCCAAAATCTTCAAGATCTGCTGTTGCCTTCCCAACTGGAATGGTTAGGATAGAAGAAAGACTTCTTCAAAAGCATAAAGAGAAATGATTGGCCCAAATTAGCTAATGAGAGTTCACTGAGATAAGCAGCAGATATCAAGCTGGACTAATAGAATATAATTTTACAGACATTCGTATGCTTGAAAATAAGTGGCTGGAGAAGAAGGGAAGAGAAGAAGAAACTATTTATAGAAAGTTTTAAGAAAATTCAAAATTGTATGATAAACTAAGGGCAGTGATGCTGTAACTGACATTTTGGTTGCCTCCTCAATATTTCATTCTATCCCCTATAACATGCAGTTTCAGAGTCAGTTCCAGGGGTTAAGTTCTCATTGACATTAACAAGCCAATATTATCCTATACTCTTGCCAAATTATTGTTCCAGGAAGGACATGTACCCAAAGCCATGGCTGCCCAACCAGAGCTCAGCACAAACTCTGATTTGTTGGATGGGACATACATACCATCTTACCCTCTCTGGACATGGACTAAGAAACAGGCAGTCACCTTGCAACCACCAAGGGAAAGGGAACCAGACCAATCATGTGGTAGTTAGAGCAGAAAGATAGGTCTCTGATGACCCTCTGGATTAAGCCTTCCCTGAAAGCCACCCTGTAAATAAACTTGCCACTTACCTAACTCAACATCTTTCTTCATTATTTAAACCATTTTGAATTAGATACCCTATGTTTGGAAAGTAAATAGACCTGAGAAAAACTCGTGGTTGAATCGCTGAACCTCTATAGGGTCTAGAGAGAAATCACCAATGCTAAGTGGTCACTTAGACCAAAGCGTGGTCACCCCATATGATCTTTCCCCTGCCTGGGAAGCCCTGAGCCACAGAGGACAGGCAGTAATAGCAGAGAAGTCTGCTATTAGCTGAGCCGGTGACCACATGCATCTCCCTTGTCCAGAATAAATACCCTCAGTGTCCTGCAATGATAACACCAATAAACCACTATCCTTTCTCCTTGCCCATTTATGAGATTTGTATTGGAAAGCAGAGTAAAAGAGTCAGGCAGAGCCCAAACCATTCATTCGTTCAACAACTATTTATGAAGGTCTCATTACGTCCCAAGCACTAACAAGTCAGAACATGACAATGATTCTCAAGAATGACATGCTTCCTGTCTTCCCAGAATCTATATAGTCTAGTCTATTGACAGACATAGCAAAAGTAATTGCAATTGTGTTTTAAAAACCTCAGAAAAGATATAATGTAAAGGGGATAGCTAACACAACCCAGGGGTCAAGGCAAGACTCATTTAGAATATCACATTGGAGCCGGAATTTAAAAGACGACATAGGACTTAGCTAGAACGGATGTAGGAATGGAGTGTTTCAGGCAGAGGAAATGTGATGTGAGGAAGACCAAGGCATACGGACAGTTCTGGCTGGTATGACAGTAGTGGAAGGTGGTGCGACAGGGAAACTGAAGAGATCTGAGACTGGAGAGGTAGGCAAGGATGCGATGATACAGGTCCTTAAAAGGCTGATTAAATAGTGTAATTTATCCCAAATATAATAGGAAGCCACCAAAGAATTTTGAACGGTAGAGTGGCATGATCAGATTTGCGTTTTTAAAGAATCATACTGATTGCGGAGTGGAGATTAGATTGAAGAGGGCAAGAGAAGTCTAGGTGAGAGTTGACACTGGCCTAGACTGGGACACAGCCATGGAGAGAGAAGCAGACAGATGGGAGACACATTGGGAAGGGATGTCGATGGGGCACGGAGGCTGACCGAACATGGAGATGTGGGAAGATGCCATAGTCAGCGGCCTTGAGGTTCTTTGCTCACCTGAGCATGCATGGAGAAGATCAGTCCAGGGTCAGTAGGCTTCCTCCTGTCATTCTCACCCACCCATCTAACTTTAACTATTTCTCATATCATTTCGCAATAGATTTTCATAGATATGGAAGAAACTGGAGAAGCATTTTACAAATGGCAAATGATCAGAAATGAAGTATGATATGCTTTCTTTTTCCTGTCAAAGGACAAGTACAAAGGGGAATCATATACCTGCTTCAGGTGTGCATTTAAGCCTTCATGCGTGGCCTTCAGTAGTGCCCTCACTGTGAAACTATCAGGATCTTCTTTGTCTCGAATTTGAGATTCTTTTAACAATGACTCCAGTTTTTTCCTTATGCAAGATTCCACCTGATGCTCAGTGGTTCCGTTATTCTGCAAAGAATTAAGCAGTGGAAATGATTTCCCCTAAGAAACACAGAATCAATTAGAACACACCCTTCATTCAAGCCAACACTGCTTTTATAATTTGATCCTTTCTCAATTAATAAGTCAATAAGTCAAGCTCATTGTACCATTTTGGTACTTCCCACCCACACACACCAATCCCATTAAGTAATAATTACTACGACTGCATTCAATCCCCAAGAACCTTATAAAGTCTTACTGCCATTTCCACTTCAGAGATGTAGAATCTGATGTTTAGAGAAATTAAACAAGTGTCCAAAGTTACAAAGCTAGCAAGTAATTGATGCAGAATTCACACTCAGGGCTCCTAAGCCCTTCTCACTATGCTACTTTATGCTTTTAATAGAGGGAAGGCCAGAAAGAGTTTTTGGAGACAAAGTTTCCTATACCCATATAGGTAAATTTGAGCAAAAGTCTGCTATTTAAAACTCATCACTTTCTTCACTGAGTAGAACATTACATTATGGAAATCTCTGCATGGAAATTAAGACTTCGACAATGAAGTGGGCTTTCCTGTCATCCATAATTCTAGCAAAGGTTTTACTCTAGTAAAGCATGTTCTATAAACACAGGAATAGATTAGTTTTCCTGGTGCAGAAGTTCACAGAGGAGGAAGGTGGCAGACAAAGCTAGAAACATACTTTGGGACCAGGTGGTGAAAGCACTTGAAAGCAAGAGGTGCGGAACCACTGAGAATCACTGGGTAGACAAGTGCCTGAATACTATTTTAGAAATTTTAACAGGGCAGCATGTGCAGAAAGAGGAAAAGTACCTATAGATGAAAAGCCAGACACGATGATTCTCCCTACAAGCGCTAAGAGCCTAGGTCAATGTGCTGGTGAGGGACTTAATAAAGATGAGAGAGTTTGAGAGCAAAATTCATTTTGCGCAAAACAAACATGTATCGAGCTGCTATTATACCAGGTGAGAAACATTAATAAGGCACAACTCCACTGTCACAGAATCCTCACTGTCATGGCAACAGCCACATCAAAAGATAATTATAAGCAGGGGCAAGTAGAGTGACAGATGTAAGGGATAGCATGGGCACATGGAAGGGGGCAGCCTGCCCAGACTTGGGCACGATGGAGAGACTTCCAGGAACAAAAGACAACTGAGCCAAGCCATAAAAGATGAGTGTATTAGTTTCCTGTGGCTGCTATAACAAACTACTACAAACCTGGTCACTTAAAACAACAGAAATTTATTCTATTACAGTTCTAAAGGCCAGAGTATGAAATTAAGGTGTGAGCAGGGCTACATTCCCTCCCGAAGGCCC